>NC_028457.1:32370068-32521439 GCF_000263155.2 Setaria italica | reverse complement strand
TTGAAAGTAGCAATAATAGAGCAGTAAATGGAGTTCACTGCAATCAGCATGGCTCCGCAACGCTGGCGACGGACGACAAGCAGTGCACGTACCCACTGAATCCGGCAGTCGCCGCGGCGCCACGATGCACGTTGGTGGGGAGGGCCGGCAGCCTCGCATCCCGGGACTGCAGCACGTTCATCGCGTGCACGATGGACGGGCGCTCCGTCGGCACCGGGTGCGAGCACCAGAGCCCGACGACGAGCACGCGCTCCATCTCCCACGCGTCGAACTCGCCGTCCAGCCTTCCGTCGGCGGCCTCCAGGACGGCGCCGCCGTCGTAGAGCTCCCACACCCACTCCGCCAGCGACAGCGTCTCCCCGCCGGGCTCCTCGTCCGTGGCCGGCCTGCCGCAGGCCACCTCCAGCAGCGCGACGCCGAAGCTGTACACGTCGGAGGCCGTGCTCGGCCTGCGCGTGTTCACCAGGTCCGGGTCCATGTAGCCCATGGTGCCCATCACCACCCTGGTGGTCCGCGGCCCCGCGCCGTGGTCGACGAGCCGCGCCAGCCCGAAGTCGCCGAGCCTGGCTCCGAGCGAGGCGTCGAGCAGGATGTTGCTGGGCTTGATGTCGCCGTGCACCACGCACTGCTCCCACTCCCCGTGCAGGTACACCAGCGCCGCGCCGAGCCCCAGCACGACCCGGTGCCGCTCCGGCCACGTCAGGACGCGGCGCCCGCCGTAGAGGTGCTTGTCGAGGCTGCCCTCCGGGACGAGCTCGTAGACGAGCAGGAGGCCCTTGCGGCTGTCGCACCAGCCGACGAGCTGGACCAGGTTGCGGTGCCGCAGCTGGCTGATGATCCGGACCTCCGCCTCGAACTGCCTGCGGCCCTGCGCGGAGGACTCCGGCGCCAGCACCTTGACGGCGACGTCGCGGTCCTGGCCCGCGAGGCGCCCGCGGTAGACGGAGCCGAAGCCGCCGCGCCCGAGCTTGTTCTCCTCGGCGAAGTTCCTCGTCGCCGCCGCCACCGCGCGGTAGGAGTACCGCCTCGGTCCCACCCCTTTCTCGAAGTCCGCTGCTTCCCCGGAGCACTGCTCGTCGGAGCCGTCGGAGTCGTCGTCGATTGCGCCGGCGTTCCGCTGGTGCGGTCGCTTCCTGCTCTGCTGCCGCCGCAACAGGAGCACCACTGCCGCACTGCATGCGAGCAAGACCGCGAGCGGTGCAACCGTGGCGACGACTGGGACCACCCACCTCCGCAGCCTTCCTGTGGAAGCTGCTGCTGTGTTCGGTGGCACATTGGAGCTGATCGAAGCAATTCACAGCAGTAAGTAAGTACAGACCAATCTTACTATTTCTAATTGGAGGCTTCTTTTGAAGCCTCCAGGTAAAGCCACCTAAGATTTCTAGGTGGACACTCTAGAAAAAGAGATAAATTCTAGAAATTCTCACAAATTATCAACGAGACACAACCCCAATTGATAGATTCAAATCATCATAGCCGTTGGATCTATTATGTTTTCTAAAAAATTACCCATCTATACCATTACGAAAATAGCCTAAAGTAACCCCCTAAATCTATATATAAATTACTCACCTCTACCATTATAAAAAATAAACTAAAGTACCCCCTAATCTTCATCAAAATTACCCACTTATGTCATTATAAACAATATTTAAAATAACCCCCTAATTTGCAACTGAATTGCTAACCACAATTACTTAAAAAACTAAAAAACTAAAGTAACCCCTAATCTTCATCAAAATTACCCACTTATGCCATTATAAACAATATTTAAGATAGTCCCCTAATTTGCAACTAAATTGCCAACCGCTATTACTTAAAAAACTTAAAGTAACCCGTGAAATTTGCATCTATTACCCACACATGATATTATTAAAAAACATGATAACCCTACATTTGAATCAAATAACCTTAATTAAAAATATGTAGCAATATATGATTCTAAATCGACTATATCTTGCCTTATTGGTATAAGATATAATAATTAAGATCTATACGCATAATGTGTGTCAACATTTATAAAGATATAGAGGAAGTGATGAGAATATAGATTTCTATGTTAAAATTGTATCTCAAACTTATGATTCATTAAACAAATTCAAGCGCATACCTGCGATGCAAAGTGAAAGGTTAGAAATTATAGATGTGGATGAAAATATTAGAGTAATTACTAACTAAAATGTATCGTAATTGGTGAAGATAATAAGTATATATGTTCGAATATTTAACAAACGAGAGGTAGCTTATTGTAATAGTTTTGTAGCAATGTAGTCTCATTTTGCTCCATTGGAGACTCCAATTTAGTTTCCATGAGACAAGCTAGAAAAAAGAGACAAATTTTAATAAAAATCAAAAACATTAAACACCAATCCTGTAAACTCTAATAATCATAACCATTGATCTATTATATTTTCTAAAAAGTTACCCGCCACTATCATTGTGAAAATATTCAAAAATGAGATATAAACCTATATCCAAATTACCGAGCTCAGCTATTATAAAAACTAATCTAAAGTAACCCCATAATTTTCATCCAATTTACTAATACATATTATTATAAAAGCATAACTTAAAATAGCATTCTAAAATTTTATCTATGTTACCCATGTATGTTGTTATTAAAAATAACCTAAAGCGAGCACCTAAATCTTAATCTAATTATCTTCATGTGCATCAGAAAGAAATGTCAAAAAGTAAACTAATATATGATTCTAAATTACCTATTTATGTCATTGTTAATATAAAAATGCTATTGTTGACGCCAGATTTCGTCATCAATAGAATCGGCGTCAAAGAAGAAAGAAATCGAAGAAATACAGATGGGAATCGGTCAAAAGGAGCTACAGTGCGGAATCGGCCAAGTGGTTTTTACTTCACTTCAGAGTGAATACGTCCGATTCCCAATCGGCAATCCTTTGCTGATGAGAAATCGGCCGATCAGGAAAGTGTACTAAGGTGGGCCTGTATGGGCTTGGGAAGGTGGAAAGATGAGGTGGAGTTCAGCCCACGAAGCATGGGGTAATTAGTTTAGCACGGATTGTGCTTGTAGATATTTGTTTTCTGTTTGAATTAGAGATAGAGTCCTAGTCGGTTAAGAAGATTATTTGTACAGGGCTATAAATAGCTACCTTTGTAAATCTGTAAACACAACAATCAATCAATACAACAAGTTACTTTATTCTTCGTACTACTTTCAAGCAGGCGATTTCGCCATCGTTTTTCCTTCTCACGAGTTCGTGCGGGTTGGCAGGGCTGCATCACCTTGATCTCCGGCCGATTCTGTAAGTTCCGCTTATCGAGTAATATCTAAGCTTTAACTTCCGGCGTATCGCTGTTGTTTCGTTTAGATTTATTCACCAGTTATCGATATCAACTAGATTCATAGGTTTTTACCTGTTTTTCTAGCTTTTATCACCAGTTATCCCGCTAGGAATCGGTAGTATCGGCTTTCATTGCCTTCTGTTGCCAGATCTATCTGTTGCCGATTAGATCTTTTTCTAGTGCTGTTACTACGTACCTTGTACCGATTACTTTAATATTTTTCTATCTACAAGGCTACAGGGATCGTGCTGTCTAGTAGCCGATTTCTCCACTACAGTAAATCGGCCGATCTGCCGATAAGCTTTCCCGATCGGAAACTTAGCCGATCGTAGTTACTGAATTTGACACGTGTTTTTCCTTGCCAATCAACAGGTCAGATTGGCTAGCACGCCGCGCGAACCGCACCAGGGCATTCACCCGAACAGGAGCTAAGCAGATTCTCCCGGGTCGTGTGTCGGCCGCTGGACCGATTTCTAGCGCCAACACACTTTTGGCACGCCCGGTGGGACCGTTACAACCGCTGTCATGTCGAAAACTGCTGAAGTTTCCGAAGATAACGTCATCGAAGTGACGGAAGCAGATCTAAAGGACGACCAGAGAGAAGATCTGAATCAGTATTTAGAGCAAGTCCGGAAAACTTGCTTGAAATCCTTCAGTCGTTCCAGGAGCGGGGAAACTGTTAAAAAGTCTCCTTTCTCTACTCCCCGCCAGATTACGATTTCAGAAGATTCGGACAAAATGTCCGATATGATTCAACAATCTCTTCATCACGCCTTCATCAACCAGTCCCAGGTACTTTCAAATATGGTACACAACGCTGTTGTCAACTCCTTCGCTGGAGGTATACCACAGGGGTATAGGGGGCCTACGTATTTTCAGCCGATTCCACCAAATCAGGCTTATCAGGCTTCACAACCGATCCAATCCTCCGTCGGAGGATCTGGTGCTTCTACGTCCTCAACTCCTTTGGGATACGGCTCCATCCAGCCGTCAACTGCACCACTCCCTCCAGTCATCCCCTTACCCTGGGGGGCACCCTTAAACACGGCCGGTTTGAATCAATCGGTCAGCCAAGGAAATCCTCCATGCCAGATACCTCCCCAAACGGCCACTCGGCCAATCATACCACCATACCAGCCTATCGCTCCGGAGGTCAACAGGACGTCAGAGCTCATGCTATATGATGAAACGAGTGGTGCCTACAAGCAGCCGTCCTTTACTACACCACCGGCTTATACTCAGATACCACCGTCCCACCAATCCCCTTTCATTCAACCTCCGATCTATCAACATGTGCCGATTCCGCCGCCAGTTATTCCCCAGCAACAACCAGATTGGGCGGCGCAAATCGCGGAAGTGATGCAAGAACAATTCGGCTTGAAGCCGAAGGTGCAAACTTATACCTACAGGACACCATACCCATCCACATACGACTTGTTGCCGTTTCCCCATCGGTACAAAGTTCCGGATTTCACCAAATTTTCCGGAATGGATGATACTTCTACCGTGGAACATGTGAATAGATTCATCATCCAATGCGGAGAAGCAGCTACGCAAGACGCTCTGCGGGTACGGTTGTTCTCGTCATCGTTGTCTGGATCGGCTTTCCAATGGTTCACCACTTTACCACCAAACTCGATTATCACATGGGCCGATCTAGAGAAGCAATTTCACAAGTACTTCTATGCTGGAGTCCACGAAATGAAGCTGTCTGATCTGACTAGCATCCGGCAACGAAGTGATGAGCCGATACCCTCATACATACAGAGGTTTCGGGAAATCAGGAACAAGTGCTACTCCTTGGCTCTAACTGATGCACAGTTGGCCGATATAGCCTTCCAAGGCCTACTGCCACACATCAAGGAGAAATATGCTTCACAAGAGTTCGAGAGCCTAAGCCAGATTGTCCACCGATTGTCCGGACAGGAAGTGCGTCCATTTGACCCAAGGAGGAATTTCCAAAAGAAAGTAGCATTCCTGGAAGAAGTAGAGGATGAAGAAGACGCCGAAATCGGACTTGCAGAGTGGATTAAGGGAAAGAAGCCAATATCATGCCCATTCGGCAAAAAGGAGCCGGAAGCATTCGGTTTCGATACCACTAAAGCTGACAAAATATTTGACCTTCTACTCCAGGAAGGACAAATTAAACTCTCACCTTACCACACGATTCCCTCTGCCGAACAGTTGAAGAAAATGAAGTATTGCAAATGGCACAACGCCACGTCGCATGATACCAATGAGTGCAAAATCTTCAGACAACAAATACAGTCGGCCATTGAACAGGGCAGACTCAAGTTTGAAGTGCCGGCAAAACCGGCCAAACCAATGAAAATTGATCAGCATCCATTTCCTACCAACATGGTGGATACGGGTAAGAATCCCCTCCAAACAAAAGTGCTGACATCCGAATCGGCAAAAAAGAGTGGCGCTGTCGATCCCAGGAATCAAGTCACGACTGAAGATATCAAGGGAAAGCGACGGATGGAGGTCGACGACGGTGAGCCGGAAGGACCACGCATCACTTCCCAGTTCCTGCTCCAAAAATACCAGCGCCAACATGAACGATCGAGGTCCCGAGAGGAAGCAATACGTCGGCACGAGGAGCATTGGAGATGCCCATTCTTCATCCACTGTTGGGAAAACAACCTCAGACTTCCATCAGCCGATACTTGCCCAGAGTGCAACGGCCCCTATCGAAACAATCGGCCATTCACAAGGTCTCGCTCTAGAGACGGAAGGCCAGAACCGATCAGCAGGAATCGGCAAAGTTCAGATGGTCAACGCCCTTCCATGCGTGATCGGCTGGGGGGCAGAAGCGACCGATATGATCGGTCAGAAAGAAGAAGCCATAATAGGCAGGGGGGCAGGACCGATCACCGCGATCAATCAAGTAGCAAGGCCAGCGTTTACAGCCGGCTCGAAGACATGGCCGATGCGCGGGTAACAGACGAGAACCCGTTAGGACGCGAACCAGAATGGGAACGCGCCGGGAAAGAAGGGAGGCCAATAAACCCCAGATGGTGCCCCGACGGTTTAACCAAATCACAAAAACGGAGAATCCAACGCCTCCGCCAATGGGAACAGCAAGAAGAAGAAGGCACGATGGACAAAAAGCAAGAAAGGCCTCGGGTGTGGCGCCCCAAAAGAAACGACAAAGGCAACGACGAGTCGGCGGGCGACGAATCGGCAGCTGAAATCGGTATGGTTTTCATATTGCCGATGGAGTTCATGACCCCCGCCGATCAACAGGAGGTGTCGGCGATAGAGGAACAAACAGCAAGGTTGGCTTTAGAACCGATGATGGCCACGTTCGAAAAGCCCGAAGATGACGAACGACAACATATGAAGGCATTGTTCCTTAAAGGGCATGTTGACGGTCGCCCCCTCACTAAATTGATGGTCGACGGGGGAGCTGCCGTCAACATCATGCCATATGCCGTACTCCGAAAGCTGGGAAAAAGCGACGACGACCTGACCAGGACGGACATGATGCTCAAGGACTTCGAAGGCAAGGTGTCAAACGCTCGCGGTGCCCTCTGCGTCGACCTCACCATCGGCAGTAAGACCCTTCCTACCACATTTTTCGTCATTAATGGCAAAGGGTCCTATAATATGCTTCTTGGTCGAGACTGGATACACGCAAACTGCTGCATCCCATCAACTATGCATCAATGCCTTGTACAATGGATCGGCGATAACATCGAAGTGGTCAAAGCCGACTCCGCGTACAGCATCGTAGCAGCCGACGCACAACAATGGAGCTGCGAAACCGTCAGGTGCATATCAGGTAGGGTGTGGGAAACCGATTTCCTGAAGGTCACCGATTTTGGCCTACAGCCGATCCGAGCAGTCGGCTCTGAAGAAGCACAATAAATGGATCAGTTCGCCAGAGAAGACGGGAAGCTGGGACACGGATTCACGTCGGCCGATTCTTTAGAGATGGTAGATTTAGGTGACGGGACCAAACCAAGGCCGACTTTCATTAGTGCAAATTTAGATCCAGAGTACAAGTGTAAATTGACAAATTTATTAAGAGAGTTCAAGGATTGTTTTGCGTGGGAG
The DNA here is from genome assembly GCF_000263155.2 of Setaria italica. Classification (NCBI taxonomy): domain Eukaryota; kingdom Viridiplantae; phylum Streptophyta; class Magnoliopsida; order Poales; family Poaceae; genus Setaria; species Setaria italica. The sequence goes on along the minus strand of NC_028457.1, from coordinate 32,514,056 downwards.
TATCACGAGATGCCCGGATTAGATCGATCTATTGTTGAACATCGGCTACCCATAAAACCAGGGTATCGGCCGTACCAACAACCCGCACGACGATGCAATCCTAAAATTTTACCGGACATAAAAGCCGAAATAACTCGGTTAATTGAAGCAAAATTTATTCGGCAATGTCGTTACGCCGAATGGATTTCTAATATCGTACCGGTGTATAAGAAAAACGGGAAGTTGCGCGTTTGCGTCGATTTCAGAAATCTTAATCAGGCCACACCGATGGATGGCTACCCCATGCCTACGGCCGATGTACTGATCGACGCTGCCGCAGGGCACAAAATTATTAGCTTCATGGATGGGAACGCCGGATACAATCAAATACTTATGGCCGAAGAGGATATACCCAAAACGGCTTTCAGATGTCCAGGCCATCTTGGTCTGTTCGAGTGGGTGGTGATGACTTTCGGTTTAAAAAATGCTGGTGCTACATATCAGAGGGCTATGAACTATATTTTTCACAAACTCATCGGCCTCCTGGTGGAGATCTACATCGACGACGTTGTGGTCAAGTCCAAAAGCCACGAGGAACACCTAGCCGATTTGCGAAGGGTCCTAGAGTGTACCAAAAAACATGGTCTTAAGATGAATCCCAACAAATGCGCTTTCGGCGTTTCCGCCGGACAGTTCTTAGGATTCATGGTGCACGAACGAGGCATTGAAGTCAATCAGAAGACCATAGCGGCTATCAACAAAGTCGTCGCCCCACAAAACAAAACTGAGCTACAGTCTCTAATCGGCAAGGTAAACTTCATCAGAAGATTCATATCTAATCTATCTGGACGGATTCAGGCGTTCACACCACTTCTGAAGTTGAAGCCAGACCAGGAGTTTATATGGGGAGAAGAACAACGCAACGCGTTAGAAGACATCAAGCGGTACCTCGTATCACCCCCAGTCCTGGTTCCTCCTCAAACGGGTAAGCCGTTTAAACTATATTTATCAGCCGATGACAAAGCTATTGGGTCGGCTCTAGTCCAAGAGTTTGAAGGCAAAGAACGGGTAATTTATTACGTTAGCAGAAGACTCCTGGATGCCGAAACAAGATATCCTCCAGTAGAGCGTTTGTGTTTGTGTCTTTACTTCTCGTGCACCAAACTCAGACACTATCTACTGTCGGCAGAATGTATAGTCGTATGCAAAGATGATGTAGTGAAATACATGCTGTCACTGCCGATATTGAAAGGGAGAATCGGCAAATGGATTTTGGCTTTATCAGAATTCGACCTACGATACGAATCGGCAAAAGCCGTCAAGGGTCAAGTCATGGCTGATTTCGTTGCCCAACACTGTGGGCCAGAGATCACCTTCGTAGAACCAGCGCCTTGGCAGATGTTTTTCGATGGGTCATCATGCGGAGCCGGATCGGGAATCGGCATCGTCCTCATATCGCCTCGGGGGGCAAGATATGATTTTTCTCTGCCGATAGAAACCGCCGCAACAAACAATCAAGCAGAATACAGAGCTGTATTAAAAGGCTTACGATTATTAAGAGAGATCAAGGCCGATTCTGTCGAGGTCTTCGGAGATTCGATGCTAATTGTGGATCAGCTAACCGGAAAAGCTGAGTGCAAAGATGATATATTGCGACTCCATCACGAAGATTGCTTACAACTGTTGAAAGAATTCAGGTCGGCAGTAATCGAACACGTCCCAAGAGACCGCAACGAAGAAGCAAACAAACTCGCTCAACATGCATCTGGGTATCGGCCAATTCTGGGCGCCATGGCCTTAGAGCTTGCAGCTGATGATTGGCGTAAGGAAATTGCCGATTACCTAAAAGATCCTTCCAAAAAGGTGGAGCGACGAGTGCGTTTTCATGCTACCAAATACGTGCTGCTTGAAGATGATCTGTTCTACCGAACGATCGATGGTGTTCTTCTTAAATGCCTTGGAACAGAAGAAGCCAAGACTCTAATGGGAGAAATCCATGAAGGGGTGTGCGGGGCTCATCAATCAGCGCATAAGATGAAGTGGATGATCAGAAACAATGGGTACTATTGGCCTACGATCCTGGAAGATTGTTTCAAATATTATAAAGGTTGTCAGGAGTGTCAGAAGTTTGGAGATGTCCAGCGTGCACCCGCATCGGCCATGAATCCCATCATCAAACCGTGGCCGTTCAGAGGGTGGGGAATAGACCTTATCGGCCAAATTTATCCGCCATCAAGCAAGGGGCACAAATTTATCCTGGTCGCCACCGATTATTTCACCAAATGGGTGGAGGCAATCCCACTAAGGAATGTGACTTCGGCTATCATGGCCGATTTCGTAAGGGATCACATCGTCTACCGATTCGGTATCCCTCAAACTATAACGACCGATCAAGGAACAATGTTCACATCGGGGGAATTTGAGGAATTTACGACCGATATGGGCATCAAGTTGCTGAATTCGTCTCCGTATTACGCTCAAGCCAATGGTCAGGCAGAATCTTCCAACAAAGGAATAATCAAATTGATCAAAAGAAAGATTGAAGAATGCCCTAAGAAGTGGCACTTATGTTTGACCGAGGCCCTGTGGGCATACAGAATGGCCTGTCACGGGGCTACCAAGTTATCCCCCTACCAGTTGGTATACGGTCATGATGCGGTACTTCCATGGGAGTCAAGGGCAGGATCAAGGCGCATTTCACTGCAAGACCAATTGTCGGCCGATGACTACTCGGCTCTGATGAAGGAAGAACTTGATGACTTGGCCGGCCAACGATTGAGAGCTCTAATAAGCATCGAAGAGAATAAAAAGAGAGTGGCCAGGTGGTATGATAAAAAGGTCAAAGTCAAACAGTTCTCCCCTGGAGATTTGGTGTGGAAGTTGGTACTACCGATCGGGTCGAAAGATCCTAAATTCGGCAAATGGTCTCCTACCTGGGAAGGGCCGTACAGAATCGGCAGATGCGCTCCAGGGAATGCGTATATTTTGGAAACAACACAAGGGGAAGAATTCACTAGGGCTCTGAATGGGAGATATTTAAAAAGGTATTACCCGAGTATATGGGTCGGGGCCTAAAGGGATAAACACAGTCAAATATGACCGACACAACTCGGTTTGGAGATTCACATGAGATCGACCAGAATGGCCGATTACGTTCATAGATGGCCGATTACATTCATTCGGGCCGATTACATTCGGTACGGGCGACCGATTACATGGCCGACAAAACACTAAGTCGCCCTTAGAATAAAAAATACAACAACTAATTATTCTTGTTCTTACGCTCCCTCTCAGCCCTACCCAACTCTATCATGAGTCGGATGTAGTCTTCTTCTATGGCCTTCATGGAACTCTCTGCTTCGACTTGACGGGGGAGATCTGTGGGAAGGCGCGAGGCCTCCGCCGCCGCCAGAGCAACGGGCCGAGGAAGCATGCGGACCCTGTCGACGGAAGGCCACGGGTTCGGAGGAAGCAGACGGGCCCTAGCGGTAGGAACCCGCGAGTTACCATTCCTTTCCAGAAAGTCCAAGATCGAGCAGGCCGTCGAGGTGATGTCACCCTCGGGAACATTACGGCAATGACCCCTCATAGCTAGAGATCGATCGCGGTGTTCGTTCACCACGGCATCCAAGACCACTCGGGCTTCTGCGGTAATATGGTCTTCGAGCTCCTCTTGATAAGCTAAAATCAGAGCCTTGTCCTCCAAAGTCAAGGGGTCCTCAGAATGTATGCACTCAATGGCACGCACGAGTCCCGGACTAAGGCGCTGAGGCTGAAACAAAGAAGGAGTGAGACGGCACATTCTCTTCCTAAAGATCCAAGAGAGAAGGCGGAGCGTCACCTGGTTGACGGAAGAAGACGACGACGAGGCCATGACAATGTGGTTGCGCCGATGAGAGGAAGAGGAGAAATGAGATAGAAGCCAAATCGGTGTTATCGGAGAGGAAGCGCCGGGGTCGATATTTATGGGGGAATACAGTAAAATTTGATGAGGCCACGTCCCATCGGTAATAAGGAAGGCAGTAAATAGAAGGCACCACGAAAGGTCGGTCAAAGACGGCAGTAAATATTCGTACACAACGGTCAGTGTTTTACAGATTACCCAAAAGGGTATCGATAGCCGTGACGGCCCGACGCCGGATCTGATCGGCGGAGTCAAGAACCCGTTGGTCTTCTTCTGCCGATCCAGGGACTTCCGATGCGGTGCGGTGGAGTCTTAGAGCCTCCTGAGCAAAACGCTGCCTCTCCCGTGTCAAATCGGCAATAGCCGAAGGTAACTCCTGGAGTCTGCTCTCCTCGGCGCTGATGGCCTTGGTCACTTGTTCCATCTGTTTGGCAAGGTCCGCTCTCCGTCGTTTGAGGCGATCTATTTCACTAATGATCGCCGGACGTGAATCTTCCAAGACATGGATCCGCCGATTTGCTTCTTGAGCCTGGTGCTTGAAAGCATTTTCATCTTCACGAATCTTGGCCAGTTTCGCGCGATCGGCCATATGACGAAGGGCTCTAAAAACGGGAATCCTCATGGACTCAATAAAAGCCGCCGGTGCCAACGCCTCTTCCGCTTCCTCTGGTACGCGTCCGCTGACATCACTAAAAAGCTGCCGAATCGGCGAAGCATCTTCTACCAATCGGCTGATATCCCCTTGAAGGAGGGATCGGATATTGATAAGCTTAGCCCGGACGTCGTCAGGGACGGAACTTAAGGCGACTTGGCGAGAAGAAGTCTCCTCATCATCAGAAAGAGCGACCGCGAAAGAGAAGAGACTATTGTTGGGAGAGTCCTGTTCCTGAAAAGAATAAAGAAAAAAGGGTAAATCGGCAGGGGGGCAGAGTAAATCGGCTGGTGAGGCTGGTTCAAAAACTTACCATCTTAAAATGGATCTCCTCGTGCTGCGCTTGAAGAGCCGTTGTACCTTGTTCAGTGGCCTGAGTCATGGGTTCATCCGATGAAGAAGACTCTACAACAATCGGCACGGTGCTCGGACCGGCTCCCTGGGAAGGAATCGGTTGTCGAGAAACGCTTGGTGTGCCGATGGTCTGCGTCGAAGGATCGGTTTAAATGTGTCATGCAAATACCCGAAGGAAGTCCATAAGACAAGTACTGTACCTCAACGGATGAAGGCAGGGGCGTGTTGGCCTCCGGTCGAGTTGTTGCTGACTGTGGTATTTCCATAGAAGAGCCCTAAGAAGCACAAAAAGTTAACAAGAGTAATTACCGAATTGACAAATCGGAAGAGGTAAAGCTTGAACTCACTTGTAAAGCTTCCAGCAATAGTGAGGCGGCTGCCGCTCCGGCTTGTGTAATGGCTTGAGTGTCATCACTTTGTATGGCCGGGGGCGGTGCAGTCGAGACTTCTGCCGATACAGGTACAGGAGGGTCCACCGATTCCGTACGAGCTCGAACTCGGCGACTGGTTTTCTTGACGACCTTCTTCTGAACTCTCTTCGATCGGCCAGTAATTACATCGACCGATGGAGCGTCATAGCCGATGAGAGGGTAAGTGGTGTACGGATAAGTTTCTATTAGCTGGCCACTGCGGCTGTGCGTGGGAGGGATTTGATTCCCAGCCTAAAGGAGAAATGAAATCATTAAGTGATCAATTATGGTGAAAAGAGTACGATCAGTAATCAGAAATACCTCGGCGTTGGGGTCAATGTTGGATGGATCCAGAAGGTTGCAGTACGCCGATGATGAATTGCAGAATAAGAATTGCTTCCATTCGGCCCACCAAAGCTTGAAAGGCTGGGTTGCAAATGGATATAATAGCCAATCATTCAAGTTGATCGTACTGGAGTCCGGAATTCGGTCTCGCAGCCGACAATAATCCAGGCCAGATTTGAGCGCCTCTCTGAACTTGATTTGGCCGGCAAAATACACCCGTATCGGCAGTTGACCCATGCCGAGTTGCCGAGCAGCAGTAGACGGGTTGTAGAACTCATATGTGGGGGCATTTTTCCCCGAGAAGAAGTTGGCCGGTAAAAGTCCTGGTTTGATCAATTCTTCATAAAGACCCTCATCAAACCGGCCAGAAGTCGAGTCGAAGCAGGTGGGGAGCTCAAAGACTGGGATATCTCGCTGGTATGGGAACCAGATGGTAGCATCCTCATTGAATCCATTATAGAAGCACCGAAAGTATTCGGCTACTTTTGTGGCAGAATATGCACAACCTGGAAAAGCTGACGCTGCTTCGCCATAAGACATACATCGGCGACGCTCTGTAGGGTCTTCTGCCGATTCAATATTGGGAAATGACATGCGGTCCACTGGCTGCCGAGTGATTCTGCTCATATAGAGGTTCAACCATAAATTGACGAACCACCAAGGCCCACCTGGGTTGCCGATTGGTTCTCCTTTGGAGAGTTTTGTGCCGATTTGGTGGAGCCTATGGTACACGGCACCCAGAAGATGTTTCCCGAGAGGAACGCGGCTTCCTCTGGACAGTGCCTCGGCTAAAGGCTGGGTGTTGGTTGTTGGGCCGGCGGCTCTTCCACAGAAGAAGTGTTTTTCGAGCCACATCAACAGGAAAGCGGTGTGCTCCCTGTTATCAACAGTACCGGTCTTCTGGTTCTCACTAAGAAAGCCCTTCCAGCCGCCGATTCCTCTTGTGTCCAGCCGATGTGACGGAACGTTCAGAAGTTGATAAGGCGTGTCAGGGGAGGATACATCTAAGCCAGTCAAGAGGACCACATCGGCTAGGGTGGGGGTCATAGGACCATGACCAAATAAAAATGCATTAAGAGCATCAGACCAGAAATAGGAAGCTGCCATCACTAGCGGCTCATTTTTCTCCATTTGCGACAGAGAAAGGTTGATGCATTGGCCGATTTTGAGCTCATCCCATGAAACGCTCCTTGATGCGGCTATCCGTTGGTACCATTCTCTCCAACCAGGGGTTTCATTCGGCCAGGATCTAAAAGTACTTGCCCATTGATTCAAGTTCATATCGGACCGTTTGAAAGGTATCCGGTCAGTTTCCGAATCTATAAGAACTGCCGGATCTGGGTTTCCCATGGGACCAAGGCAAACGAGGCCGGGACTATCCGTGAGGTGAATGGTAATTCTATCTCTAACCGCCTAAAAAAGGAAAAGAGGGCATAGGAGTATAAGGAGTAGATCTAAAAATATTGCCGATAAGGGGAGGACGGTATTTACCTCTGGGATAAAGTTCTGGGTAATCGGCGTAGCCGCCGACGTTGGCGCAGATGATGGGGCTGTGAAAGGGATCGCCATCGGGATTTCTGATGAAGCCCTTGCGTTTGTTGAAGAAGTGACGACCGTCGCTACCTCCGCCGGAGGAATTGTTCCTGCGGCATCGCGTGCTGGGGAGTTGCTGGAAGGAGTCGCCATTGAAGGAAAAGGGGGAGAAGTGATTAGAGCTGAAACTGGAAGACTTCGATGGCAAGATTGAAGAAAGAAGGAGGTATGCGCGCTGGAAAAGAGATGTGAGCTTGAAGATGAGTTGCGGTGAAATGATATTTATAGGGTGCCTGAAAGAAGGGTAAAAATGGAATTTTCACCGCGCCGGCGCGTCGAGTTTTTCGGGGTAGTGGCCGTCGTGGGCGCCCGTTTCAAAAAATTGCAATGATCAGCCGGGAGACCGCGAAACGGAAGGATATTTTCACTGCGGCCGTTTCGGAGGAGAGGTTGTAAAGAATTTCGAAGTAAAGGATTATGTTTTACTCCGAAACTGGGGGGCATGTGTTGACGCCAGATTTCGTCATCAATAGAATCGGCGTCAAAGAAGAAAGAAATCGAAGAAATACAGATGGGAATCGGTCAAAAGGAGCTACAGTGCGGAATCGGCCAAGTGGTTTTTACTTCACTTCAGAGTGAATACGTCCGATTCCCAATCGGCAATCCTTTGCTGATGAGAAATCGGCCGATCAGGAAAGTGTACTAAGGTGGGCCTGTATGGGCTTGGGAAGGTGGAAAGATGAGGTGGAGTTCAGCCCACGAAGCATGGGGTAATTAGTTTAGCACGGATTGTGCTTGTAGATATTTGTTTTCTGTTTGAATTAGAGATAGAGTCCTAGTCGGTTAAGAAGATTATTTGTACAGGGCTATAAATAGCTACCTTTGTAAATCTGTAAACACAACAATCAATCAATACAACAAGTTACTTTATTCTTCGTACTACTTTCAAGCAGGCGATTTCGCCATCGTTTTTCCTTCTCACGAGTTCGTGCGGGTTGGCAGGGCTGCATCACCTTGATCTCCGGCCGATTCTGTAAGTTCCGCTTATCGAGTAATATCTAAGCTTTAACTTCCGGCGTATCGCTGTTGTTTCGTTTAGATTTATTCACCAGTTATCGATATCAACTAGATTCATAGGTTTTTACCTGTTTTTCTAGCTTTTATCACCAGTTATCCCGCTAGGAATCGGTAGTATCGGCTTTCATTGCCTTCTGTTGCCAGATCTATCTGTTGCCGATTAGATCTTTTTCTAGTGCTGTTACTACGTACCTTGTACCGATTACTTTAATATTTTTCTATCTACAAGGCTACAGGGATCGTGCTGTCTAGTAGCCGATTTCTCCACTACAGTAAATCGGCCGATCTGCCGATAAGCTTTCCCGATCGGAAACTTAGCCGATCGTAGTTACTGAATTTGACACGTGTTTTTCCTTGCCAATCAACAGGTCAGATTGGCTGGCACGCCGCGCGAACCGCACCAGGGCATTCACCCGAACAGGAGCTAAGCAGATTCTCCCGGATCGTGTGTCGGCCGCTGGACCGATTTCTAGCGCCAACAGCTATGTTAAAGTACATACACATGATGTGTGTCAGCATTTAGACCATTTCTACATGTATGTGAGGAATTAGTGAAAAATATCGATTTATATGATAAATATAATGTATGGAGGATTGGAGGTGTGATACAAAATGGAAAAAGTATGAATATGGATGAAAAAGTGCATAGAGTAATTATTAATTAAAAATCAATCACAACTGGACAAAGATAGGTACATATCTATATAAGTATTATGTTGAAGTATTTAAAAAATAAGAGAGTACTAGGTAGTCAATTTTGATTATTAGCTAGGAGTTTAATTTCTAAATAATTTTTAAATACAATAGCTTCTAAAAATATTAATCCGTGCCGGAGCATGGGTTGATGGACTAGTGTAAGAAATGAAGAATTGGGAAATCAATGTACCTGTTCTCCCATATTGCGAAATCGTTCCCGCTGGTGGTCACCACGAACTCTGGGGGAACAATCTTGCTGACATCGTACCTAGCTCCAACCTTGGCTACCACCTTTCCGTCGATCTCCGCCACGTAGGCGTCGTGTTGAGCGAGCAGGATTCGCAGCGAGCTCGTCGGCCCGATCTTGTCCCGCGTCCGGATTTTTATCATCGTAGCTATCTCGTCTTTCATGGTCGGATCAAAGAAATGATCGTAGAACTACACCGGCAACAACACATTACATCCATCAGGATTATATTATAGTAAATAAATAAAAAGATAAATGATTCAAGGACGTACGATGCACGGGATGCCGGGATGCGAGAGGATGTAGGCGTAGCCCTGCAGGACCTTCTCCGGCGGGAAGGGCCAGCTGTGCTGCGTCTTGGACCCGGTGTCGTGGTTGTCGACGAACGTGACGCTCTGGGCTGGGCGCAGGCCAACCAGCCCGGGCGCTCTCCCCTGGGCGTCCTGCATCCTCCACAGCTCGCTGAAGTTGAGCGCGGCCTGCAGGACGCCCTTGGTGGTGTAGTCGAACGCCGCCGCGGGGCCGCCCACTGCGTCCACCCACGCCGCGAGAATCTGCCGGTGCGCGTCCTGGTTGGCGCGCGGCTTGCCGTCGGCCTCGTACGCCAGGTCCGTCCATATCTCCGCGGCGGCGAGGTCGGGCGAGGTGGCGTTGATGTACATGCCGGCGACGGCTGGGGAGTAGCCGTTAGCGAAGTCGAGGCGCCAGCCGTCGAAGCCGACGTCCGCCTTCAGCCAGTTGAGCCAGTCGGCGAGCTCGCTCCGGACGCGGGCGTTGAGGTGGTCGAGGTCCGGCGCCGGCTGGTAGTCCAGGCCGGTGTCGGCGTTGCCGGTGCCGTCGGAGTAGCTGTCGTTGCGGCAGAGCATGTGGGGGCCCCAGTCCAGGCGGCCGTCGGGCGTGCCGCCCTCGAAGATGCAGTAGACGCCGCGGCCGTCCTTGCGCTCCGCCGTGCGGTGGTTGAGGACGACGTCGGCGACGCACTTAATCCCCCTGCGGTGGAACGCCGCGACGAGGGCCCGAAGCTGCGTCTCGTTCCCGTACCTGGACACGTTCAGGTCGTAGAGCCGCCCCGGGAGGTAGCCTCGCGCGTCCACGGAGTGCGACGGCGGCGGCAGCCACACGTGGGTGATTCCGGCGCCGGCGATGGCGTCCACCTGGCTGCTCAGCAAGTCGTACCATCCTGATCCGCCCTGGCTGCATGACTCCCAATTGAACGCCTACAGAAAACGTAGTCCCCCGTCTAGATGTAGTCGAATTGTTGAAGAAGAATCGAAAAGTTATGCTGCAGACAGATAGTATTATTTACGTACGTACCTGTAACAAGATTTGGCTGAGTGCCGATTGGGACAAGGAGCCAAGGATCACAAGGAACAACAACAAACACACCTGGGATTTGCGCATAATTACAATAGGATTATTAGGCGAATGATTGGTATAGTTGCCGGTCAAACCTATTCATACTGTAACATACTATACATATAATGCTAAGAAGAGTACTTGTCAAAGCGTGTTCCAAATTTCCAATATGTATTAGTCTAGTCAAATCATGCATGTAAAAGGCCATAGGTGACCCAGTCGGCAGCAGAAAGCATGCATCTTCTGTGCGTGTTTTTTCTTCAATTAGTCAAGTCAAAATTAAGTCATATTGACACTCAATGCCTTTGGAGCACAAGCTGGCTACAGGAAAGGAAAATGATGAGGACGGAGAGCTCTAAAGGTATGCTACGAATTGGAGAGGTATTTGTGAGTGGTCACACACGTCGAAAGCGACGACCAGTCCTGCGACGTGCGCGCCACGCCGTCCAGGGACGACTTGGTGCTGCCCACACGCCGCTGTCGCGCCCGGCGCGCTGGAACGACGGCAGCCGGTTGCTGCCGGCGCAGGCGCCCGGGCAGGACGACGACGCCTCTGCTGAATCACCGCTGCTGTGCCAAGAATTAGGTACAAGAATTCACAGTCACAGTGGCAGAGCTACCTCTCACTGTTGCATTATCCACTATCCAGAGCAGGCCAATGAAACCCCTACTATTTGTAGCTATGGAGCACTTTAATAGTCTCATCATAGAATTCATGATATGGCAAATCGATTCTGCACACATATTTCTTTCTTTCACCAACTACATACTATAATTCAGGAGAAATCTGTTCCATTTGATTTTACCAAAGATGATCAATCTCACGCCCAGAACAATTGCGCAGAGCAGAGGAACACCGGCTTCAGCTATCGATCTCAGTTATATAAGCGTACAGGTCAAAAATACAGTCCCTGTTTCTTTCCTGACCAATCGAAGTCAGAGCTGTTTTCAGAACAAGTCATTGATTTTACCACAGAGCAGAGCAACACCTGCTTCAGGTACGAATCTGAGTCATATAGTCTTACAAGTACACCCAAAAACAAAAGATGCTCCACAAGCTCACAAGACACAAACTCAGCAACTGAACTCAGTCAAAATAGTCTCGCAGGGTCCAAACAAGACGGGACCAACAACTACGTACTCTGCCCACGTTCATAGCCACCAGGTCCAGTTCGCAAATAAGGTAGAGCCATCCCCTCAATATTAACAAAAAGAGCTGACAAGTTCAGATATTCATAAGAATTTTTGCAAATTGGAAACCTCTACTGAAATGCTGCACCAAACCATTGATATCTATCTATGCGTGTTTGGTCCTGACCTTTGCATCACTGCACATGCATGCTACAATTAATATACATTTTTATTTTCATAAAATTAATATCTTTATCTGGGGAAGCAGGAACCCACATATACTATAGTTCAAATCCCAGACATGCAGGATTTTTCTGGAACCACTAATACCAATTACAGGAAAATGGAACTAAGTGCTGAACTCTTGCAGAATTCATACAATCAACTTAACAATGACAAAGGACTGGTAATAAAGCTGAACTCTTGATGTGGAGCATAAATGCTGACCGTGTATGCTTAATTTGCTTCCTTCTCCTGATTTCAACTCGCCTCTGAGCCTGAGTTTCCGAAGGCTATTAACTTCACTTGTTTAAGCTCCTCCACCACCTCTGCCATGGTTGGTCTCTCCTCCACATCTTCCTTGAGACATCGGACAGCCAACGCGCCTACCCTGTCGAGGCACTCAATGGAACGTTGAGACTGAGCATCCTCACCAGAGAAGATGTCTCTGTCATACATCTTCCTTCCGTTGCCCTCCTTCTTGCAAGTCTTTACGAAGTTCATGGGGAGGCTGTTGCTCCCGTCATACTTGGCCTTCTTTCTGGTGATGAGCTCCAGGAGTACCACGCCGAAGCTGTACACGTCGCTCTTCTCCGTGAAAGAACCAGTGATGAGGTACACCGGGTCAATGTAGCTCCTGTCCCCTGACACAGACCATTTGCTAGCATTGGACACGAGCTTGGACGACCCAAAGTCCGAGACCTTGGGGTTGAGGTCGTCGTCGAGCAGGATGTTTCCAGACTTCACGTCCCCGTGGATGCGGTTGTTCTGTCCGGCTTGTGAGTGCATGTAGGTGAGAGCCTCTGCAGAGCCAATGGCAATGTCAAGTCGCTTCTGCAAAGAAAGAGAGCGTGGCTTGCCGGCACCGTGGAGCATGTCGGAGAGGCTTCCGTTGGGGATGAACTCGAATACCAGCATGGGGATGCTCGTCTCCAGGCAACACCCAACGAGGGGCACAATGTTGGGGTGCCTGATGTGGAATTGGAAGATGATCTCGCCGACGAATTCACCCCCTTGCTGGGGTTTCTCTCCTTCTACTATGGGTCGTTTAACCGCGACTGGCTGGTTGTCATCGTTAATACCTTTGAAGACCATGCCAAAGGCACCTCTTCCAATTTCTTCCGAGAAGTTGTTTGTGAACTTACTCAACTTAGCTTCCGAGAAGATGACGATGTTCGCACCGCTTAGGATTTTACCACCATTTTTGTCAAAGTACCCTCTCCGAATACGTCGTTTGTGCTCCTTTAACAGGAGATATGGTAGGATTACCAGAATAGTGAGGGAGACCAATGCAACTGCAAGTACACGAAACATGCATATCTTTATACTGCTGTTAATCATGTCATTGTCGATTATACCATGGCATGCCAATCCATCAGGAGAGATATAGAAGTATATTTACTCCCTTCAATCTTATTGTTGTCCGAAGAGCTCTTTTACAATACACAATATTACTACTTAGTGGTATACAGTATATATAATATATACCATTCATTATTATGGATAATTTAGTAATTATTAGATTGTTAATGTGATATTTCAAATGGAATGGTCTTTTAGACTTTAAGCTAGTGTCAAAAAAATATTATAGTAATGCCATTTGTGTTTTTTAACATGATACCCTTATACTACTCATGCATGCTACCTATACCACATGTGAAGCTTCTAGATCATCGGATGTTTTTACCGTAAAAAAGCTCCTGAATACACTGAAACTAGTTGCTCGTCCCATTTCCTTAAACAGCTTTGGGTTGCTTCGTTACCTAATGGCATTAAGAATAATTACTTTTTATTTCTGATTATAAAATTGATATTGTATCCGGTCAATTCTAAAGAAAGCCTACAATTTTAATGCTTACTAAATTTGAATAGATTAACTTGGAAAATAAGCATGAAGACTCTCTTATATAATAACAGAGGATTTGACAACAATTCATGAATCCCACCTAATATAGCTGTTGCGTATCCTGGAAATATGGGCTGGCATCCTTTCTCACTTTTACCATCTCCTTTGTATCCAAATTTGCATTTGCACTCGTAATCGCCCTGTGTGTCATGACATTTGCTATTACTGCCACAATGGTATTTTCGAAGTTCGCACTCATTAATGTCTGCATAACAGGAATACACATTGAGGTAGTTAGTTATGGAAAAAAATCAATGATAAACTCATAAGTGATTTATTTTTGCCACTTGATTACACTAAATAAATTAAGCACATAGGAAGCAGTCAGGGAAGTCACTAGCGTCACCGGAGATGCGGCAAAAACACAGCGAAGGAGCACCACTATTGAGAAAGCACCAAGTATTTTCTCTATTAAGTTGATCGATCGTCATAAAACTCATTTACTCCATCCGTTCCAAATTATAAGTCATTTTAACTTTCTTGGAGAGTCAAACTATTATATGTTTGACTAAAATTATAGAGAGGATCATTAAGATTTATAGCACCGAATAGATATACTGTGAAAATATATGTAATGAAGAAGCTAATGATACTTATTTGATATTATGAATGTTAGTACTTTATTGTATACATTTGGTCAAACTTGAGATGCTTTGACTTTCTAAAAAAGTTGAAATGACTTATAATTTGGAATGGAGGGAGTATTTTTTATTTCCTTTACTCAAGTGCCTTATAGGTAATTGTTTATATATAATTTATATATGTTACAGAAAGCTGTTTGGCTTTTTTGATTTATATTGAGGAAAACCAAAATTATACATGGCCGCAAAGTAAAGAAATCACTGGAACCACAATCAAGCATGCATGACTCACCAGTATCTGAGAATCCCAATCCCTCATACAAATATTAAACAGTGATGAAAAATACATATATTAAACATTAAATACCGAAAATTGTCGTCCCACCTTGGTCTTCTATTGGGCAGATAGGATTAAGATTGAAATACAGAAAATGGATACAAATATAGTTTGGCTAACTTAGTGACCATGATGCAGAGAGTTGACAATTAAAGGCCGACTAAAAGAATAACCAACCTAATCATTTTACAAATTACAATAATATAAACAAGCAAGGCATAAATTTTATCATGAATATATACTGTAGAGTATGAGTGAAGGATTTTAGTGAATTTTTCTGAATTAAAAATCAGAAATTTTTTTTGGTATTTTCAAAAAAACATTTTATTATTGATTAAAAAAGATGTGCAAGAAAAAAGAAACAAAGTACAAAAAGATTAAAATAACTAACTTGTGCAGTTATCGGTGACGTAGGGGTTGCCCGTGTAGCCTTTAGAGCATTGGCACAGGTACCCAGATCCATGTGTAACATTGACACATAAGCTGTTTCTACTAATGCAAGCAGGAGCTGTCTGTTTAGCCGACGCCCCAGCATCCTTTGTTGGTGCCTGGCAAGACCCGCCATCCCTGATGGCCCAATCAAGCACCATAGGGATTGTTCTGTCTCCAATATGATCAGAAGAGGTCTTGTTTGCAAGACGTGTGAGGTCTCTCCGTGTGAAGTTGTACCTTATAATAAATAATAAAATACCCAAGTTCATCACAGTAAGTTAAGAACATAAGATAAGCCACCATCTTATTGACAAGTAATAGCTACCTCACGATCATAATACACAGGGGCTGTGTAGTTTAATTTAGACTTTTTAAGTTAGTAGTATTACGTACGAGCCTTTCTCCGCGATGAAAGCGTAGCTGCAGGGGCTGTATCGCCATGCATTATTTGGGGGCGGATAGCTGTCGTTGTTCCCCCACATGTGTATCGTGGTGATCAGGTTGGTCGGGATGGACATCTGGCAGCAGCCAAGGCCCGTGCACTCCTCGCCGTCTTGAGCCGCCGCATGCAAGCTCATGCAGGAGGTGTAGCAGCCGGTGTAGTAGCTCAGGTCCTCCCTGCCAGCTAGTAACGCCAACGTGTACGCAGCCGATGCCTGTAAAGTCGTTGCTAGTTGGGGAGGTAAAAAACGGTTCGGTACTGATGCGTGACCAGACGAGGCCATAGATTTCCATTTGGCCCGTGGCCCGTGGGCCGGCCCACGGCACGAACTTTTGGCCCGGCACAGACACGGCCCAGCACGACGGCCTTGCAGGCCGGGCCAGCCCGGCCTACATCACGGGCCGGGCCTGGGCCGCTACCTCAGCACGTGGGCTGGCCCGGCACGGCCTGGCCCATTTGGCCCGTGGGCCAGCAACGGCCGGCACGGCCTGTTAAGGCCTGCCAGGCCTGCCTCGGCCCGGCCAACGGCCGTATATAAGCCGGCGCGCGCGACCGCCCGGCCCCGAAACCCTACTCCTCCTCTCCCCCGGCCCCCCGCATCGAGCCGCCTCGCTCAGTCGCTCTCACTCTCTCGCTCGCCTCCTCGCCTCCTCCAGTCCTCCCCGCTCCCTCCCGGCTAGATCTGCCGCCGTCCTTGCCCGCCGCCGGCTCGCCGGTGGCCCCTCCGCCTCCCTCCCCTCCGCCTCCCTCCCCTCCACTCTCAGATCCGGCGTCCTCGCCCACCGCCGGCTTGCTGGTGGCTCCTCCGCCTCCCCTCTCAGATCCGGTGTCCTCGCCCGCCGCCGGCTCGCCGGTCACCCATCCGCCTCCCTCCCCGTAACCCCGCTTCTCCCTTAACCCCTCCGGCCCTCCGCCTCCCTTGGTTCCTCGCCTAGTTGCCTCCTCCCCCCGACCCTCGCAAATCCGCCTCACTCCCTGGTTCCCCACCGTTGCGGTTCGTCTTCTCCGGCTCCGGGCTCCGGCTGCGCAGGTAAACACCACTCCACTCCTCTCGTTCCTCTTCTTCTTCCGTTCTTCGACACCTCACAGATCCGCCTCCCTCACTTTCTTCTCTTTCATCGTGTAGGTCTCTGTCAGGGGCCGCGGGTCGTTGAGGAACGGAGCCGCCGAGGCGACGACGTCAACGGTGGAGGGCTCGAGGGTCTGTTCCGGTTCCGTGTGTGCTCGAGGATGGACGACGACTATCCAACCTGCCTCAATGATGAGTTGCGGTTGATGGGGGAGACCGGAGATGATGATTCTGATTTGGAGGCGGATCGGCGGGCGCTGCTCGGTGGTGCCGTCCCCGATGCTCAGCCAGGTCCTGGAGCTGGAGATTCTCCAGCACCTGCTGCTGCTGCCTCTGGTGCTGGTCCGGGCTCGGAGAGTACGGGCAGCAAGAGGACTCGTTCTTGCACCTCTAAGGTGTGGGATGACTTTGAGCCTCTGTACGAGGTAAAGAACAACAAGAGGGTAAGAACTGGTGCTAAGTGCCTACATTGCAAGAAAATTTATTCTGGTAAGTCTGCTAGTGGTACTGGACACTTGCATAGGCACCTTCCAAAGTGCCCAGTCTTGCTAGGTGCTTCTCGTATGGCTCAGTCCCAACTCAAGTACAATCCTGATGGCTCTCTCCATATGTGGGAGTACAATCCTGATGTTGCTCGTATCCAGTTGTGCAGATTGATTGCTAGACTAGACCTTCCTTTATGCTTTGGTGAGTCTGATGCATTTGAGGAGTACATTAATATTGCTCATAATCCTAGATTCAGTTGTGTGTCTAGGCAAACCACCACCAGAGATTTTGTTAAGTATTTTGATGAGCGTCGTTCTAAACTCCTGGCTTCTTTGCAATCTGTTTCCTCTGTTGCTCTTACATCTGACATATGGTCTGGTAATGCTAAGGAAGATTACCTTAGTGTGGTTGCTCATTATGTGAATGCTGATTGGCAACTAGAGAAGAGGATCTTAGGCCTTCGTTTAATTGATGTTTCTCATAATGCTGATAATATTGCTGAGCGCATTATAGTTGTTGCTACTGATTATGGTTTA
Source organism: Setaria italica (assembly GCF_000263155.2). Lineage (NCBI taxonomy): Eukaryota > Viridiplantae > Streptophyta > Magnoliopsida > Poales > Poaceae > Setaria > Setaria italica. The sequence goes on along the minus strand of NC_028457.1, from coordinate 32,496,364 downwards.
AATGATAAGATATTTTCTATCACACTGGATAATGCATCGGCAAACACTTCGGCTATTGGTAAGCTTCATCCTTCACTGACTGGTTACATGGGTAGACTTTTTTTTCATCAGCGTTGTGCTTGTCACATCATTAATCTTATTGTTAAGGCTGGCCTTGATGTTTTCAAGCCTATGCTTAGTTCATTTAGAACTGCAATTTCATTCCTGAATTGTTCTAACCAACGTATTGCGGCATACAAGTCATATTGCATTGCTGTTGGTGTCCGTCCTCTTAAGTTTGCTTTGGACATGGATGTTAGATGGAATTCAACTTATCTCATGTTGAAGCATCTCTTGCCCCATAAGACCACTTTCCATCAGTTCATAACCACTCAATATGGTTTGGTTGAAGGTCAAACAATTCTGACAGAATTACACTGGTATATTGCTGAAAAGATTCTGATATTTCTTAAACAATTCTATGATTCTACTGTTATTCTGTCTGGTGTTTACTATCCTACTGCTCCATTAATCTTGCATCATATTCTTGAGATAGCTGGGCACCTTAATTTCTATGCTGATGATCCTGATCTGAAAGATGTTGTTGCACCCATGAAGTCTAAGTTCTTATCTTATTGGGCTGATATACCTATGCTTTATGCCTTTGCTTTTATATTGGATCCTAGAGCTAAGATTACTGGTTTTAGCAATGTGCTTCAGCTGATGTCTCAGCTAACTGGTAAGGATTATTCTAGTTACTTAACTGATGTAAGAGCTGAATTGTCTACAATCTTTGGCAAATATGAAGCTAAGTATGGTTCTGTGAGGATGCAGAGGGCCACTCAGCCAGGCCCTGCAGGTAAGAAGAAGACTGCTTGGGGTAAGATCTTTGGTTCCCAGGCTGCTTCATCTACTTATTCTGCTGCTAGCCTTGGTGCTGGGCAGCCTGGCCTGGGTTCTACTTCTGTTTCCTCCTCCCTGTCTAGGAGACAATCTGCTAGTGCTTTGTTGCAAGCTGCTCAAATTGGTGCCTCTCTTGCTGCTGCTTCTGAACTGTCTGCTTACCTAGACAGTGACACTATCAATCAATATGATGATGACTTCAACATATTGACCTGGTGGCATGAGCATAAGTTATCATATCCTGTTCTGTCTATCTTAGCTAGGGATGTTATGACTGTGCCTGTCTCTACTATATCTTCAGAATCTGCATTTAGTACCACTGGCAGGATCATTGAGGAGCGGCGACGTCGTCTGACCCCTGAGATGGTGGAGATCTTGGCTTTGATCAAGGATTGGGAGCAAGGAGATGCAAGACTGCAGCATACCGTCGACGATACCGAACTTGAAGAGTCATTTGAGGATTTGTATCTTGATGAGTAAGTTTTCTACTCTCATTTAATTCTAATAAGTATACTCTCATTTACTTGTGTTAGTTGTTACTTCAGTATACTTGTGTTAGTTTTTACTTGAATTATTGGTAATCCTCCTATCTTTTTTTGCAGAAGCTAGATGCCTTCTGCCCTGTTGCCTGTTGGTGCTCTGTTAGTGTTCAGGAGCAAGTCAGCAAGATAGAACTCAGAAAGTCAGAAGTTAGAAGCCTTGTGCTGTTGTGCTTGTGACCTTGTGTAGATCTTGTGACTGTGAGTTGTGAACTTGTGTGATTGTGTATAGTGTATCTGAACAATGAACTTATGAGCTGGCTGTACTCTTTTTTCCTTTGTAGGGTTTTCTCACGAGGTGTGAGTTTTTACCTACAAAGGTTTTTAATGAGGCAGCAATACAAACAGCTCAAAATAATATTCATATTTGTTTGTGTTATTGTGATTGTGAATCTGTGTGAATGTTGGTGAATTTGTGAATCAGTTGAATCTGTGTGAATGTTGAAAGTATGTTACTATGAATATCAGAATATGTTACCTATGAATATATTTGTGAATATGTTACCTATGAATATATTGAAAGTAAGAAAATGTCTTCCTTTGATAAATTAGATTCTGGTGAGGGCTTTTTATTAAAACGTTACACGGGCTGGCACGGGCACGGCGAGGCTGTTAAGGCCCGCCGGGCCAGCGGGCCGGCACGGCCTGCGTAAGAAGTTAGCAGGCCGGACCTGGGCCGCTCCTTCGGCCCACGGGCTGGCCCGGCCTGGCACGACAGATAGCCGGGCCTAAACAGGTCGGGCCTAAACAAGCCGGGCCTATTCGTGCCCGTGCCAGGCCAGGCCGGGCCGCCCGTTTGGCTATCTATAGACGAGGCTGGATGCAGTGGTGTGTTGGATGAGTTGTAGCAGATGTAGGACACGGGGGAGACGATACGCATCTCGCGGGGCTCCAACGAGATGCTGATGACCTCGAAAGGCTCCAAGTCGCCTGTGTAGGGTCTTGGCGGCGCCATTGGCGGAAGAGGCGGAGGTCGCGGGGGAGATCTCGAGCTCACTAGCCCGGGAGGATTGCTAGCGTGCAGAGCCATTTGCCGGGCGAGTCGATTGGCGCAGCCCGGACAGCGTCTGGTCGCTGTCCTGGCGCCGGTAGGCGGGCGGAGCTGTGCCAGCGAGCGGCGGCGGCGTGGCGCAAACGGAGGGGTACGTGGAGCTCAGCGCGGGGTTGGCCGGTGAGATAGGGAGCGTGGGCGAGCTTCTTTGCCTCACGCAGCCGTTGGTCAGCTGGCGGGCGCGTCTCGTCGCGTCAGCGCGGAGATTGGGCGGGAGGCGTCCGCCGGTCCGGAGCGGCGGCGTGCCGCGAGCGGAGAGCAGGGGCGCGGCGCGACATTGGGCGGCCGGGATCGCGGGCAGGGGGCGAAGGATAGGATCGCCGGGGGATTGGGCAGCCGAGCGCTTGACCGGTCTCGTCACGGGAGCGGGTTGGGCGACGATGCAGCGCCGGTGAGCTTGCGCCACGGGGCGGCGTTGCACGGGCGGCGCGGCGTGGGCGCGCCACGCACGCGTTCCGGCACGCCGAGTTCACGGCGAGGTGCAGAGCGCCGGGTTGATCATTCTAGCATAATTTGACCGCATCTTTGAAATGTTTTTGTGAAACATTTAGCCCATCTCCAATAATAGAAGTTTTTCATGGCTCGTATCTCTAAAACTTTTGTATAGGGTCTAGCTTGAGTTTACATTAGAAATTTTGAAATAAAAAGCCCCAAAGTTGAGACTTCAGCTGTTTTTCAAATTTCAGCACAGGTTTGTATTTCGAGTTTTTGACCCCTTTCTGATCAGTTTCAATCAAAGTGATAAATACAAAAGTTGTTAAACATTTAGATTTCTACAACTCTTAGTTGGACATATTTTCAAGTTCTTAAGCAAAATTTAAGTTATGGTTTAAACACGTTTTTAGCTTGTGAGGGGCAAAAGGGTCATTTTACTTGGATACACAGCTGTTCATTGGCTCCATTATGCTCTAACGACTTCACTTAAGCTTAATGAAGGTTAATTAGGACAGTTTTTTACAACAAGCCATCATCTTGACAAGCAACAGCTACCTCACGGTCATAATACACAGGGGCTGTGTAGTTTAATTTGGACTTTTTAAGTTAGTAGTATTACATACCTGCCTTTCTCCCCGATGAAAGCGTAGTTACAGGGGCTGTATCCCCATGCATTATTTGTAGGCGTATAGTTGTCGTCGTTCCCCCAGAAGATGTGTATCGTGGAGAGGTTGGCCGGGATGGAACTCTGGCAGCAGCCAAGGCCCGTGCACTCCTCGCCGTCTTGAGCCGCCAAATGCAAGCTCATGCAGGAGGTGTAGCAGCCGGTGTAGTAGCTCAGGTCCTCCCTGCCAGCTAGTAACGCCAACGTGCTGCAGCCGATGCCTGTAAAGACGTTGCGCTTCGGCGAGATAAGAAATTTTGAGGCGAAGTCGAGTGACCAGACGATGACTCCGTTGGATTCAGTGGTGTTGGATGAATTGTAGCAGATGTAGGACACGGGGGAGACGACACGAATCTCGCCGGCCTCCAACAAGATGTTGATGACCTCGAAGTCGTCTTTGTATGGTATTGGAGGGTTAAAGCTATGGTTGCAAGTGATGGCGAAGTCGAAGTTGTCCGAGCCCCAGGCACATTCGACCCCGATGCCGAATGGGTAGGGAATGGTTACATTGCCGCACATGCTAGGGCAGCCCGGCCTTGGAGCTGCTACCACCGGTGGTGGTGGCGCTATGTTGGAACCGGAGGCTGCTGCCACCAATGGCGGCAGTGGAATTAGATAGGAAAATGCTACGGTAGGAGTAAGGAGAAACCACAGCACTTGTGCTGCCATGGCTGCAAGGCGCTTCATTCTTTATGTTTCTTTAAGAACGAAGCAGGTAACAAGTTGCAATTCGCTCCGGCGGCGTGGCTATTTATAGGCGCGAGTCGTATGATTTACACTCATTAGTATTGTGGACGATTTAGGTCGATGGTCTCAAAACTCAAAACATGGTTGCGAGGAAACTTCGTTTATTAAATCTAGCTAAACTAAACATGGTTGCGAAGAAACTTCGTTTATTAAATCTAGCTAAACTAAACATGGTTGCGAAGAAACTTCGTTTATTAAATCTAGCTAAACTAAACATGGTTGCGAGAAAACTTCGTTTATTAAATCTAGCTAACTTATACGAGGAAACATGCATTTCTGAAAAGTCAAAAAGTCCCATGCTTTCCTTTTTACACTGGACCTTCAACGTCATATCATGCTTGTTTTTGTTCACTATGAAACGTGGCAAGTGGCATCTAGTTAATTAAATTTTGCACTAGAATCACCGTTTGGCAGGACTTTCTGCACATCGAACGAGACGTACGGGTAATAATAAAACTTTTGTATTAACCTAGTGCTGACGAGAGTTTGGAAAGCCAACTTGATCACGTGCTTAAGGCAAAGACTTGGGAGGTCTCCGATACTACTAGGTCGTGAGAATGAGTGCGTTCATATAAGTGCATCACTTTCTTCGTTGAAGGATGATGAGGAGACCGTGAGGCCGTATCCACAAGAACTTCCAAGAGCAAAACCATATATAATACACGCCATGGAAAGATATATGTATATATGAAATGGTACTCCCCCGCACAAATGGTCTTTCCTGTAATCTTGAAAACAAAACGAAATTACTACATGGGTATTGCAAACCAAAGCACTAGATCATAAAGCATGGGTATTGCAAAGACAAAATAATTACTAAACTCCCCAACTAAGATTTAGAATTTAAGACAATGCTCATGATCAAAAGCTGTAAAGGCAAAGTAAAAGACAAACAAGCAAAGGTAGACACTAAAAGCACTCACTCAATCCTCGAATTTTATTCATGCTTAAGCCTTGCTTGCCCTCGACTAAGTCCAAGATACATGCTTAATCAGGAAATCAACACTGCCCATTGATGTCATCCCTGCCCTCAATTATACATAACTAGACATATTGCTCTCTCAAGTGTTTGGTATTTAAAGTTCAAGTTGTGATCGACTGCTTTTCATCATGGAAGATAGACTAGCAATAAAAAATATGCCACAATAAAATAAATACAATGCTCTTGAACTTAAATGAACTTCAGACCTTTATCTTGTTCCATCGAGAAGAGTTTTTCAAAAGATACAAATCCAACGTAAGTGAGATTTTCTTGCAAAAACTCTTGGAAACACTCATCTCATCAAGTCACTCAAGCCTATACTAGATTATTTTTAGCCTATTCTACTCATATATGAAAATGGAAGGCTTATGTGGAGCTATCCTAGCAAAATATTATATCTAAAATATTGTCAAACTAAGAGAGGTTTATCGGGATTACTGAGACTTGTCAAAAAAGCCTTGGAAAATAAATGTTGGAGATTGAGAGGGATGAAATACACATTTGGATAAGTGGACATGTGCAAGGGCAAAAGGTGATCGCGAGACACAAATGAAGTTCTCATAATCAGATTACACGTGGTTGGAAAATAAGTATGGATCAATCCTTAATCTTGAGAGCATCGGAAACTTTAATGAGGCTCCAAGAACTGCGGAGCATCTATTCTTTTTCTCCTTTATTTTTTATTTTCTCTATTCTTTTTTCTAATTTTTTTCTTTTTACATCTCAGAACTTTTTGCAACTTAGTACTTTACGCAACAATAGTCAGAGATAAAGCGATGACTCCTCCCCCATGCTTGGACGATGCTCGTCCTCGAGCATGTGAGAGAAAGAAAGATAAACTACAATCTAACGTAGAAACTTATAATGCATGGACAGAAAGGCTAGCAAGAAAAAGATTTACGCAAAGGAGATGGCCAGCTTCTAAGTCTGATACCATAGAAATCAATTTTAATCCAGCTCATCAAAATATAAGTTTGCAATCTAAAAGTTTTATCATAAAGGATCATGCATGTAGATAAGCTGCTGAAATTCTCAGATAAAACACCACGTTAAAGCCAAAGAATCCAAGCGCTCCAAAAATTTGAAAAACCAAACATGTTAACATAACCAAAGCGTGGAAATGAAGTAATGCAGAATGCAAATGCAAAGAGTTAGCAAAAACAAGGATTAGCAAGGTTCAAAAGACTATTGATGTTGTTAAGCAATTAGTTGATAAAAAAGAATTTACTTAGAATGACAAAGCAACTCACACACATTGCATAGTAAGTTCACAGTGATACAGCTGCTCAACAACCTTGAGCAGTTAGTTATTGATGTGAACCAGCAACTCGCACACATTAGCATGGTAAGTTCACACGACAAAACGGCATTTATTTTTCTCAATGCAGCAATCAAGTTTTCTCATAAAACTAATGTACTTCATATTTGTTTTCAGCAAGTCAAGTATCTTCATTTATTTATTATTTCTGGAAAATAATAAATAGGGTGAAATCACACCAGGTGACAATGTACATGAAATTCACTGAACGACCTCTACCTCATTAGATAGCTAATGATACAAATATTTTTGTTCGAACTCTATTTGACAGACTACTCGTGTTTGTCAAAAGCAAACAGATCTGGTACAGATAATATGTTAAAGTAAGGAAAATAACTAAGAGGATAACATAATAGATGCAGAAACATAGGAACCCATATTTTGTTTGTTGTCTACAGTAGACATGATCAGATATTTTTTTGCTAGATGTCTAGATTTCCATGAATATAAGCTATAGCTAATCACAGTCACACTTTTTTAAACTTTGCAGATGTTTGAGTAGCTTAACCAAGTACCACAAAAATGCCACCAGGGCAAAAGGCTGGTCAGAACTAGCTGGGCAAAAGTGCACTTCTTATGTCGGTATAAGTGCAACAACAATTCCCAACATACTTGCCTTCACCCATTCTACTTCTGAAATTTCTTTTGATCCCAGCCTGTCATGTGGCTGTGAGACATTTCTGGGCAACAAGCTCAAATCATGTTGAATCGAAGGATCTTGATTAGCAAACTGAACAAATGAGCTCTGATACATTAAGGCTTTCAGCATGGACCCCCAGCCTATTCATTTCTGCATTATCAGATCTCAGACACTGTGGAGCTTATACAAGCTGTAGTGTTGTTCACTATGATTCCTGCATTGGCCATTAAGGCTTTCAGCATGGACAACATTGGAACTCCATCTGCTCCTGTCAGTGACTTGTGACTGTACAAACAAACTCTGTTCAGTTCAAATTCTGCAATAGCTTTTGTCTTCTTCTGAACTTTCCTCCCCTCTTTTCTGTAATCTTTTTGTATGTTGGGCAGACAACTCTTCTTGAATGCTGAATGCATCAAACAAACACAAGTTAACAACAGAAAATACAAATATTCATTGACGCAGGACAGCTAATTAGCCTTTTGCACAGTTGCTTTCCTGTGTTTAATATTTCATTTGTATAGGCAACTGTCTTGGGTACTTTATTAAGGAATCAGAAATCTGAAGGCAACAGAAGTGAACATAATTATATAAAACCTAAGGAATTCCAAACCTACACTGAAGATCATATTTTGTACGAAAAACAGTGCAACTTTTAGAGGATAGACATCCATGAACTATGTACTTGCAAGATGACAGATAAATTATTGAGTCAAGCATTCCTGCAAATAGGAAAGACTTCCTGCAAATCGAATTTTTATCCTCACCGAAATGGGTGAATCTCACCAAAATTTGGTCATTTTAGACCGAATCCTAGAACCCTGGTTTAATCCAGTCGGGTATTGTGATAGAGCATTACTATGCCTCCATCCTACAGTTACAGATAAACAGATATCGTGACATGGTAGCTAGTACATGTTTTGCATGGTTGCACATCCTCCAATTAATATTCATGTTTATTTTAACAGAATTAATATCTTTCTTTGAGGAAGCATCAGCCCACATAGTAGACCTACAAAGTTCCCTGAAACCAGTACACAATTACATGCAGCTTAAGAATAAGCAGGCTTATTAAAACAAATGCAGGAAAATAAAATTACTCACTTCGGATGTACGTCCATAGCTAATAAGCTCAAGCCATGACCATTCGTGCTTAATTTGTTTCCTTCATATGTGTGCTTTCAACTCAGGTCAGAGCATGAGCTCCCGCAGGCTATCGACTTTGCTTGATTAAGCTCATCCACCACCTCTGCCATGGTTGGTCTCTCGTCCGCGTCTACACTGAGGCATCGGACCGCGAGTGCACCGACCATGTCAAGACACTCCATGTAGCGATGAGATTGAGCATTGTCATCGGATAAGACCTCTGCGTCATACATCTCCCGTCCATTGCTGTGGTTCTTTATGGACTTGTTGAAGTCTATGGTCAGAATGTTAGCATCGCTGCTGCCATACCTAGGCTTCTTCCTCGTGATGAGCTCAAGGAGCACGACACCAAAGCTGTAGACATCACTCTTCACCGTGAAATGTCCCGTCTTGTGGTACACTGGATCTAGGTAGTTCCCATCTGCAGCTACTTCCATAGCATAATTCTTGACCGAAAGGAGCTTGGAAGACCCAAAGTCAGATACCTTGGGATTGAGGTCGTCATCAAGAAGGATGTTGGCGGACTTGACGTCACCATGGACGTGTTTATAATCACCATGCGAGTGCATATGGGAGAGAGCTTCTGCTGAACCAATGGCAATGTCCAGCCGCTTTGGCAGCGAGAGAGTGAGCTTGTTGGCACCATGAAGCACTTCATGGAGGCTTCCTTTACCGACAAACTCAAAGACTAGTATGGGGACATCCGTTTCCAGACAACACCCGATGAGGCGGACCATGTTTGGGTGCTTAACCTTGAATTGGAAGCAGATCTCCCTCACGAACCCTTCCTTCCATAGCTTCTCCTGCTCGTGCTGCGGCGCCTCACCTCGCAGCGACTTCTGCTGAAGGCGTACCACCTTTTTAACCGCGACCTGAACGGGGGGATCGTCAATGATGGTCCCCTTGTAGACATCGCCAAAGTAGCCTCCTCCAATGCGATTTCTGTAGCTCTTTGTGATAGTATCCACCTCCCCTTCGGTGAAGATTTTGATACCCACCTCCTTTAGAATGTCGCCACCGTTTTTGTTGAAAAGTTTCCTCTGCTTTCGTCTGATAAGCAAAATAATTGACAAACATGCTAGGATGACGGCAACAGTTATTGCTGCAAACAATAAGGATACATGTTGTGTGATTCAGTAACATATAAGTTACGGCAACTCCATATCTACACTTTAAAGTAAAAGTTTGTTTAATCTTAAATATAAAAATTTGTTATTAGAAAAATAGTAATAAGTTGTATGACCGACATTTGCAACAAACGGAAATAGTTAATGAGCCAGCAGGGATCCTATCATTATGCTAATAATATATGTATATTTCAAAGAGGTTTTGATATATTGTACTGATTTAATAGTAACTGATTATATATTCCGAAAAATAAAGGTTAAATGCACTTTGATGTTTTTACTAAACCCTTACTACGAAAGTGGACGCAATGTGTGATTCAGAAGAGGTAGAGATCAGCGTTCTGTATTTAATGAGCCTCACCTACGGCAGCAATAGCATATGGTGGAAATACATACTGATAACATCCATTTTCACTTTTACCATCTCCTTTCCGGTTAAATTTGCATTTGCAATTATAATCACCATCTGTATCCTCGCATGTGCTACGCATGCCACAAGGACCATTCGTTGTACTGCTACATTCGTTGATATCTGTATACAATAAGATGCAAAAATACATTCACATAAACTTCAAGTAATAATACATGAAAATCTAAAAAAATGTTTTTTCCACCTGGTTAATAAACCAAACCCTAGCCCGCATATATGAAGCAACCAAGTATGCATTTATTTACTATTGTCACCACTGTACCTGCATTTCCCTGACGCATGAGATAGAATTTTCTCAAGGCACTGCACTCAAAGGTGATCGGATGATCCGATGGTGCATTGAAGCATTGACCAGAGTTTGCCCGAACAAATATGTGCAAATTGCAAACTTTTGTCCTGATTCAAAGTTATGACTTGAAGATAGCTGGCCGACCAGAGAAATTGATCGGAGCTATGAAATATGATCTGTGTGATAAGAACAGGTGATTGTATGATCCCGCGGGTAGTGAAATCAAGGCAACGGATGAAATAAATGAGTTCGGCTCGGTTTGGAGTGAAAAAAGAGGCTAAGACTCGAAGGCTAGATGGAGACATTGGAGTATATAACGACTGGAGCATCGTGCAAAGAGCATGTTGGCATGACAAAGTTGAAACAGTACTGACCAGAAGATAACAAGCTTAACGAGAGAAACTGGCTATAGCTTTGGGTATTATGTTTCCCAATGGCTATGTGGTTGATGTGGGTGAACATACCCTAGAGTGTACTGAATTCTAAGGGATTCCAAGATACACTAAAAGCATATCCATGTCACCAAGGTGCTAAGTTGACCATTCAAAGCAGTTAGCACATGTTTAGAGAGTGTTTAGTGCTAGATTATGCCTATAGAGAGAAATTGGAGGTGTTGATGTCTAATGCTTGGTTCAAGGAGGCGAATCATTTTTGTAAGCTTGGTGCACCAACACCATTTGGGCTTATGGGTCTCCGGCAAGTTCGTCAAACCTATGGTTTGGTGTGGAGTGGTTGTGGCACCCAGTGCGATTAACGAGGAGACCTCCTTCTTTATGAGAAGCTTTGTAGTGAAGACAATGACAATGTGACCGGAAGAGAGAATTGTGACTTGCCTTTTATGGCATGCTTCTCATCCATCCTGGAAGAAACCTAAATGACAAGTCCAGAACTTTTACCGGGTGACATTTGGTGGCCTTGAGCATATTCTTGGTTGTGGTCCAACGTGGACTAGGGGTAGCATTTAAGTACCAATACCATGAGATAAAATCGACGTGCCAAGAGTTTGCATCCCCTAGCTCATCCTTAAATTCTTGGGATTACTTCTTGGAATCTTATGTGCCTTTACATTCATATAGTAGTATCTTACGAGGTTTATCTCTAGCTAGGTTGCAAAACTTGTATTTGGTGGGTGCAAGTACACTAGATGAACTTTATGTGTATATTTAGACAGAAGGATCTAGTTTATTTTATGAAGAGTTGTGGAAGTTATAGGCTAAGAATTTTATGTTTCCCCAGTTCACTAGAAAACTGGCACATATTCCTTTCACAGCTGTAAGAAAACTGGCACCGGCGGGTGTGGAAGAAAACTACGGAAACTGGAAGAAATTTATATATACGGTAACGAAGGAAATGCTAATGTTTTCCATGCTCCATGTACGTGATTCCTACTATCGATATCCTAATAAGGTTATATCAGCTAGCTTGAAGATTCAAGGGTCGGCACACATACACAACCTGGCAACATGACACTGAAACGCTGAAGGCCTGAGAACCTGACACTGATACTCTGAAGGGCTGACAACCTGCAGATTTATTGTGTGGTGGTTTATACGGTCAAAGTGTGCAGGTTTACGGTTGCAGGTTTTTAGTTTGGACCTGCAAACAATAGCAGGGACCTCAATCAACAAGGGACGACACCGATAAAACCGAGCAGAGCATGACACGAGCCAATCGGTATGCTTGGACTGCAAGGCTCAAGGTCATGACGCCAAGCATGCCACTGAGCAATATACAAGGCAGCTAAGCCTTTCAATGGATCCAACAATCCTAGTAAACCATTTCCTATCCCTCAAATAAATACTCTAATGATTAAAAAAGCCATGCATATGCAAAACGAATACAAACTATATACGAAGAGTAAATAAAATTTACTAACTTGTGCAGCCATCGGTGATGTAGGGGTTGCCCGTGTAGCCCTTGGAACAATTGCAGAGGTACCCAGGTCCCTGTGTGGCGTTAACACAGAAGCTGTTTCTACTGATGCAAGCGGGAGCTGTCGATTTAGCCGACGCCCCAGCATCCTTTGGTGGTGCCCGGCAAGACCCGCCATCCCTGATGGACCAATCAAGCACCATGGGGATGGTTGTGTCTCCAACACGGTCAGTAAAGGTCTTGTTGGCATCACGTGTGAGATCACTCCGTGTGAAGTTGTACCTTATAATAAATAATAAAATATCCAAGTTCATCACAGTAAGTTAAGAACATAAGATAAGCCATCATCTTGACAAGCAACAGCTACCTCACGGTCATAATAATACACAGAGGCTGTGTAGTTTAATTTGGAATTTTTAAGTTAGTAGTATTACATACCAGCCTTTCTCCGCGATGAAAGCGAAGCTGCAGGGGCTGTATTCCCACGCTACATTTGTAGGCGTATAGCTGTCGTCGTTCGCCCAGAAGATGTGTATCCTGGAGAGGTTGGTCGGGATGGAACTCTGGCAGCAGCCAAGTCCCGTGCACTCCTCGCCGTCTTGAGCCGCTGCATGCAAGCTGTTGCATGTGGTGATGCAGCCAGTGAAGAAGCTGGAATCCACTCTGCCGTTTAGATACGCCCACGTGTAGCAGCCAATGGCCGTGAAAACGTTGCGCGTCGGCGAGATAAGAAATACTGTGTCGATGAAGTCGAGTGTCCAGCCGATGACTCCGTTGGATGCAGTGGTGTTTGATGAGTTGTAGCAGGTGTAGGACACGGGGGAGAAGACACGCATCTCGCCGGCCTCCAACGAGATGTTGACGACCTCGAAGTCGCCTATGTAGGGTCTTGGAGGGTTAAAGCTATGGTTGCAAGTGATGGTGAAGTCGAAGTTGTTCGAGCCCAAGCCCGGCCAGGCACATTCGACCCCGATGCCGAATGGGTAGGGAATGGTTACATTGCCGCACATGCTAGGGCAGCCCGGCCTTGGAGCTGCTACCACCGGTGGTGGTGGCGCTATGTTGGAACCGGAGGCTGCTGCCACCAATGGCGGCAGTGGAATTAGATAGGAAAATGCTACGGTAGGAGTAAGGAGAAACCACAGCACTTGTGCTGCCATGGCTGCAAGGCGCTTCATTCTTTATGTTTCTCTAAGAACGAAGCAGCTAACAAGTTGCAATTCGCTCCGGCGGCGTGGCTATTTATAGGCGCGAGTCGTATGATTTACACTCATCAGTATTGTGGACGATTTAGGTCGATGGTCTCACAAGTCAAAACATGGTTGCGAGAAAACTTCGTTTATTAAATCTAGCTAAATTAAACATGGTTGCGAGGAAACTTCGTTTATTAAATCTAGCTAAATTAAACATGGTTGCGAGGAAACTTCGTTTACTAAATCTAGCTAACTTATGCGAGGAAACATGCATTTCTGAAAAGTCAAAAAGTCCCATGCTTTCCTTTTTACAGTGGACCTTCAACGTCATATCATGCTTGTTACACTGGACTAAACAATCAACAACGGAGACACCAAGGAAGGTGGCTAACTTCAGCAACAAGTTTGTTTTTGTTCACTACGAAACGTGGCAAGTGGCATCTAGTTAATTAAATTTTTGCACTAGAATCACCGTTTGGCAGGACTTTTTGCACATCGAACGAGACGTACGGGTAATAATAAAACTTATGTATTAACCTACTGCTGACGAGAGTTTGGAAAGCCAATTTGATCACGTGCTTAAGGCAAAGACTTGGGAGGTCTCCGATACTACTAGGTCGTGAGAATGAGTGCGTTCATATAAGTGCATCACTTTCTTCGTTGAAGGATGATGAGGAGACCGTGAGGCCGTATCCACAAGAACTTCCAAGAGCAAAACCATATATAATACACGCCATGGAAAGATACATGTATATGTGAAATGGTACTCCCCCGCACAAATGCCTTTCCTGTAATCTTGAAAACAAAACGAAATTAGTACATGGGTATTGCAAACCAAAGCACTAGATCATAAAGCACGGGTATTGCAAAGACAAAATAATTACTAAACTCCACAACTAGATTTAGAATTTAAGACAATGCTCATGATCAAAAGCTGTAAAGGCAAAGTAAAAGACAAACAAGCAAAGGTAGACACTAAAAGCACTCACTCAATCCTCGAATTTTATTCATGCTTAAGGATGACATGCTTAATCACGAAATCAATACTGCCCTTTGATGTCATCCCTGCCCTCAATTATATATAACAAGACACATTGCTCTCTCAAGTGTTTGGTATTTAAAGTTCAAGTTGTGACTGAGTGCTTTTCATCATGAAAGATAGACTAGCAATAAAAAACATGCCATAATAAAATAAATACAATGCTCTTGAACTTAAATGAACTTTAGACCTTTATCTTGTTCCATCGAGAAGAGTTTTTCAAAAGATACAAATCCAACGTAAGTGAGATTCTCTTGCAAAAACTGTTGGAAATACTCATCTCATCAAGTCACTCAAGCCTATACTAGATTATTTTTAGCCTATTCTACTCATATATGAAAGTGGAAGGCTTATGTGGAGCTATCCTAGCAAAATATTATATCTGAAATATTGTCAAACTAAGAGAGATCTATTGGGATTACTGAGACTTGTCAAAAATGCCTTGGAAAATAAATGTTGGAGATTGGGAGGGATGAAACACACACATTTGGATAAGTGGACATGTGCAACGGCAAAGGGTGCGAGACACAAATAAAGTTCTCATAATTAGATTACACGTGGTTGGAAAATAAGTATGGATCAATCCTTAATCTTGAGAGAACCAGAAACTTTAATGAGGCTCCAAGAACTGCGGAGCATTTATTCTTTTTCTCCTTTATTTTTTATTTTCTTTATTGTTTTTTCTAATTTTTTTTACACCTCAGAACTTTTTGCAACATAGTACTTTACGCAACAATAGTCAGAGATAAAGAGATGACTCCTCCCTCATGCTTGGACGATGCTCGTCCTAGAGCATGTGAGAGAAAGAAAGATAAACTGCTGAGGTAAGCTGGATCCTTGTTGAAATATTTTTACATACTCAATAATAGATTGTGGACAAAGAGGTAGTCACAAAAATAATAATTTGGATTTAGGTTGGATGCTCAGCGAGGTTTGCAAAATTTCTAGTGTAGAAACTCATAATGTATGCATGGACAGAAAGGCTAGCAAGAAAAAGATTTACGCAAAAGAGATGACCAGCTTCTAAGTCTCATACCACATAAATCAATTTTAATCCAACATATCAAAATATAAGTTTGCAATCTAAAAGTTTTATCATAAAGGATCATGCATGTATATAAGCTGCTAAAATTCTCAGATAAAACACCACGTTAAAGCCAAAGAATCCAAGCGCTCCAAAAAGTCTAAAAAACCAAACATGTTAACATAACAAAAGCGTGGACATGAAGTAATGCAGAATGCAAATGCAAAGAGTTAGCAAAAACAAGGATTAGCAAGGTTCAAAAGTAATGCAGATTGCAAATGCAAAGAGTTAGCAAAAACAAGAATTTGCAAGGTTCAAAAGACTATCGATGTTGTTAAGTAATTAGTTGATCAAAAAGAATTTGCTTAGAATCACAAAGCAACTCGCACACATTGCATAGTAAGTTCACAGTGATACAACTGCTCAACAACCTCGAGCAGTTAGTTATTGATGTGAACCAACAACTCGCACACATTAGCATAGTAAGTTCACACGACAAAACGACATTTATTTTTCTCAATCCAACAATCAAGTTTTCTCATAAAACTAATGTACTTCATATTTGTTTTCAGCAAGTCAAGTATCTTCATTTATTTATTATTTCTGGAAAATAATAAATAGGGTGAAATCACACCATGGGTGACAATGTACATGAAATTCACTGAACGACCTCTACCTCATTAGATAGGTAATGATACAAATATTTTTGTTAGAACTCTATTTGACAGACTACTTGTGTTTGTCAAAAGCAAACAGATCTGGTACAGATAATATGTTAAAGTAAGGAAAATAACTAAGAGGATAACATAATAGATGCAGAAACATAGGAACCCGTATTCTGTTTGTTGTCTACAGTAGACATGATCAGATATTTTTTTGCTAGATGTCTAGATTTCCATGAATATAAGCTATAGCTAATCACAGTCACACTTTTTTCAACTTTGCAGATGTATGAGTAGGTTAACCAAGTACTCGCTCCATCCCAAATTATAAGTCGCTTTAACTTTTTTGGTACATCCACTTTGCTATCAGGGCCGGTCCTAAGATTTGGGAGGCCCGGGGCGAAAGTAAAATTTGGGGCCTTTTAATATAAATATTATACAAATATATATAAAATATTACCAATACATAATTAAATGTATCTAAAAGCAATATTCATATCAAATTATTTATACATATTACCTTAAAAGTTTCTTCTAACATTCCTCGATGCAAAGTCACTTATGATAGAGTTTATGTCAATCTCATCCAACAATTTCTTCTCGATGCATAATGTTGCCAAACCATTTAACCTCTCCTGAGTCATTGTTGACCTCAAATAGTTCCTCAATAACTTCAACTTTGAAAAGCTTCTTTCAGCCAATGCGACAGTCACAGGCAAAGTAAATAAGAGTTGGTAAGCAATGGAGACATTAGGATAACAATCCACATCTCTGACATGCTCAAAAATCTCCATAGCAGACATTACGTCATCTGGCAAAGTGAATTTCATAATCTTCAATTCAGAAATAAGATCATATACCTCAACATCAGATGAACCATCAAAAGAAAAGGTTTCTGCAAATTTAATGCAACATTCTTCAAGTTCATTATCATTTAATGACTTCAAAGTGCTTGAGCTCATCAAAAATCCAAATATATCTTTAAACATCATGAGTTCTTCAAATCTGTTCTTCAAAGAAGCGATTGCCATATCAACCAAAACAAAAAAATATTCAACTTCAAAAGCCTTCTCAGCTTCAAGAATTTCTTCTTGGCAATTACTTTCATCAAATTGTTTCTTCCTCGTAGCACGACGTTTTTCAGGAAATGATGCCTCCACACCCATGTCTGTTGCAATACCTTTGGTGATGATCAGACTAGAAGAAAACCCCTCATTTCTGTAATTCTCAAAGTATTGCATTATACCTTGTATTTGCTTCAAAGTAGAGTCAATGCACATGGCTGGTGATTGCAACTTCTTGCTCACTTTATTTACAGCAAATAAAATATCATGCCAGATAACCATACCAATTAGAAACTCAAAGCTGCCAAGTGCATCAAATAAATTTTTTGCATCACTTCTATCCTTAGGTTCAACGTCAGAATCATGATGTAACTCAGACAAAGCAGATCTTAACTCAGTAGCTTGATATCTTATTGCTGTAACACTTTTGATTCGACTCTCCCAATGAGTATTGGATAATGATTTCACAGTTAGAGTAGGAACATGTTTAAGCAAAACATTCCATCTTTTCGTAGAACCAGCAAATAACACATATATGCGTTGAACAATTCCAAAAAATAAAACAGCTTTCCCACTAGATTTTGCCATATCACAGAGAGTAAGATTTAGACTATGGCACGTACATGGCATATACAATGCTCTTGGATTGATATCAATTAACCGTGTTTTTACCCCTTTGTATTTTCCTTTCATATTAGAACCATTGTCATATCCTTGACCCCTTATGTCACTAATATTTAGGCTAAAGGACTCCATAGATTCAAGCAATACATTAAAAAGCCCCATACCAGATGTGTCATCCACCTTCAAGAACCCCAAAAAGTACTCCTCAATTTTTATCTTGCCATCAGACAAATTAACACATCGAACTAATAAAGTCATTTGTTCTTGATGATTGACATCAAGGGTACAATCTAGGATAACAGAGAAATACTTGGCCTCTTTAACAACCTTTATGATATAACTCGTGATATCAGAAGCCAAAAGAGAGATCAACTCATTCTGAATTTTGTGACTAAGATAATGATAATGAATTTCTTTGTTCTGAATACGTCTAAGGTTGTCTTGCATTACCAAGTCAAATTCTGCAATCATCTCAACACAAGCTAAGAAATTACCATTACTATCATTATAAAGCTGCTCACTGCTTCCTCTGAAAGCCAAATTGCGTTTACCAAGAAATTTCACAATGGCTATTATTCTTAACAAAACTTGCCTCAACCGTTCTTTCTCCTTTGTGATTTGCTGCTGCAATTCTTTGTCAATTGTTTCCTTTTTCCGCAGTCTAGCTCTTAATTCATTCCAACTATTCATATTACTAATATGCTCAACACTATTTTCATGTTCTTTAAGCTTCTCACTGATATGCTTCCAATTTCTTAACCCATCACCTGCTAAGGAACTAGGACTCTTGCTAGTGCTAGACTTGAAGATCTTACAGCAGAAATAAAAAACTTTGTCAACATGCTTTGAATAAACTAACCATTTTCTATCATGTACCTCGCCATTGCTTAATTTTCTAGAATAATGAGCATATGAAAAATGTCTTGAGGCAGCATCTAGAGGAAATTTGATATTTTCTTCTCTTATAGGCCCTTTCTCGACTAATATGTCTCTTGCTTTATTATCAAGATTATCCCAATTTCTTGGATCATAAATATCTGAAGTGTAAATTGGTTCCTCATCAACATTAGCAGACTGTGCATGTGCACCTGATGCATTTAGTGTGGTCTGAGAGTCACTTACATTGTTATCATCGACGTTGATGTTAATATTTTCTTCCTGATTCCCATTAGTTGGTTCATCCGCAACAACTATTGCCAACTCACCTGGGTTCGTCGAGGCGCCCGTATTACTCTTAGAGCCATGATAACTCTTGCAAAATTTATCCATAGCTCCTCTCTATGATTCTATCAACTCATCCACACGTCTTTTCTTTTTCCTTTTCTCGCAGCCTGATTCATATTTTCTAGACGACATGATATCCCAATTCCCACTGTGCTGAAATTATTATAAATATACAATAGTTATAAATCAGTTGAGATTAAATAACTTGTGAATTAATAATTAATGATATGGAGAATTGGGGAATTGGTAATCGAGCAGCGTACCTGTGTGCTGACGCAGTCGAACAGGAACAACACGCGCACGACGGCACGAGTCACGACGAGGATCGTGCGTGCATGCGCTGGGAGCACGGGCGCAGGCGCGCAGCACGCGTGCCGTGGCGTCCCTGGCCGGCGCTGCGGTAGTGCGGCGTGCCGCGTGCGGCGGCGGCGTTGTGGTACCATGAGGCTAGGATGCACTGCCTAATTGCGTGCGATCTGCTGCGCACGGCGTACCTAGGTGACCTATCGTCCGAACTCCAATCGCTAATTACGTCACCCGGCCGGCCCAAAGGCCAAAAGCACTCGAGTACCTGGACCTCCTGCAGTCCTGCTACCTAACCTGACACCTGGACAGGCCTACACCTGGGGTGGGGCCCCTAGGATTTGGGGGCCCAGGGCAGCCGCCCCCTGCCCCCCAAGGGCCGGTCCTGTTTGCTATGCATCTACACATATTGTTATATCTATATACATAGCAAAGTGAATGTATCAAAAAAGTCAAAGGGACTTATAATTTGGGATGGAGGGAGTACCACAAAAATGCCACCAGGGCAAAAGGCTGGTCAGAACTAGCTGGGCAAAGGTGCACTTCTTATGTCGGTATAAGTGCAACAACAATTCCCAACATACTTTCCTTCACCCATTCTACTTCTGAAATTTCTTTTGACCCCAGCCTGTCATGTGGCTGTGAGACATTTCTAGGCAACAAGCCCAAATCATGTTG
Source organism: Setaria italica (assembly GCF_000263155.2). NCBI lineage: Eukaryota > Viridiplantae > Streptophyta > Magnoliopsida > Poales > Poaceae > Setaria > Setaria italica. Next base: position 32,476,434 of record NC_028457.1, on the reverse strand, counting down.
AATCGAAGGATCTTCATTAGCAAACTGAACAAATGAGCTCTGATACATTAAGGCTTTCAGCATGGACCCCCAGCCTATTCATTTGTGCATTATCAGATCTCAGACACTGTGGAGCTTATACAAGCTGTAGTGTTGTTCACTATGATTCCTGCATTGGCCATTAAGGCTTTCAGCATGGACAACATTGGAACTCCATCTGCTCCTGTCAGTGACTTGTGACTGTACAAACAAACTCTGTTCAGTTGAAATGCTGCAATAGCTTTTGTCTTCTTCTGAACTTTCCTCCCCTCTTTTCTATAATCTTTTTGTATGTTGGGCAGACAACTCTTCTTGAATGCTGAATGCATCAAACAAACACAAGTTGACAACAGAAAATACAAATATTCATTGACGCAGGACAACTAATTAGCCTTTTGCACAGTTGCTTTCCTGTGTTTAATATTTCATTTGTATAGGCAACTGTCTTGGGTACTTTATTAAGGAATCAGAAATCTGAAGGCAACAGAAGTGAACATAATTATATAAAACCTAAGGAATTCCAAACCTACACTGAAGATCATATTTTGTACGAAAAACAGTGCAACTTTTAGAGGATAGACATCCATGAACTATGTACTTGCAAGATGACAGATAAATTATTGAGTCAAGCATTCCTGCAAATAGGAAAAACTTCTGATGATATTATATATTTATACATCATAGCATCTCCAAATAAGCAGTGCCAATGTTGACAGACATGTTCAATGATTTGGGAGATAAGGTATATGCAGCTGCAATACTCGAATCAACATATATCATTCATGCACACTCCGATTATACTACATGCGAGTTCTCAAAACAAAGGTACATGGTATTTTTAATCATTATAAACATCTCAGGACTCTTGCAGCAGTAATAGAATGACTACTACATACCTGAACTTCAGCATCTCATCTCCAGCTGTTATGTGCACCTGCTGTGAGGTGTACCCTTCCCGTTAGCGTCCAAAAAAATTAGATGACGTATCCTTAGCAGAACTACCAAGCAAGCTTCTTGTAAGGGTCTGTTCGACTGGATTTTATACAGTTCAAACAAACGGGAAAGCATACCCTTGTTACTGATGCTTATCCATCCATGCTTTTTCGGTCACAAGAAACACAACCCTCCCTTGATTAGTTTTACTATCCTCGAGAGTTTTCAGTTTCAGGTCAACCTCAGGTTTAGCAGCAGCAAAACAATCGAGCATCCATGTCCAGAAAAATTAGATGATGTATCCTTAGCAGAATTACCAACTGCCAAGCAGGAAACAAGCTTCTTGAAGTATTCGCTCCTCCATATGATTACTAGGCTTCCATGCTTCTCACATAACCCAGTAGCATGTCCTGAAACATCAACAATAATTACATTTGGTTGATAGCAAAACAGGGGGGAAACGCTGCAGCAGCCAAGAAATAAGGGATGGAAAATGGAAGGATCGGTTCACCTTGATTTCACACAACTCAGTGTAATAGGAATGCATTCCCCTGTTTCTCAGCACCGTAAAGTCCCCCTTGCAGCCAAAGCATCGAGCACTTGCCGCGCAGACGCCCGCGCCACGAACCAGCGAGCAGTGGGGCCGCCCGCATTGCTTGGCCTGATGAGCAGCCCGTGCAGCGTGGAGACACGGCTTGTGGTCCGCTCCGTTCGCCGTGGCCGAGGCCGTCCTCGCCTTCGTCTCCGTCTCCGACCGAATTCCACCTCGCGGGGACCGCTGCGCCCACCACGTGTCCACGTCATCTACGAGCACCGCAGTCCGCAGCAACTGCTCAGGTGGTGCGCGGGAGGGGGGGCACAACTGCTCCGGTGGGTGGCCTGGCTAGTGAAGGGCGACGGCACGCCGGAGCTAAGCGAACGTCGGCAGCGGCGGGGGCGGCAGCGGCACTGCCGGCTGCCCTGTTTCTGGCAAACTAGTTTGCAGAAAGCGCCTAGATTGGATCCCGACTAATAATCGTGATCTGAACTTTTACGCATAACAACCTGGTTTGGATCGCGATTATTGATCGCAATTCGATTATTTTCATTTAAATCCCAATTTGGATCGCGATTATTGATCGTGATCCAAACATTTGCATAAACCGTCTGAAACTTATCGGAAAACACCTTGGATTGGACTGGACCCTGTTCTCGCCCGTCCGCCGCCGTGTCCTCCCCGCCGGAGGCACGCGGAGCCATTCCCTGCGTCGGAGCTGGCCATGCTCGTTGAAACGGCGCTGGCCATGCTCGTTGAGCAGTTGAGCGGACGCTGCGTTGGGCCGTGCGACTGAGCTAGGCTGGCAGTGGCCGGTGATCCTCCGACTGCTGTTTAGACTGTGTACTAGTTGCTCCTAAATACTCCTTCAGGCTACCATATTCTTCCCCCATTTTTAGATCTGGGCGTGTGCCCAACTCCTGTGCAGCTCCAGCTTCCAGCTCCTGCTCTTGGGCTGGCCAGCGCTGCCGCTTGGCTGCAGCACGCCATGGCTTCCCCCGCCGGGGATCTTCGCTTGTTGCGCAGATCGACGCCCTGTGCGCACTTGGCCTCCGTGGTTTCTACTCCGGCTCATCTGTGGTGGCTTCTCCGGCCTCTATAGCGGTGGTATCTCTGCGAGGAAGCTGCTTGCCTGGTAAGCGCAGCCCTGCCATGAGCGTGCGCGATGCTACGTTCACAACAAACTATTAATTCCAATAACTATATTGTCACTCAATCATTAAATCATAAACTATAACCTACTGTGACCATGTTTCTTGCCCCTACAACTCCATCGAGTTAGAGAGCTCCTAAGACCTTTAGTTTTTTAGTTTTCTTATTGGTTAGAGTCTCTCATGTAATCCTGTTTCTCTTTTCCATGTTGCAAGTATTCCGCAACCCTGTACATATGTTTGTTCTTCCTTATTATATATAAAAAAATTCAGAAGCGCTGTGGGGAACTCCCCAACAGTTTTTCTTAAAAAAATGCCGCATAAAGATTTTGGTCTTGAGTGGTAGCTTTGTTTGCCAGTTTTCCTGTATGACTCTAACTCCACTACTAGTGCTTATAATGAAATGGCGAGCTGCTTATATACGGAATGGGCAGTGAAAGAATTAGGCAGCATAGAAGGTACCAATATGCGACAAGGGTCCGATTTAATAGATTTCTTCTGTGGTCAGTATTCAAGCACACGAATACATCATCTGCAGCACGTTAATTAACCCTGAATTTCACTAAGATTTTAAATCTCCGGCTAAAGTTATTTAACGGATAACCTCTAAAACAGCTATAGCGGAGGCTAAATGAGGCAATAGCGAGCTATAGCCACTAAGTTGTATATAAATACAAATAGCTTGATCAGCCTCAAATAGCTATAGCCGGTTATAGCGACAACTATAACCGGAGATTTAAAACCTTAAATTTCACGGGACACACAGTCATTTCAAACTTGGCAGTACGTAGACGTCAAGAGAAAGCAAACGACGTGACCCAGTGAGTGGAGTGGAGTGAGTGTTATCCATGTTACCATCTGGAATAGTCTAAATGAATAGGTTACCAATTTTCTTCAGAAGAAATTATTTATGCAGATTATTTAGCATGAGGTACAATCTTCCGTGGCATGGCACGGAATTGGTGATTTCCCTCAAGATTAAGCCATTGAAATCCCACTATGCAGGTCTACCAGAATGAATCCTGTCAAGTTGGAGGCATCCTCCTAAGGTTGCTAACTGCAGCAGGGATTGGACCAAGAAGGTAATTCCATCTTAATGAAAAGAAACTGAGATTAGCTAGCTTGCGCAACCATGCTGGCAGGACACCTTCAATTAGATTTAGGTCAAGAAATTGGCGTTCCGAGGAGTTGCGTGGCCTAGTGGAATTTTGCCAGGAAGACTGAAAATTTTTGTTACTGGGGCATTGTCTGGAATTTGGAACTGGAGCATTGGCACGGAGTCAAAGGCTATTGTTTGTTGCAACAGTTCATATGAGTCAAATGGGACCCCTTGCAGGCAAACCATCAAGCAGCAATTGGTGCACTGCTGCCGGCGGCAACCGTGGCAGGAGGCTCCTTCTAGCTAGCTCTGGCATGAGAAGGCAGATACGAGTCTGAGCCAGATAAAGAGCTCCTGCTGCGCGTGGTGTGAAGATGCCAGAATATTGCAGCAATGCAAAAACAGGCAGACAAGTTAGCATCACTGGACATGCTACAATTAATATTCATATTATTTTTCACAACTAATATATATCGATATTTGAGAAAGCAAGAACCCACATACATATTCCTATTTGACAATTATTACAGCAAAGCAGCTTAAAAAGTCCCATCGAACTAGCGCAAGAAAATATAAAAGTTACACACCACGTGCATACGTACACACCACGTGCATAAGGGATAGTGTAGCGATGAACTCTTGCAAAGCTTAAGTTATGGCCATGCACGCTTAACAATTTTCTTTCTTCATCAGCGTGCTTTCATCTCCGCAGGCTTTTGACTTCACCTCCTTGAGCTCCTCCACCACCTCTGCCATGGTTGGTCTCTCCTCCCGATCTTCCTTGAGGCATCGGACTGCTAGTTTGCCAATCCTGTCGAGGCACTCCATGTGACAATGAGATTGAGCGTCATCGCACTTCATTACGTCTCTGTCGTACAACTTCCTTCCATTGCCGTCCTCTTTGCAGCATTTGACGAAGTCTAGAGGGAGGCTGTTGTCACCGTACTTGGCCGTCTTCCTTGTGATGAGCTCCAAGAGCACCACGCCGAAGCTGTAGACATCACTCTTTTCTGTGAAACGGCCAGACTTGATGTATACTGGGTCTATGTAACTCATGTCCCCTGACACGCACCACTTGGAGTACATGCTGGCGATTGACACAAGCTTGGACGAACCGAAGTCAGACACCTTGGGTGTGAGATCATTGTCAAGGAGGATGTTGCCAGACTTCACGTCCCCATGGACATGGTTGTGGTCACCAGCATGTGAGTGCATGTGGGCAAGAGCTTCTGCAGAGCCAATGGCAATTCGCAGGCGCTCCGCCAGTGAGAGTGTGTGCTGATCATCCATGCCATGAAGCACGTTGTAGAGACTTCCCTTTGGGACGAGCTCAAAAACCAGCATGGGAATGTCTGTCTCAAGGCAGCACCCAAGCAGGCGCACCATGTTTGTGTGGTTGATTCGAAACTGGAAGGTTATCTCGTTCACGAACTCGTCCTGCGGAAGCACCTCACCTTTCATGGAGGCACGCTTCACCGCGACCCTTTGGGAATTGTCAATAGTCCCCATGAAGACCTTTCCAAAGGCGCCTTCTCCGATTGGTGTGCTGTAGCGGTTTGTGATCTTCTTCAGCTGCTCCTCAGTGAAGATGTTAATGCCCATACTCTTCAATATTTTACCACCGTTTTGGTCAAAATATTTCTTCTGCTTTTGTTTTTTAAGCTCCATAATCACAAAACATGCTAGGACGGAGACAACAATAGTTGCTGCAGGCAAAAAAATATACAAAACCAGTATTCATCGGTTACATTTGCTATATATCAACAACTAAAAATGTAGTACCAAGATGTATGTGTAGAAATCATGGATTACCAAAAGAAAATAACTGATGAAAACACATCGGAGGGGTGACATATCTACATCCTTACTAGTAGCATGTTAATTAGTTGTGTTAGGTCAGATGACTATACTACACAATTTGATTGTGAGTACATGACATACTAGCTGACGATAGATCAGCATTCTTTAGTATTCGTCGTTGTCACTAGGATAAGTATTGCTAGGGGCTGATGCTGATGGTTCATTCGGCTTGTAGTACCATGGATACTATTGTGATGCAATTTTTGCCCAGCACCGGTGTAGGTTTAGCAACATTATGATATGTGCTCGATGTATTTTTTTAGCTATGTGTTTGTTTGAAGAACGTTTGTTGCTGTGCTATTTTACCTACCAACACGTGGCTAAGACGTTGTAATATAATAATTGAGAACTATCTGTTCTATAAGGGATCAATACTACAGAACGAGCTATCATCAACGATCTATCACCACCGGTTTTAGGAGAACCGGCGGTGATATAGAATCACCACCGGTTCTAAAGCAGATCAAGCCGTGAGATGTTAGAACTCGTGGTGAAAAATGCTATCACCACCAGCTCAACCACAAAACGGCCGTGAAGATTTTCACCGTCGGTTCATTTCAAAATCTGTTGGTGAAGGGTTTGGCTCGACCCAAAATTTCTATTGAATCTAGTTGACCGACATAAATCTGCTCGCCTCCTCTTCTCTCCCTCCCCTCTTCTCCATCCAAACCTTATCCTCTCTTGTCTCCACCGCTCTCCGCTCGCCTTCTCTTCTCACCCACGATCCGGCAGAAATCCCTTCGCTGCCCGTCTCCTCCCCCTCCACTCACCCCTCACCTCGTGTGTGGCGAGGAGTGGTGGCAGGGCGAGGCGTGGTGGCGGCCAGCGGGGCAAGGAGCGGCGGTGGTGGGGCATGGAGCAGTGGCGGAGGTGGCGGCATGCTATAGGGCTGCAACGGAGGAGTGGTAGCACCCGACAGGGCAGCGGGGTGGACATGGTGGGGCTCTGACTGCACAAGCAGGGTCGGTGCAGCGAAGATGCCTAGGTGCGCCTCTCTCTCTCTGCGGGTGCGACTGGGCTGTGGCAACGTGTGCTAGTGTAGCAGAGGATTGGCGGTGGGGAAGCGGGGTAGGCGTGATTGGGCTACCATGGCGCGCGGCCTACTATGGCGAGGTCTGACGGCGAGGGCGGTGTGAGGAGAGGGTAGCAGGTCGCGGCATGAGGAACGGCGGTGGCCTGCTGAGGTGATATGTGCTAGCTAATTTTTTTAATTATTTAATAACTTTCACTGTCAGTTCTCCATTCGGCGGTGATAGCGGTTCCTATCGCTGCCAACTAATATCCAACGAAGATGAAAACCAGTGGTCATGCACGGTTTCAACCTGGCGGTTATAGCCTATTCTACAGTAGTGGATCCTCATCCTTGACAGATTAAGGAGGATAGGAGAAGACACATGTGCCCCTCACTAAATCCATACTAAACAAGCTAATCAGGTGAACTCAAGGGAAAACCCATCCTTTAAAAGGCAGAGGAGGGGTGCTTTTTTAACATGAGTTAAGATGTGGTTTCCTAATATACCATTATCCTTTATATTTGATAATTAATTTTGATTGCCTGGTTCCCTTATATTCCAGGATGGAGGGAGTATAGTTTAGGGGTTATTTAGACTGTTCCATATAACAATAGCATTAATTGGAGGGTACCAATTTAAATAGTTCCCCTTTTAAATTAAATTGACAGTTGCGCCATACATGTCATTTGACAGTTGCGCCATACATGTCATTTGGTGCATGTAGCGGGAAAGAGTAAATAAAGGACAATTTAAACTTTTAATATGACTCTCCTTAATCTATCTGAGAAAGTATAAAACTAGCTATATTCTAAGGGGGGAGTACTTGTGTTAGAACAAACAAGTAAGCGCAAAAATAAAGAAACTAGTATTAAATGAAATAACGATTGGGAGGAACTGTGGTTGTGATAATTAATTAATGGAAGAAGCCTCACCTACTACAGCTATTGCATATCCTGGAAATATGGGCTGACATCCTGTGTCACTTTTACCATCTCCTCTCCGCCCGAAATTGCATTTGCATTTGTAATCACCCGGAGTGTCATAGCATGTACTACCGCTGCTACATGGATACTGTTTTTCATACCTGGTAGGATCTGATTTTCGAAGCTCGCACTCATTAACATCTGCATAATAGGGATGTGCACTGTTAGTTTGAAGCTATCAACAGGATTTTTTGTCAAATACGAGTCACCAATTGATTGTGAATTGAGAAGTTCAGTTTGGTCCGCGTGGAGGCACACAAGTTTTGAAACCACTAGTCATATTGCTCGGAACAAATTGTAAGAACTGACTATTCATATTGTCCTGAACCAAGTGTTATTTGCCCTTTTTCATGGTACTAGTAATAGTACGACCTCATCGCTCCTAGTGATGATGAAGTAATTATTGAAGATTCAATAAAAAACAAGCCATGAACCGAGGATTGATCCTAGGACTATTTCCTATACTTAGAAAAATGAATGCACAAATAATAGAAGGTAAAGCCAAATGCATAGTACTAACTTTTGCATCCGCCAGTAACATAGGGATTGCCAATGTATCCCTTGGAGCAATTGCATAAGTACCCAAAGCCTTGTGAGGCGTTGACACAGTGGCTATTTGTGCTGAGACAGGCAGAAGCTGTCGGTTCTTCCAACGCCCCATCTTTCACATTCGAGGGAGGACAAGATCCATCGACCCTGATGGCCCAGTCAAGTACTAGAGGGACTTCTGTCAAATTTTTGTTTCCATACTTCCGAACAAAGCTATTGTTTCGAACAAGATCATCCCGTTCAAAATGATACCTAAAATACAGAAGGGTAGAGTTACTCACCTCAGATAAATGATTTTCCAAGTAACTATTGGTATTTATACATTTGTTATACCAAAAATTGATATTTTTATCTTCTTTGTTCAGAAATGCACAAAAGTATAAAGGTTACCATGTACATACTGGTGTTATTCATAGTTCCATTCATTATAGTCTGGTACAATAATATCATCTTCTCAGGATGGTATCACACCAATATTTTTTTTTGTTTTTTCTAGTATTTCCATGGAACATGTTGACGACCAAAATTAGCAGAATCTGGCAGATCGGTCATTAAACCGGTCAGACCGGTTCGACCAATGTCCTCAAAATGCAAATTGGACTTTGACCATTGTGCAGCTCTCATCGAATAGATCATAATGCATATTTAGAACATCCGATTTGAAGTTCGGATGAGAGAGTTATGACCTCGGGAAGATCTGCATCCAAGAAGGCCGATCAGACCGGTTTGCCAGGGCAGTCACACTGGTTTGATCTGTGTAGTCCAACTTAGAAGTTGTATTTTGACATGGAATTTGTTAGGGTTTCGACTCCTAATGGGGTAAGACCTCCCCTCCCTATAAATAAAAAGTGCCACGGCTGATTGAGAGGAATCCAATCGATCAAAACAAATCAATCTAATATTTTTGCCTTTTTACCTTTTTCTCTTTGCCCTATCTTTTCCAACCCCATCTTGCTGTTTTTCCTTCGTCTCTACGGTATTTGAGGATGTTCTAAGTTGCCTGCCGATCCTAAAACAATCCAACTTATCCAAGGTGCCCTTGCCTTGATGGAGTCCCTCCAGGCGAGCATTCGTTGGTTCACCGCCGGGTTCACTGGCGAAACCGATCTGACCAGCCTGTGCAAGGAGATGCAAAGAGTCTCTCCGCACGTTGCACGTTCGAGTACGTTCGTGTGTTGGCCTGATTTTAGCGCCACCAGAACATATGCCCCTTTAATATCGAAACCCTTCACTTTTCATCTTTCTACGCCAAGAGATTAGTTCACCGACTCTTCTGCTATCTCTATCATCACATCTATTAGTAAACTATTATTTGGTGTTTGTACACCACAGCTGTGTGTATAGATCCCACACGTAAATATCAAGAGCTCGGATTTGTGATAAGATTTTTGCTTTAACAGTGATGGCATATGAGGGTACGAAAAAGTCAATTGTTTCAAGGCCTTCAAATAAAGTTCAAACGCCTAAATGTGTTCTTACACCTTATATATTTCCAGTTAGTTCATATGGGAATTAGAGTTACTTGCAATGAGCTACAGTAGATTTTCGAGTTATGATGGCTTGATAGAAGAATTCGAGGTCTACAGGCCTCCCGTAACGTCTGATTTCGCTTAGTATATTTACATACCAGTGCTTCTCGGCGACGAAGGCGTAGCTACAGGGGCTGTAATTGTAGGCCTTTCCATTGCTGTAGCGTTCGTCCCAGGTGACCTTGATGTTGGTAAGGTTGCCGGGGATGGACGTCTGGCAGCAGCCGAGGCCAGTGCAGTTGTCGCCGTCTGGAGCCGCCGCAGCGAGGCTCACGCAGGAGGTGATGCAGCCAGTGTAGTAGCTGTTGCTTTCCAGGACCGCCAAGGTGTTGCAACCGATAGCCGTGAACTCGTTGCGTGTTGTCGAGATGAGGAACTGCCTGACCGTGTGCTCGTAGGTGACACTTGTTGTGATCCCAGCCGGGCTGTGGCATTGGGACGACACAGGGGTCAGGATGCGCATCTCGCCGGCCTCCAACGAGATGTCCAAGACCTCGCTGTAGCCCACGTATGGCCTCGGGGGATCGAAGCTGTGGTTGCAAGTGATGCTGTACTTGCCCTGCCAGGAACACTTGCCGCCGATGCCCCATGGGTAGGGAATGTCTACGTCTCCGCACTTGCCGGGACAGTCCGCGTCGTCAGCGCCGGCGGCTACCGAAGCCAGATGGGTTATGACGGTGGCGGCAGGAAGAAGAAACCACAGCACTTGTGCCATGGCTTGTGCAGTTTTGGCAGGTGCTGAGTGTTTCTTGCGGGCTACCTTGCAATTTGCGAACTCTGCTGACTGATCCAGATGTATCCGCATATGGATCGGGAGTATATATATGCACAGGTGCCCTAGTGGGCTTCGATATGCTCCATGATTATTATTTCAAATACAAATTTCAATTGACTTGACTTTTCGGACTGGCAAATTTCATCAGAGATTCCTGGCTATGTCATGACAAGTACTACCTCCATTCCATGTTTTAGCACCGCGTGACGGACTCGTTGGGAAACCGAGACTAAAGGTCTCCCAGCCGGTACTAATGCTGATTTTTCCAGTAGTGAAAATACACCCTACAATATCTGGTTGTTCTCTATATCAATATGGTAGGGTAACAAATATGGCTCCATTAGGCTATAGTTTGTGATTTTGGTGATTGAGTAACGACATAGTCATTAGAACTAATGCTTTATCTAGCATGCATCTTGTAGGTTTTATAGGTCCCAAGAATGCAAACCGAAACATGGCTAGATCCAAATCATGGTATTCAAGTGATTAGGCCATGGTGTCTAGAATTATTTTATGGTATTCAAGTTTTCCGAATTCATCCCCTCCTCCTCTTAGGCTACGAGCACTGACTTGTTATTGCATAGTTACACTCTGTTATAGGGTCAATGGCTTGCTCGCGAGCCACTTAAGGTACGAAGGTACCGGCACACCGAGCTTACAAGTTTCTTTCACTCCAAGAACCAAGCACAATGCAAACATACCTTACAATCTCACTCACTGTCTAATCTAGCTATAATCACTCTCTAAGTATATGCTAATTGTCTTAGAGGATCAACTTAGCACTTTCGAGGTTTGAATTCGTGGTTTGAATGTGTTCTTGATATGACATGGGCTCTCAGCACATTCCATCAAATTAAAATGGACGAGTAGATGTAGTATATATAGCTTAACGAACTAAACTAGCCATTTACCCGACAACTCACCGAAATAGCTACACGTCGAAAGATATGCCGTGGACCTAACGCTGCACCATCCAGTATGCACAACTTTGAGCAACCCACTGCCTTATACGCGCCGCTCCTTCCGCGTGTGCACGCCACTTCATCCGGCAATCACAAGTCGTCGATCGAGCTCCAAGCTCAAAGTTCGCCCATCCATCACCGCTTCATCCGCCATGTACACCCTTACTGTTGATCCGATTATTCAACTTAGATCATGAACTTGGAAACAACGCCGTGTAACATCGACTTTGGCGCTCGCTGCTTAATCAGGCGTGTAACATGGACAAACACTAAATGTTCGAATAAAACAACAGGGCGCAAATAATTGACCTATAAAATAAAGTCAGGGCAAGAATAATCACGAAACCTACTGAAGCAAAGCAAACCTGATCCGCTTACCTCACTGAATTTGTCCTCACACACAAAAGACAGCACACGGTAGCACTCACAAAATACTTTCCCTTTTTTTATATCGCCTCGGTGAAGTCAGCAGAGATTCGTTGTCGAGCAGTTACTTTTCCAAAAGCGGCTAAACTTTACTTAAGTTCCACTCCATTTCAGAGCAAAGAAGCTTGGTGAGCAAGCTAGCCAATCGAATCAGCTTCCTGCTGCAAGACATTTTGAGGGTACTGCCACAGGACGTGTATACGGTAGCAACCAAGTGACGTATACGCTGCAGACATCACGAGCTCATCGTCACACGCACAGCATTCAGATTGTAATACCGAGCTAGCTTCAGATGAGAATTTGGTGAATCGCTCCAATGATCTGCCTTGATATGCAGGCGGGGCGCTGCCTTGATATGCAGGCGGGGCGCGCGGGTAATTGATGCAACCCGCCAGGCCCGCGCCCCCTAAAAATCGTCTTTGTGGCTTATGTGGCCAAGCCGCAACGGCTTTGCAGCCCAGCCTACCAAGCCCGTAAGAACCGCAAAAGAACCCAAGCTGCAGCAGTGGTCGTGCAATGCCTGCAGCCGAAGCACGCGCTCTGAGCTCTCTTCCACCGCAAGCAGGTCCGGGATGACACAACTAGGGATGCAGATTTTTCTAATTAAGCTGACGTAGTGACCCAATACCCAATATACAAATAATAGTGTCAAAACCCAAAAAAGCATCGCTTGGTGATTGTTGAGCTATAGAACCATACCGTTTGTAGGCCATGGAACAGTCTACAGTGAAGCCTTGGGATAAAATCCCAGTGGACCACAAAATTTAATTGCTAATTTCTCTCGAAGCAAACTAACAAGGCGGTTCGTGCGGCTAGACTTATTATAACAATTATTTCATTTCTATAGAACTTTCTAAGACAAAGATTAATTTTGTGCAGTACCACGTAGTACCTGCACTACGGGAAACCTCAAAGTCGCCGAGTGTAATTTCTTCGCCGAGTGTATTATTGCGGGCACTCGGCGAAGGACCGGTTTGCCGAGTGCAATCCTAGAAACACTCGGCAAAAATAACACACTCGGCGAAAACACGCTTTGCCGAGTGCCACCAAAAAAACACTCGGCAAACACCCACGGGGCACTCGGCAAACCTGGGGTACTCGGCAAATCCTTGAGCACGTGACTTCCACGTGCCGCGCTGTGCTGCCGCCGTGACGGACGTTAGGGTTTGCCGAGTGTCGACGGGGGGCACTCGGCAAACTCCATGTTTGCCGAGTGTCTCGATGGTGCAGTCGGCAAACATGTAGTTTGCGCCTCCACCAAACTTAGCGCCTCACGCGCCTCACGTGGACAGGCACAGCAGCCACAACACGCACACGCCCGCGCCCGCCCGGCCCCCCGCGCCCGCTCCACCACCCCGCGCCCGCTCCGCCGCCCGGCCCGCGCCGCCGCCGCCGCCCCGCGCCGGAACCCGGGCGCCGGCCGCCGGCGCCCCGGCCTCCCCCGAGCCGCCGCCGGCCGCCCCCGGCCGGCCGCCCGCGCCGGCCCCCCACGTCCGCTCCGGCTGGCCCCGGCCGCCCCCGTCCGGCCGCCGCACCGGCCCCTGGCCGCCCCCGCTCCTCTATCCGTGGCCATCGCCCCTCCGTCACCCCTCCGGTAAGTTTCTATGCCGCTACACATCATAAATTAGAGTAGGCATGAAATTAGAAATTAGAAAATGTTGAAAAGACTAGAGAGGTGGTAGGATGTGGTAGGATTTATTTTAGAAATTAGAGACATGAATTTAGAAAATTAGAGAAGAAGGAAGAGTGGAAATTAGAAAATGTTGAAAAGAATAGAGGTGTGGTATTTAATGTAGAGAGGTGGTTGTGGTTGTTGGCCATCGTGCCAACTCTTTGGTGAGATTGTGGTTGTCGGCTATCGTGCCGTTTATTATGTTGCAGGTTTTGGAAACCTCCCCGTGCAGGGGAGTTGCTGCCAAAATTTTGACTTAAACAGTGCTCTGTTTCTTTTGTTGCAGGAGAGGCTTACAAGGACCGTCCTCGACTCGTCACTTTGCAGGATAGCAAGGTGAGGCATGCTACACCTCTCTTTCCGTATAATGTTCGTATATCACGTAACCTAGTTAGGCGTCTCCCGTTCGAAAGAGATACGTTTGGAAATATGCAGATCTTTGCATATCTATAATCGTATCTGTTTCGAATTGTCCACGTTTTTTGGACAGCCGGAGGATGTGTAGGTGGGTTTAGTATCCATGGTCTATTCCGGTCCGAGATAGAGTTTCGGCAGCACCTTCCTGTTGTTCTCCAGATACACAATCTCCTGTCAAGGACGTGTATTTGGAGAATAGCGGGGAGGTGCTGCCGAAATTTTATCTTGGGTCAAAGTAGACCATGGATACTAAACCCACCTACACATTCTCGGGTGGGATTAGGACCTATCTTTACCTAGTGGACAATATAGGAACGTGTATATGTAATGTGAATTTTGTATTACTCGCTTAAATGGTAGAGGATGGAGGATCGTCAGTGGATGTACATGGGTCGCAGTAGTCAGAATACGTTGACCAATGAATGGATTGACAAGACGGATGCTTTCTTGGAACGGACGTTTGCAAGTGTCAAAGGAGCTCGATCGACTTGGTGTCCGTGCAGCAAATGTGGAAACATGCGTCGGCAAACCAAGCTAGACATGGGCAAACATCTGGTGAAGAACGGATTTACGTCAGACTACACCAGGTGGATCTACCATGGTGAATCTGACCGTGGGAGAGAGGAGGTCATGAGACAACGCATCGAGGAATTTGATGATGATGCCGGGGTGGGAGACATGTTAAATGACTACCATGATGCACACTTCGAAGAAGCACGTAGGGAGGAGGAGCTAGAGGCTACCGCTAAGGCTTATTACGAAATGTTGTCTGCGGCACAGCAACCCCTTCACGGCCATACCAAGGTTTCTCAACTAGATGCCATTGCACGCCTAATGGCTGTGAAGTCTCAGTTTAGTTTAAGTCGAGACGCGTTTGATATTATGTTGACAGTTTTTGGAAGCCTGCTCCCGGTTGGTCACATCTTGCCAAAGAGCATGTATGAGGCACAGAAACTCCTTCGTGCACTTAAGATACCATACGAGCATATACATGCTTGCCCGAAGGGATGCATCTTATTTAGGAAAGAGTATGCGGAAGCAAAATACTGTGTGAAGTGCGAATCGTCTAGGTTTCTAGAGGTAGACTGTGGTGACGGTCAGAAAAAGCAGCTCGCAATTCCTGTGAAGGTTCTACGGTATCTTCCTTTCATACCGAGGATCCAACGGCTTTTCATGACTGAAGATTCCGCGAAACAGATGACATGGCACAAAAATGGCCGTCGCTATAATCCTGAGAAGCTGGTACACCCATCCGATGCTGAAGCCTGGAAAAGCTTTGATGCAATTTATCCTGCAAGAGCTCTAGAGGCCCGTAACGTACGCGTTGCATTGGCAACTGATGGGTTCAATCCTTATGGAATGGCGGCCGCCCCGTACACCTGTTGGCCCATTTTTGTTATCCCCCTGAATCTCCCCCCCCAGCGTCCTATTTCAACGACATAATATATTCTTGTCGTTGATAATTCCAGAGCATCCGGGGAATAATATGAGTGTGTACATGGAGCCTCTGATTGATGATTTGCTCCGTGCTTGGGAGGAAGGGGTATGGACATATGACCGATCCACAAAGACAAACTTCAAGATGCATGTTTGGTACCAGTACTCATTACATGACTTGCCGGCATATGGGATTTTCTCCGGATGGTGTGTTCACGCGAAGTTCCCATGCCCAGTATGTAAAGCATCTTTGAAGTTCATTTGGTTGTCGAAAGGTGGCAAATATTCTTCGTTCGACAAACATCGACAATTCCTCCCTCCTGACCATCCATTTAGACGAGACATCAAGAACTTTACCAAAGATGTTGTAGTTACAGCCCCCCGCACCGCCGATGATGATAGGGGCCGCAGTTCGTGCTCAGTTAGACGCTCTCGAGGTCAATAATGAAGAAGGTGTTTTTTTGGGATATGGCGAGCAACATGCTTGGACGCAGAAGTCGTGCTTGTGGAAGCTTCCCTATTTTGATGATCTTCTTGTTCCACATAACATTGATGTAATGCACACGGAAAAAAATATCGCCGAGGCAATTTTTGGTACAATAATGGACATTCCTGACAAGACAAAGGATAACGTTAAGGCTAGAGTGGATCAAGCGACGTTGTGCAACAGACCACAACTAAACATGGCGCCTCCAAGAGCTGGCAAGTCGTGGAGGAAGCCTAAGGCCGATTTCGTTCTGACGAGGGCCCAAAGGAGAGAGGTTCTAGAATGGTTCCAAACATTAATGTTCCCTGATGACTATGCAGCGAACTTGAAGAGGGGAGTGAATTTAGCAACTATGCGAATCAACGGGCTCAAGAGTCATGATTACCATATATGGCTTGAGCGCCTACTTCCGGTGATGGTTCGAGGCTATGTCCCTGAGCATGTGTGGCAGGTGCTAGCGGAGTTGAGCAATTTCTTCCGCCGGCTTTGTGCAAAGGAGTTATCTCGTACCGTGGTTGCAGAAATGGAAACAATGGCACCTGTGTTGCTCTGTAAGTTGGAGAAGATATTTCCTCCAGGCTTCTTCAATCCAATGCAGCATATGATTCTACACCTCCCGTATGAAGCACGAATGGGAGAGCCTGTGCAGGGTCGTTGGTGCTACTCAATTGAGAGATGTCAAAAGGTTCTTTGAACTAAATGTAAGAAAAAGTGCAAAATTGAAGCATCCATTGCAGAGGCATATATTCTGGAGGAGGTGTCAAACTTCACATCGAAATACTACGCTGACAACCTTCCTAACGTGCATAATCCACATCCTCGTTACAATGCCAGCGAAGATGAATTAAGCCTTAGCATTTTCCGAGGGCAACTCGGAAGTGCAAGTGGTGCGACCCGCAAGACCCTAAACCATGAAGAGTGGCGCTCTATCATGCTGTATGTGTTGACCAACCTATCTGAAGTGGAGCCGTACATGATGTAAGTTCTCACAAACTTGTTTCGACGTAGTCATGGTATCTCTTGCCTAAACGTATCTTTCTTGTTGCTATAGGCAATTTCATCGTCAATTCTGGCGTAAATCAAGGCAACCGTACCCGCACGAAGCTGAGACTCTTCTTAAAGAGGGTGCGGGAAATGGAATGCCCGATTTCATTTCTTGGTTCAAACAGAAGGTACAATTTCATTTCTTCGAACATTCTCATACATACGATTAATATAACGAACCGCCCTGTTTGAACTTGCAAGGCCGAACCGATGCGTCTATGAATGTCGAGTTGAGACAGGTTGCCGATGGCTGTGACTATAGGGTCAGGTCGTTTGCCGGTTGTGACGTCAACGGATATAGGTTTCACACAACAAGGCGCGAGCTGAGTCGGCCCAATCGAAGAACCACAAATACTGGAGTTTTCACGCCAGGCTCCGATGGGGTCGAGTACTACGGAAGAATTGAAGAAATATACGAACTCACTTTTCATGGGTGCAAACCTCTTAATCCAGTTATATTGAAATGCCATTGGTTTGATCCATCTGTTGTGAGACGGGCCCCTAACCTTGGGCTAGTCGAAATTCGACAGTCATCCAGGCTACCAGGAGACGATGTCTATATTGTGGCTCAACAGGCCATGCAAGTTTATTATTTGTCATACCTGTGCCAAACCGACAGCCATCTTAAGGGTTGGGATGTTGTGTACAAGGTATCGCCACATGGTAAACTACCTATACCAAACAATGAAGATTACAATATAGACCCCGACACGTACGAAGGAGAGTTATTCCAAGAAGATGGGCTCGAAGGGAGTTTTGTGATAGATTTAACCAAAGCGATCGGAATGGAAGTAGACAACGAGAGGGTTGCTGCAGAGGACGGTGGAGACGAGGTTCAGAATGTGCAGGACTTAGAATTACTTCAACGATTACAGTTAGCTAATGACAGTGATGACGACATTCCTTCTTCGGAGCACGAGCTTGACTATATCGACACGCGTGATAGTGATGATGAGACTTATGATCCAGCTAATCCCGATCATGATGATTATTTCTAATACATGTATGATTCGTACTAATTTAGTTATAATTTAATTATAATTTGCATATCTTTGGAATTATGTTTTGTTTGCCTATGCTGACTCGTGTACTCTTTTTAATTGCAGGTCATTGAGCAATGGTGGGCGGTATGAGGAAGCTCACGTCGATTTGCGAGAGACTGGCCGCGTCAGGGACTGGTTCAGGATCAGGATCACGTTCAGGGAGCGGTCGAGGAAGGCGTCGAGGCAGGCCTCGACGTAGGGTTGAGGAGGAGGAGGAGGAGGAGGAGGAGGAGGAGGTGGTCCAGAGGCCTCAAGGGAAGGGTAAAGCGGCGAGGCCCCCGTCGCCTGAACCTGAGGTGGAGGAGGAGGAGGAGGAGGAGGAGGAGGTACCTTCCGCACATGTCTCTGGGGACGAGGAGGAGAAGGAGGCGGAGGAGGAGGAGCAGCAGGAGCAGGAGGGGGACAGGGAGGCAGGGGATGCCCAGTCCAAGATATGGTTGCGAAGTCCCTCATCCCTCCCGAAGCGGCCGATACCTGAGCATTTACGCCCGCTGATTAAACCGATTGGGACCAAGTAAGTTATTTTAAATATTCTTAATATAGTTCTTATGTTGAAAGTTACAAAAACTAATAATTCATATTAATGACTTGTGCAGGAGTTGGATTAAGCTCAGTGGGGGTGACCACAACCGTAAGGCCAACGGGATCCTTGGCCTTTTGTGCATGGTTCACTTCCTTGGCTTGGTGGTGTACGCCGGACAGCAGCAGCCGGCCTACACGTGGGACCACTACATCGCCGCCCCCGACGTCCCTGATCATCAACAGAGAAGATTCCCCAACATAGCGGAGCGGGTCAAGGCCGAGCTGTGGGTAAGTACTCCTCATACTAAATTGCTCAATACATCACCTACTTTCGACATTCTTGAAATAATAACTGTATACGCGTGTATATGCAGGATTTCTATAGATGCCAGGAGAGGTTCGAGGCCAAGGCGAAGGCCGTCTGTGATGTAGCCGCCAAGAAGCTCGTGAAGGACATTCATTACGAGGCGCGCATCCAGGCCATCATCGAATTCCACGCTCAATACAGACAGATGAAGGTTAGAAAAGAGGAGGCAAGAACAATGAACATGACTAAGGGCCAATTCATGAGGGTAAGTAAAGAACGTTGATGCTTACTATTTAAGATTAATTAGGCTCATTTTCTTTTTCATATGTCACACGCTTGATGATGTAGGTGCCTCCATGGTGGTGTCGTGCGCATATGCCGTGCTGGGAGAGGATGGTCGACGTGTGGTTGGAGCCCGGGTGGTTGGAGAACCACCTTGCTTGCCGGCAGCGGCGTTTGCAGATGCCGACTGCACCACACCATCAAGGCAGCCTAAGCCTTGATGAATATAGAAAAAAAATAGGTACGCAACTTCAATTCTTTATTGTAACGTTCAGTTCTACGTAATTTTTAATCATTTTGTATTTTGCCGCAGTCGGCGTCACATGATGGCCGACCTTGCTCCCAGCTCAAGGCCTGGGTCCTCTCCAAAAAGGGCAAGGCGACGGCCGATATAGATTTCAACCCAGACGACCCGTCCGAGGCGTACAACCACCCTAGCATACACAGCCGCATCAGCGAGTATACAAAGATGGCTAGGGAGGTTCACGGGCCAGACTTTGATCCGAGCTCCGAGGACATTGATGGAGAAATCGTGATAAAGGTGGGAGGAGGCAAGAAGCATGGCCGATATTGGATTGGTGACGGCGTCATCGACACGGCCTCTACTCCCACTCTCTCCCAGATCCGAGCTAGGAGCACGGACTCGAGCCCGGCGATACGGCCACGACCCACCGCTGCACAGTTCCAGATGGAGGCTCTACAGGTTCTTTCTCTTCCATTCATCGTTCGTTTGTTGTTATACTTTAGCTTTGCATTATAACATTGCAATGAAATATTGTAGGCCCAGGTGGAAGAAGCAAGGAAGAAACAAGAGGAGATGGCGGCGCAGATGGAGGAAATGCGGCGGAGGATGGAGGAGGAAAACCAGATTAGGATGGAGCAGATGTTCCAGTACATGCAGTACTTTGCTTCGAGCATGGGACAGTCTTTGCCTCCGCCACCGCCGATGATGTTCCCTCCGCCTCAGCCACCCACGACTACTCCTGTGAGTCACTTGACACATTGTGCTTAAGATTCAATACTTTAAATTTGACAACTTTAGATGTTAGCTCAGAATGTCCTATGCTATGTGCAGAATCAATCGGCGGCTTCGAATAATGAAGATCAAAATTTGTTGCAGTGGACTCCTTGGCCTCCATGGAAGTAGACTTGGTTGTGAACAATGTGGAAACTAAATTGTGACTTGAACTTGGATTTATGGATTGTTTCGTGCTTATGTTGAATTATGCTTGTGGTGTTTATGAATTATGCCTGTGGTTGTGAATTATGCATGTGATTGTTTATTACAAATGCTTGTGATATGTGTATTGTGAATTGAGAGGGGTCCGTTATACGTGGCAAAATATCGAAAAAGGGGGGCACTTTGCCGAGTGTTTTGGCTTTAACACTCGGCAAAGGGGCCACTCCTAGGACCAGCCGCGGCTTTTTTGGCGAGTGTCATGGACACGACACTCGGCAAAGTGCCCATGTTTGCCGAGTGTCCGGGACACGGCACTCGGCAAACATCCTGGCTTTGCCGTGTGCTGACACTCGGCAAAGCCAGGGTGTTTGCCGAGTGCTGACACTCGGCAAAGCCAGGGTGTTTGCCGAGTGCCTCCCGTCTGGCCCTCGGCAAACCTGCCGTTACCCCCGACGCCATCATCGCGTATTTCACCGAGTACATCTTTTCGCCGAGTGTTTTTTGGCCGTCGGCAAAATGTTTGCCGAGTGCTCG
This sequence comes from Setaria italica, assembly GCF_000263155.2. Taxonomy (NCBI): domain Eukaryota; kingdom Viridiplantae; phylum Streptophyta; class Magnoliopsida; order Poales; family Poaceae; genus Setaria; species Setaria italica. The sequence goes on along the minus strand of NC_028457.1, from coordinate 32,455,676 downwards.
CGTTTTGACACTCGGCAAACTAGGCTTTGCCGACAGGAAATTTACCGTATGCTGTTTGCCGAGTGTTACACTCGGCAAAGCCTTTGCCGAGTGTTTTTGGGCTTTCACCGAGTGCCTGTGGTACTTGGCAAAGCTTCTGGTTCCCGTAGTGCTGGTTGAATACGGAACTTTTGATTAGTCCTTTTGTTTTGTTTTAATTTAACTTCCTGCTCGTACATATTGATATTACAAACCAAGGTTATTAGACCTCTAACCAGAATACTCTACCTGATGCACACTTAGCAAGCATCAACATAATTAAAGCCTTCGATTTAACTAAATCGACTTGCTAATGACACAAGTTGAGACCCAGCCTTCAGCTTGAACATATCCCGCGTGTGAATGATTGAATGCGTAGTGATGCGTGCACCTAAATTTATGGGCCCGCAAAAGAACAGTTGCCCCGTTTGGTTACTTCCGTCATATCGAATGTTTAGATACTAATTAGAAGTATTAAATGTAGACTATTTATAAAACCAATTACATAAGTGGAGGCTAAACGGTGAGACGAATCTATTAAGCCTAATTAATTCATGATTTGACAATGTATTGCTACAGTAAACATTTGCTAATGATGGATTGATTAAGCTTAATAAATTCGTCTTGCAGTTTAGCCTCCATCTGTGCAATTAGTTTTATAATTAGCTTATATTTAATAATCCTAATTAGTTTTTGAATTTTCGAGGTGACACGGATTAAAAATAAGCAAGTTGAATCAAACGTCAGCAGCACCTACTAGTCTTGAAGAATAGACTTGGTCAGCTTGCCTAGCCCAGACGACACAGGGACCCAGCAGCAGCAATCAGAGAGCTGTCTGCCACACCGTCCAACGACGCATGCAACGTCTGTAAGCCCAGACAAAAACTACCTGTGTCCTGCTCGTGGAAAACAAACACCGGAATACCAATTTGCTGATCTGCATCTCACAGACCGTAAGAAAATGCATTTTAAAGTTGGGCAGCAAATGTCTAGAAATCAGAGAGTGATCGAAAACTGGATACCTGGAGCAGACCAAAACTCCAAATGAATAGGCCCCGTTTGGATAGCGCCTGTTAAAATTTAGCACCTATCACATCGAATGTTTGGATGCGAATTAGGAGTATTAAATATAGGCTAATTACAAAACTAATTGCACAGATGGAGTCTAATTCGCGAGACGAATCTATTAAGCCTAATTAGTCCATAATTTGACAAAGTGGTGCTACAGTAACCATTTTCTAATGATGGATTAATTAGGCTTAATAGATTCGTCTTGAGAATTAGCACAGGGGTTCTGCAATTATTTTTATAATTAGTTCATGTTTAGTCCTCCTAATTAGTTCTGAACATCCAATGTGACACTGCTAAAATTTAGCATATAGTATCAAACACCCCAGAATCTGGGAGGCAAGAAAATTAGACATGGAAATGGCCGTTGTCAGGTGGTGCTGCAGTGCTGCAGCGCGTGTCAGGATCCGTAGCAAGCTTGCTCTCACTATGGGAAACAGGATGTTCGCCGAGTGCCCTTGGCACTCGGCAAGCTTTGCCGAGTGTAACACTCAACAACCGACACTCGGCATCGATTTTAACGGCAAAGTTTCCTTACCGAGTGTTTTTTGTCGGGCACTCGGCAAAAGCTTTGTGGTTTCCATAGATATTGTAAGGGAATGTTATAAATATTGTAAGGGAATGTTATGAATGGCCATCATCACGATTCCATAGATTTTGTGGTTTCCTTCCATGATAGTAGTTATGTCAGGCTATATGACACAGAGAACGAATGATGTTAGGATGATATAACCTACAGATGTACTAATGGGCCATTCTATTGCCATGCCGGCCCAAGCACGACCCAAGATACGTACCGTGCCATGCCACCCGGCGTTCCAATATCCTAGGCATGGCATGACCCTCGCTTTTGTGCGGTGCTAGCATGACCTAAAATTTATCGTGCCGTGCCGTTTTTTAGGCCGTGCTTAAGTGTCATGCTTCAAGCGGCCCACAAATAGCACGGCCCAAGTCCCAGCTCTACTTAGCAGTGCTACACTGGTGCTTGTATTTTTAGCTAATTGTTCTTTTAGTGATAGATAATATACCATCGAACACTCCTTTATCTTTTTTACCATGTGCCACTTAGTACCGCACTCCTTTATCTTTTTTACCATGTGCCACTTAGTGCGGGGCATTATAGTACTATTTTTTCATGTATATTTCCTCCATCCCAAAATTGTATATCATTATAATTTTTTTCTAGGTGTATAGTTTTTCTATGCACCTGGATAAAGTGTACATCTAGATGCATAATAATATATAGATGCATAATAATATGTATGAATTTAGGAAAATCAAAACGACCGATCATTTAAAATAGAGGAAATACAATATTATTCTATTAAATAGCATGAACGGTTAGGTGGGATGGGCTTCTTTCCATTTTGGATGCTCATGTTGTCGTGCATTCCAGTGAACATAAACTTGATCCACTGGAAATGAATAACCCCGATTGCGGGCACGCCTTGGTATCGTGAACTGAGTTTGTGTGCATGTAGCATGTGTGTTTCAGTGTTTATATGTGTGAGTGTATATGCATAGTATAGTGATATGTCACTGGTGATTAGCCACCTATACCAACAATATTGTCCATTTATGAGTTGAGAATTTAATCATTCTCGAGATGACCTAGCGTGCTAAAAGAGGAGATGACGATCTTGTTCAAAATAAACCTAACTGGCCAGTGCTTTTTACAAATCCACTCTGAACGAAAAAGAGCCTGTTGCTTTATTCATCACAACTGACAAGTCACTTGCAAAGGCTATTACAAACGCAGTAGAACCAGAGACAACAAGTACTAGTGAAACCGAATATGTAAGCTTCGGTCAGGGCCTCTCACACATCACACACAAATCAACGTAAAAGACAAACGCACACGAGCGGTCCGTAAATATCCAGCGACACGTACTTAGGCCCTTATTCATGCCGTCCATGCACGCGCCGGCGTCACACCACCTGGCGGATGGCTCCGCCGGCAGCGGCGGCGGTGGCTCCATCATTGATATCATGCAGTGCCAGCTGGTACCGAATGCAGAAGTCGACGCACCTCTTCTTGTTCACCGGGTTATTGTGGTGCTGACACTTTAGCTCGCACATAAGCCTGCTACCGCGTAACGTGTCCTCACCAGCGGTGACGGTGGCTCCATTCTCCATAATGGCATCTAGTGCCACTTGGTACCCTATGCAGAAGTCGGTGCACCGGTTGTTGTTCACCGTGTCGTGATGGTGCTGGCACTTGAGCTTGCATATGCGCCGGCTGGCGCAGATGCCGTCCTCACCAGCGGTGATGGCGTCAGTGGTGGTGGCTCCATCCTCCTCCTTAACGTCAAAGAGTAGTGCTAGCTGCCACCGTATGCAGAAGTCAATGCACCGCTGCTTGTTCACTGGATCTTGATGATGTTGGCATTTGAGCTCGCACATAGCTCGGCTACCGTGGAGGCTGTCTTTGCCCGCGGTGGCTCCCTCCTCCACAGCGCCAAACGTGTAGTCGCCAGCGGTGGCTCCCTCCTCCGCAGCGTCACCGGCCGTCACCGTGACAGCCACCGCCAGCAGCACCCCGGCGAGCAGGAGGAGCCACCTGCTAACCCCACCCTCTCCAACCTTCCGCCCAAACCCCATTGCTGTACTTGCACACACACGATCGAACACTACTACGACGAGGAGAGTCAGAGTGCAGGATGAGGAGAGGAGGTGGTGGATGTGGTGATGGAGGAGCCTGCCGGAGGGCGGTGTTTATACACGGCTGCACGCATGGGATGGACTTCAATAATTCATGGGGGCCGATGACCATCAGCATGTCTGTGGGTGGTGCGTGTGATTGTGACACATGATCACGTGGTCCATATCGTAATCTGCGTGGGTTTATAGATAATGGAAGATAAACTTGAAGTACTGTTACCACGTGAAACGCGTGGGGGCCGGTGGGATCACATCGGGGCTGAATCTTTTTGTTCTTTTCGATAAAAGCCAGAGTTTTTATATATTGGTGCTTAAATGAGTAGATAATACCATGACACAGTAGAGGATGACACCAATAATCGAAGTATTTGCAAGATGCTCTCATCAACAGATGTTGATGTCCAAACACCTCCGTCGGTCTCGCTCGCTCGACAACTCACCGCTCTCCTCTGCTTCGCTGCTCTGCCTCCTTTGCAGTACTGCCATGCCGTCCTTCCCTTGGTTTTTGGGCGCCCTCGCTGCGTGATGTTGTTCTCCAAGCAGATCGATGCCATGGCGACCGTGCTGAAACTCTGAATCCCGAACTGAACCTTCCTTCCTTCCTTCCAGCGGTTCCTCCCGTGTTGATCTACTCCCAGTCCCCAATTCTCCCATCTCAGGGAGAAATCACAACAATTGAAGGTTGGCTGATTTTGACCATTTTATCATTTTCATGGGAGGATGCCCGCCTCCATCTCAGGCCACCCGCAATGATTCGTGTGGGCCCACAATCAATGCTCCCATCCTCGTCCTCTCCTCTTCTTCCTATCTTGCACCTCACTACGGAAATAGGATGTTTGCCAAGTGCCAAAAATAATGGGCGAAGCCCCAAAAACACTCGGCAACCGACACTCGGCATCGATTTTAACGGCAAAGTTTATTTACCGAGTATTTTTTGTCGGGCACTCGGCAAAAGCTTTGCTGAGTGCTAGGTTGACACTCGGCAAAAAAAAAGTGACGGGGACGGCGAGAAGACGGTGACGGAGCCTTCGCTGAGTGCCACGACGGAAAAACACTCGGCAAAAATCTAAGCTTTGCCGAGTGTCCTAACTGGAAAACACTCGGCAAAAATCTAAACTTTGCAGAGTGTTACGAAGAAAGCACTTAGCAATATTTAAAATGTGGCTGAGTGTTAAGCCAAGCAGCACTCGGCGATATTTAAATCTTTGCCGAGTGTCAACTCCAGTACACTCGGCAAAGTACTATGTATAGTCCCTTTGCCGAGTGTCACGGACAAACACTCGGCAAAGTATTGCGTATATGACAGATTTTATGGTCGCTTTGCCGAGTGTCAAGGACAAACACTTGGCAAAGCTTTGCCCAGAATGACAAATTTAGCTTCTTTGCCGAGTGTAACACTTGGCAAAGCGATGATTTTATGGTTCGGTCACGTATAATGACCCCCCCTCAAACAAACATCACAGGCATAATTCACAATAAGCATCACAAGCATAATTCACAATAAGCATAAAGTAAGCCACAAATGCAAAGGCAAGTAACAAGTAAGTCACAACTAAGTCACAAATAGTCACTGCAGAGGCCCTGGGAACCACTGCGACAAATTCAGATCTTCAGGGTGATTATTCGATGCCGCCGATTGATTCTGCACAGAGGAGAAGAGATTGCATGTGTGAGATAAGATTGAGCTAACATATCATTTTGAGCTAACATTTAGAGCTAACATATCATTTTGAGATAACATTTAGAGCTAACATATCATTTTTTTGCTAACGTATCATAGCATATTTCACTTTGAGCTAACATATCATTTGGGATTTGGACATTTATGATAGAAACAAGCTCTCTAAGTCAAAGTATTCAATCTGCAGTATAAGGTGTCAAGTGTGACGCAGGAGTAGTTGTGGGTGGTTGAGGTGGAGGGAATAGCATCGGTGGCGCTGGCTGACCCATACTCGATGCAAAACCCTGCATGTATTGAAACATCTGCTCCATCCTCAACCGTTGTTCTTCCTCCATCCTCTGCCGCTCAGCCTTCAGCCTCTGCTGAATCATCTGCTCCATCCTCGCCTCCAACTCTTTTTTTTTTTATCGACTCGGTGAAGTCAGCAGAGAGATTCGTTGTCGAGCAGTTACTTTTCCAAAAGCGGCTAAACTTTACTTAAGTTCCACTCCATTTCAGAGCAAAGAAGCTTGGTGAGCAAGCTAGCCAATCGAATCAGCTACCTGCTGCAAGACATTTGGTATACGATAGCAACCAAGTGACGTATACGCTGCAGACATCACGAGCTCATCGTCACACGCACAGCACTCAAATTGTAATACCGAGCTAGCTTGAGATGAGAATTTGGTGAATCGCTCCAACGATCTGCCTTGATATGGGCGGGTAATTAATGCAACCCGCCAGGCCCGCCCCCTAAAAATCGTCTTTTTGGCGCTTATGTGGCCAAGCCGCAACGGCTTTGCAGCCCAGCCTACCAAGCCCGTAAGAACCGCAAAAGAACCCAAGCTGCAGCAGTGGTCGTGCAATGCCTGCAGCCGAAGCACGCACTCTGAGCTCTCTTCCAAGAGGACGACCGCAAGCAGGTCCGTGATGACACAACTAGGGATGCAGAGATTTTTCTAATTAAGCTGACGTAGTGACCCAAAACCCAATATAAAAAGAATAGAGTCAAAACCCAATACAGAACCGGCCCAATAAAAATTTGCTGCCAAAAGTTATAAGGAGATGCCGAAGAGATCACGCTCTCGCCATGATCAACTGGTGACGATTCAATCCTGCCGCCTCGCCGAGATTCCGGCTGATAAAAACCTTGAACTCCCGATGCCACCTGTGAGGCTCGCAGACTGCGGCAGCTGAATCCGAAGGCTGTGCAGATTCTTTAGCATCTTCCATGATACGTGATTCGAGAGTGTGTTGATACCCAAGTCTAGAACCTTAAGCCGCATATGGCTTCCAAAATTACTAGGAATGGCGCCGGAAAGACCATTTCCAAAAAGAGCAAGTTTTCGAAGACGATGTGACCTACTAACATCGGCAGGGATGGAGCCAATGAGGTTGGTCCTTGTGAGGTTAAGCATGGAGAGGAAAGAGAGGTTACCAAGATTGAGGGATGAACTCTCCTTGGTGGGGAACATCTGGCAACGACAGAGCCATGACGCGCTGACGTGGCAGCTGCATGAGATGCCGACCCAGCGACAGGAGGACATGTTAGTTGTCCAGCTGCCGGCAAGGACGCCGCGAGGATCCTAGAGCTGGCCTTTGAGAGCCAACAGTGCAGCTAGGTCAGTGACGCTGCCGTTATCAGCAGTCAGTTTTGGCCTCAGGGAAGAAGAAGCGACACTAGCTCCGAGCGCTGACAGAGAGAAAGATGGCCAACAAAATCTCTCTTCACGAACGAGGTTTCTGACGCATCCATTGTGAGCAGGCATCTGTAGAGAGGTCCTTTCTGGAGCACCTTTCTGGAGGACGGTAGCTTCGTAGCTGTTTTCTGGAGGACGGTATAGCTCCGTAGCTGTCTATATGATAAATGCTATCGCGCCTTGCCATGGCCGCACGACACGGGGAGCAAACGACTACAGTACAAGTGACACTGATCGGTGCACTGGCTATCTCCTTATGTTAACCTAGCTTCATGCATGACAGTTGGTGAAAAAAAAAGTAGATGTACCTTCTACGCCATAACAGAAAAATAAAATGAGAAATATGTTAGAAATTCTTAGAGAAAGGGAAAACATCCATCCCTTAATCGGCGCGTCTATTCACGTAATCTAAAAAATACTCCGGCGTTAAAAATACGATCACAGAAACTACACCCTGCATAGAAACAGAATGTTCGATGCAGCGCATCAAGCCTACTACCCTCATGTACGTAGCACCGATGCATCTGTGCATTTTTCACACATGCTAAATGTTATATACATCCCCCATCTTGGAATTTTAACCGATCTTCCATTCTCGGACAGATTAACCAAGATGGCAGAAGAGGTATGTGCCCCTCATTAACTCCGATCTAAACCAACTAATCAGTTCTGTTGTTTCGATATCGATCCACAATGATTTTATAGAAAGGATATTAATTCATAAGCATGGATATTGAACATGGTCCATGATATGTGTGCTATGTGTGCCTATGTCTTTTTCCTTTAAGAAAAAGGAATTGTTTTCGACCTTTGCAGCGGCACACAGCCTCCTTATCACAAAGTTTTCAGGTCAATAATTGAGCATAGAAAGGAAGAAGAGAGCACAAGCAAAATGAAGAAATCCTAAGCAAAGTCTATTGTTTCTTGTCTATCAATTTTGTGCAAGAAAGTCCAAAGCTCTGCTCACCAATCGGATGGTCTCCCTTATGCCTCACGCTGCAACAGTGCCCAATATTGCAGCCGATATGATCCTACAAAATCATTTTTCTAAAAGACAAGATTGTTTCTTGTACACCAAATTTCCCAAATAAGAATTGCATTACCCACAAAGATCAATTTCCTCTCATTTTCCCCTATATCCATTAGCCAATTCCCAAGCATATGAGTTAAGGATCTTGGTAAGATTAACCCAGTAGCTATATGAATAATTCTCCAAATAGACTTAACATGCTAGCAGTCAAAAAAGAGATGTTTAATCTTTACATTACATTCACAGAAAAACACTATTGTCTCACCAATCAATTTTTTTAACTAAGTTAGCCTTTGTTAAAATTATCCCGACTTGAGAAACCAAAGAAAAATCTTCATCTTCAAAGGGAGCTTCAGCTTCCAAATGAATTTATTGTTGGAAGGGGTACCGTAGTTTATCAGGTACTGATACATGGACCGAATTGAAAGATTAACCATGTTTATGTAATTCCTAGCTAAAATAGTCCTCTGATTAGAAAGCTGAAAGTTTGCTATCTTAGCTACTAGGTATTTTCATGCCATCAATTTATCCCCAACTAATGATGTTCGAAAAGAAACATGTAGTGACATTTGAATCATGACGTAAGACACGTACCATGAGGGTAGATGACTATATTATGCAGGCTAGGAAATTTCTCCTTAAATAACTATATTATACATGCTAGGAAATTGCTCTTTAAGGAGTTTCGAACCCACCCATGTGTCCTTTCAAAATCCGGTTTGCGAACCATACCTGTTTTTGAATGTCCCACGTCTCAGAAATTCTTCCATAGCTTTTAATAAACATTTCTCAAAATATGACTCACCAGGCTTTAATCTGTACTTGTCATACACATTTTGAACTTAGATATTTATTCTTAAGCAGGGTTTGCCAGATTTTACTCCTTCATTGAGTAATGTGTGGATGTGATTTGATGATAGGGGTAGATGTGTGTGCTTTCGTTCATAGGTGAGTCGGCATGCGTATGTACAAGTGTATGCATCTATACGTTGTTTAAAAAAGAATTAGAGAAATTTTCATGTTACTAATTTTTTCTTTTAGGTAACTATATAAATTTGCATGGAAGCTCACATTTTGTAATATCAGAGATTTATGTAAAAGACGTCACCGTAGAAAAGGTTCCAGAGACGTCAACAGGAATAACTTGTCTGCATCCTCAGCGAAAGAAATCCTTGCACAATCCTGTAGAAGAGCTTCCAGAGAGCCTGCAATTCTGACCTCATAATAATGGTCTAAGAAACTGAACTCTCTTCCTGCAGCCCGCCTCCAATCACCAGCAGATTCTTACTGAGGTGATGAAGCTGTATAACCTACCAAAATTCTAAGTTCCCTGCTGTTAGTCCCTCTATCGTCCATCTTGATGATGTAGATTTATTTTTTGAAAGTCCATTATGGTGTACATTTCACCCGGTTAATTAACTCTTGTTTGAAGTCAGTCAACTGTCATATATCCAGTAAAAAATGTCTTATGATAACCGGAAAAGGTCAATGACACATTATTAACATTTAAGAAAAACCAAGTGCCACATTCGAAGAAATCCATTAACAATGGAACAAAATTCTTTGCGGGGCCGCACCGTGCGCCTGGTGTGACACCGCCTAGATTACGTCCACGCGTCCTGTGTCAGATTCCCTTTTCGATTCCCTTGAGGCGACTGCTCGAGCGTTGAGCCCATGTAGCGCGAGGCCCAGCAGCGGCACCCCACGGCCCATGTCCGATTCCCTTGCGGCGACTGCTCACGCTCCCACGACGGCGACTGCTCACGCTCCCGGTCACGCGGATGGCGGTGACTGCTCGCGCTCCCTTGCGGTGACTGCTCGCGCTCCCACGACGGCGACTACTTGCGCTCCCGGTCCTGCGGACGGTGGCACTGCTCGCACTCCTGGTCCTGCGTGCAGCGGCACCCCACCCTAGACGCTGGCCGCAGCACCCCGCCCCCGCGTCGCACGTTGGCGGTCGGTCGCCGGTGGCACCAGCTCGAGCTTCCAAGCCCCGCGTGATACGAATGGAGCACCGCCGCACCCCACGTAGCGTAAGGTCCAGCAGAGAATTTTTTCCGGAGATTAAGGCCCCTCCATAAAAAACGGATCGAGACGATGCATGATTCTGCCACCAGAAAATCGAGTGCAGCTTCAGGGAACATGGTCTAGACAATTCTGCCATCAATGCCCACAACCAACATGGACACCATCGCCGTGATTTCTTCAACCCTCGCAGTCGAGGCACCAGTTGAGATCACAATTCGTTGTGCTTTACCATCGAGATCATCGTTGAGCCCTACCATTGAGCCGGTCACCGGTGCGTCCATACTCCCAGAGGTGACGGTGATGCTACCAAATTCAACCATATCAGCTTTAGAGATGTCAGAAGACGTGGCACCTCAAGATCAGGTAGTTCAAAAGTAACAAAATGGAGTCTTGACATATCTTTCAGTATATTTCATTGGACTGCAGGAGGGTAGTAATCATGACCTGTACCTCAAGTTGGGATGTCTTTCAAATAAGAGGATGATGCATATGAAACGTACAATGCATATGCAAGGACTATTGGTTTTAGTATAAGAAAGAGCACTACAAGGCATAGACCAGATGGAAGTATATATCAAAAGCACATAGTTTGCAGCAATCAAGGACAACGAAGTAAGCATTCATCACATGAGACTTCAAAAGAAAATGCTACTACAAGGACAAATTTCAATGCTCGGGTTCAGTTTAGTATAAGTCAAGAGGGCATTTGGACAGTTCAAAAGGTTGTATTTAACCACAATCACTATCTTGCTAGCCTAAATAAGGTAAACAAGCTGAGGTCTCAAAGAAATATTACAAAGGTAGATAAACAACTAATTGCTCTTATACGAGGAGCTAGAATACAACCAGCCAAAGTGTATGAATTTTTTAAGCAGTGGTACGGAGGAGTTAAGAATGTACCTTTCTCACAAATGGTTTGCAATAATATGATTGGTCGTGAGCGGAAGAAGTACATACCATCCAATAATGCACAAACACTACTAGAATATTTGAAGAATAAGCAATTAGAGGATCTTATATTTTTTTATGCCATACAAGTAGATGAGGAAGATGGTCGGATAGCAATATTTTTTGGAAAGATGGTCAAGCTATCATGGACTATGCATGTTTTGGTGATGCAGTGTCATTTGACACAACATTTCAAACCAACAAATTTGAGATACCTTTTGCACCACTTCTTGGAACCAACCATCACAAGCAAACAATTATATTTGGGGCTGCAATATTATATAATGAAACCATTGAATCATTTGTTTGGCTCTTGAAAACAATCCTAACAGCAATGTCGAACAAGCATCCTAGCACAATTTTCACGGATTAGTGTGCTGCCATGTCTGCTGCAATTAGAATTTTATTCCCTAACACGAGGCATCGTCTTTGTTTGCGGTATATTTTCCAAAATGCTGCTAAACATCTTAGTCATATAATTCAGGACCATCCCTAGTTTCTTGCATAATTTAGGAAATGAGTGTACCAAGAGAGTTCTGTGGCATATTTGTTAGTTATGAGCCTGCTTGGCAAGTCCGTCCATTTATTACTTTTGTAAGTGTAAATACCCATTTTACCTGTGCCCAAAATGGGGGTCCAATACATTCAGCAAAGAATAAAGGCTTCCCTTTCCCGCAACAGGATCTGCTCGATTGACACATGACCAAGTGCAACTGAGAGGGAGTGGATTTGTGCTGCGATGAAGCTGCAACTAAGGATCGTGAGTTCGTGACCCAAGTGATCACCAGATCATGACTGTAATGACCACCTAAGACGCGCGCACGTCCAACAACCTGAACGCGCACTCTTCTTAATGAAACTCGAGGAAAATACAGATCCCACTATGTTCAAAATCTGAAAACAGACACGGCGTGAAAAGAGATACAAACTCGACAGACTAACTCACACATGGTATGCCACAAGTTGGTCTGTCCTAACATGACAGTAGGCAATATAAATAGAATGTTCAAAGCACTAGGTAGATATATGGACTGCTACGTGTGCACTGGTTGGAGAGATCAGACATCCTTTGGCTCTGTAGGTCCTCTCTTCAGCACACCGGTATGCATGAGCAGCGCCCAAAGGTGCGTGATGAACTCCCATCCTCTTGCAAGAACTTCCAGGTGCGCCCGGGCATGGTGGGACGGCGAGATGTACAGCATCATCTGCGCCTAGAAATCAGAGAGGATCTTCCATTTCAATTTCGGTTCTTGTATGTCTTCGATCAGATGTTTCACAAGCTTAGCACCCTGCATAACGAGAGGTCCTTCATCACCATCACCACTGTCGCTGCTAAGTTCCAATAGTTTCTTACACCTGCTCCTCATTTCCTCAATTCCTTGGCCTCTTTGAGTAAATAGACTGGTTTCTCGGTTGACTTATCGAGTATGGATTCCGATATAGCTAGAGCTGTGGTCAGGCAAGAGGTTAGGTGCGAAGGCAAGCTGTGGCGTCATTGAGTAAAATGGTGGCTGTTTTGACCGCGTCTTCTGTTTTGAAAGGTGCATCCAGCTTGTCCTCGCTTCGTCGGTAGCAGTATAGCATCATATGCAAATGAGAATGGTGCGAGTGACCGCTCCGTCGGTAGCAGTAGCATCACATGGCCATGAGAGACAATGGATGCCATTGTTTTGCAGCGATGTTACCCCATTCGTCAGGTGGCCGTTGCTTCCCACTAGGGAACCAACAATGGCTTTCTTCACATTTTCCGACAGCTTGACTGATTTCTTGCGCCCCTTCTTGGCCTTGTCCACCAGGCGCAGTGTAGCATAATGGAGACAATTCCTAACCCGACTTTTATTGCCAAGCTCCCCGAGGATACACAGTACAGCCCAAGTCTACCCTTCCATGGCCAAAATGCCCTCAATCTCAAAAGAAGGCCTTTATGCCTCCAGGAATGCCATGACAACCGTTATGAATATGGTGTCATGCAGATAGTGGTGAATGTAGGAAAAAAACATCGCTTGGTGATTGTTGAGCTATAGAACCATACCATTTATGTAGGCCATGGAACAGTCTACAATGAAGCCTTGGGATAAAATCCCAGTGGACCACAAAATTTAATTGCTAATTTCTCTCGAAGCAAACTAACTTATTATAACAATTATTTCATTTCTATAGAACTTTCTAAGACAAAGATTAATTTTGTGCAGTACCACGAACCTGGTTGAATATGGAACTTTTGATTATTCCTTTGGTTTTGTTTTAATTTAACTTCCTGCTCGTACATATTGATATTACAAACCAAGGTTATTAGATCTCTAATATAACCAGAATACTCTACCTGATGCACACTTAGCAAGCATCAACATAATCAACACAAGTTGAGACCCAGCCTTCAGCTTTAAGATATCCCGCGTGTGAATGATTGAATGCGTTGTGATGCGTGCACCTAAATTCATGGGCCCGCAAAAGAACAGATTTGCCCATCGATGAAGAATAGACTTGGTCAGCTTGCCTAGCCCAGACGACACAGCGACCCAGCAGCAGCAATCAGAGAGCTGTCTGCCACACCGTCCAACGACGCATGCAACGTCTGTAAGCCCAGACAAAAACTACCTGTGTCCTGCTCGTGGAAAACAAACACCGGAATACCAATTTGCTGATCTGCATCTCACAGACCATAAGAAAATGCATTTTAAAGTTGGGCAGCATATGTCCAGAAATCAGAGAGTGATCGAAAACTGGATACCTGGAGCAGACCAAAACTCCAAATGAATTAGAATCTGGCTGGCAAGAAAATTAGACATGGAAATGGTCGTTGTCAGGTGGTGCTGCAGTGCTGCGGCGCGTGTCAGGATCCGTAGCAAGCTCGCTCTCTGGTTGCCACCACCTCTGATCTCGATACGATAGTTGAAAAAAATTGTGGACGTGTCCCCTCTGCATGAGTGCATAGAGCTGTACTTAGGTGCCACATAAGGAAGTCCGTCCTTTCATTACTTAGTGGCCCGCCACCAGTGTTATGATCCTAACATCGTGTAAATACCCATTTTACCAGTGCCCGATATGGGGATCCAATACACTCAGCAAAGAATAAAGGCTTCCCTTCCCCAAAGAGGGAAGAGGGAGCGAGGAGACTACATTTTTCCATAACACTCAGTCTCATTATGAACATGAATGCAAGAATATTCCTACCATGGCGTCATCCTCAAGGTTGAACCCCTCCCTGAGGAGCTGGAATCCTCAAAAGGGGATCCTCGCCCCTTCTGTAGTAGTAGGGTTAGTCTCTGCTGCAACAAGATCTGCTCGATTGACACACAACCAAATGCAACTGAGAGGGACTGGATTTGTGCTGCGACCAAGCTGCAGCATTTTCGGTTTTCTTCCCCTTTATATACAGAACATAACTAAGGATCATGACCCAAGTGGTCACCGGATAATGACTGTAATGACCACCTAAGATGCGCGCATGTCCAGCAACCTAAATGCGCACTGTTCTTAATGAAACTTGAGGAAATTACAGATCCCACTATGTCCAAAAGCCAACAACAGACACGACATGAAAAGAGATACAGAGTCGACAGACTAAGGTGTCCTTTGGCACAGCTCATGAACCGGCTTCAGGAGCCACTTATGGGCAAGCTGTGCCAAAGGGTGCAGCTCAAAACGGCTCACAGGCAAAAGCTCTGCAAAATACAGACGACGGCTTGCACTATGGGGCATGAGCCATTTTTTCTGGCTTATCGTGGCTCATCCCTGCCTTGTGCTGCGTAAAGACACATGTGTCCAGGTGCGGGTCAGACAGCAGCACCGCCTGAGAGAGAAACCAGGCAGGAAAAAAAGAAAGAAAGGAAGAAGGGTGTGCAACGTGGCTCGGAGAGAGAGAAAAAGAGAAAGGCTGCAGGAGAGAGAAAAAAGAATGGAAGAATCAAAGAAGGAATGTGAAGGAGATAAAATAAGAAAGAAAAAAGAAATGGGGAAAGAAAAAAGAAATAGGAAAAAGGAAAAAAAGAAAGAGAAAAGGAGATAAGGATACTGTAGATATTTGACTCTTATATACATTCTAAAATAAGAGGAGAAATCGTTTTACCAAACGTTTTTTCCACCAAGTCAAGCCAAAGCCAAAAAAAGCTGATTCATCAGAAAAGCTAGAGCCAGAGCCATTTTTGCGGAAGGCAAAGCTGTGCCAAACAGGATCTAGCTCGCACATGGTATGCCACAAGTAGGTCTGTCCCAACATGCACTAGTAGAGAATTGGCCTTTAGTTCCGGTTGGTAGGGTGCAAATCTCCCAAAAATTCATCCGGGATAAACCAACCGGGATACCGGGTCACTCAACTGGGACAAAAGACCCCCGCCTTTTATCCCGGGTGGTAATACCAACCGGGATAAAATGGGTCACCATGGCCGGCGCTGCAAAAAAAAAAGAAATCCCAAGCTCCCAGGAGGCCCCCCACACGCGCACGTCACACGTCACAAGTCACGCGAAATATGCGCGTGCGTGCTGCGTGGGATTCGAACCCATAACCTCCAGCCTCGCGCGTAGCTTCCTTGCCATCCCACCTACACACCACATCTGACTATATAGGGGATGCTATCATTTTGTATTAACTTGTGGGGACCCTTTTATCCCGGTTGGAAACACCAACCGGGATAAAAGACCCCCTTTTATCCCAGTTGGTATTACAAACCGGGATAAAAGGGTTCGAGGGATTTAGTCCTGTTTCAGTCACCTCGTTGGGATCCTTTTATCCCGGTTTGAAACACCAACTGGGATAAATGACCCCCTTTTATCCGGGTTGGTATTACAAACCGGGATAAAAGGCTCTCGACCCTTTTATCCCAACCGGGATAAAAGATCCCTTTTCTTTTATCCCGGTTGGTAACACCAACGGGATAAAAGACCTTTCATGGTCTTTTTTTCCCACTAGCCTTTGCAACTGGGATAAAAGGTCCCGGTTGGTGAGCTCCCCACCAGTGACCGAGCTTTAGTCCCGGTTGGTGAACGTTTTATCCCGGCCAACTTTAAACCGGGACAAAAGGGGACGCATCGAAAGCCAATTCTCTACTAGTGATGAATGTAGGCAATATACGTAGGATGTTACAACTTACAAGCACTAGGTAGATATATGGACTGCTACGTGTGCACTGGTTGGACAGATCACACAACATCCTTTGGCTCTGTAGGGCCTCTCTTCAGCACACCGGCATGCGTGAGCAGCGCCCAAAGGTGAGTGATGAACTCCCCTCCTTTTGCAAGAACTTCCAGGTGCTCCCGAGCATCGTCAGATGGCGAGACATACAGCATCATCTCCGCCCAGAAATCAGATAGCACCTTCCACCGTGTTGTGAAGTCTTGTATGTTATCAATCAGTTGCCTTGCAAGGTGAACGCCCTGCGCAACAAGCCTTGTTTCATCATCAACACATCCATCGGTGTTAATTTCCATTAATATCTCACACCTGCCCTCGATCTTCTTGTTCTTGCCCTCTTTGAGTAACTTGCTTGCTTCGTCGATTGACTGATCAAGTATGGATTCTGATATGGAGCTGTGGTCGGGCAAGAGGGTAGGTGCAAAAGCAAGGAGGTGCATGCAGTACTTGGATAAAGTGGAGGCTGTTTTGACAGCGTCTTCCTCTTTGTCTTGTTTATCCAGCTTCTGCTCGCACAGGGTTGTAGCAATGTGCCAGACCACAATGGTGCGAGCCACCGCTCCGTCAGTAGCAGTAGCATCACATGCCCATTTGAGGTCATCATGGACGCCATTTCTTTGCAGCGATGTTACCCGGTTCGTCAGGTATCCGTTGCTTGCTAGTAGGGAATCAATGATGGCTTTCTTCACATCTTCGGACAGCTTCACTGAATTCTTGCTTCCCTTCATGGCCTTGTCCACCAAATACAGCGTAGCATAATGGAGACAATTCCTAACCCTACTTTTGCGACCAAGCTCCTGGAGGATACAATACTGCCCAAGACTGCGCTTCCATGGTGCAAACGCCTTCAACCTCAAAAGAAGGCCTATGATCATCTCAAGGCAACGACTTCTTCGCAAAAATGGTGTGTCGATGTAGCTCTGTATTAGTGCCACCTTGAACCAACCTGAGGATATGTACAGGTAGAGCTGGTATGCCTCCAGGAATGCCACGACAACAGTTACAAATATGGTGGCATCCTGCAGAGAGCTTCTCTTGTATTGCTTGACGAGCAGATAGGTGAGCCACGAGCATAGGGCAAGCATGACGATGGGCAGACAGAGGGCAATGTATCGACCTTTTTGGTAGAGGTAATAATACCTTGTGTAATAGAAGTCATGGACAAAAACAAGCTCTTCCTCGATGACCTTGAAGGCCCTCTGATGTGGCTTGTCCCCGGCGAGCAGGCCTTTGAACACAAAGTCATGGGTTTTCTCATTCCCCGCCTCTGAGAGCTTGAAGCCAACAAACCTTCGGTTGAGCATCTTGCAGAGTGCCATAGAGAGGCACAAGTCCTTGAGCAGCTTGCCCCGCTCAAGGACCAGCAGCCTCCCAGTGCACTGCCAGATCTGCTCCACGGTGACAACTTTTAAGCCGTCCCCCTTGTACCATAGTTTGCCCACAGGCTGCCGATTGACGCAGTACTTCTCGCCAGCAACCATGTACCGGTAGCCTTCCATGGTCACTGGATTGAAGGGCACCGGCAGGTTGTCATTGTGCCGCATGTATTCGGCGATCACCTTCACCTTCTTGCAGAGGTAGGATTTGCTCACCATCCTCATGGAAGCGATCCTCAGATACCCCTTGAGGAGGACGACCAACACGATGGCATACAACGGATACCTGTAGGGAAGTTTCTGGCCGTAGGTCACATCCTGATCATGATGCTTGCAAATCATCAGAATGATTATCACCAGCCAGAATCCCTGAAGGATGTATTTGACGTGGATGCTCTTCCAGTCGTCGACGTCGCTGAGGCGGCAAACCGTGAGGCTGTCCGTGCTGCCGAGGAGCAGAAGAAGGAACACTGCCCACACAGCGAAGTCTTCGTAGTAGAATTCGGATGATTTCATCAGCCCAACGGTGAAGCCCACCAGCGGATAGGAGAGCGTGTAGACTCCCATCACGATAGAATGGAGGAGTGTGTGGCTCGACCGCCGGCGTAAGGAACCCAGTACGTGCAAGAGGAACATGGCGACAACGGCTAGGATGACAAAAAATTTTACGGTATCTGTATGATCTTTACGGCACTCGTTGGTAAGGGGACTGGGTGTGGGACTCGGTGCCGGATCCATGTTGCATTGGCTGCAGATTTGATTTCTGAGGGCGCTGTACACTTCTCTACCTAGCTCACTCCAAAAGTACGCAGTTTGGGTCTTAGAGAACCCTGAGGCTGTATGTATATATAGGGAAGAAAGCAACGTTCGGTGGTTGTTGAGCTATAGAACAACGGTGTAGAATGACGCTTTCCTGTTAAATCACGGTGGACCAATAAAATTTAATTGTTACTTTTATTGACACAAACTAGCAATAGCTTTTTATAACATTTATTTCATTTGTATAGTAATTTCAGAGCCAAAGACTAATTCCGTGCATTAATTAGTTACTGCGTACCAGGTTCAGTATATAACTTTTGTTTATTTGTTCTTTTTTATTTCTTAACTTTTAACTTCCTTCTTGTACATGTCGATTAATTGCCAATGTGATGATTAACTTTTGTTTATACTCTACCTGATTAATTAGTTACTGCGTACCAGGTTCAGTATATAACTTTTGTTTATTTGTTCTTTTTTATTTCTTAACTTTTAACTTCCTTCTTGTACATGTCGATTAATTGCCAATGTGATGATTAACTTTTGTTTATACTCTACCTGATTAATTAGTTACTGCGTACCAGGTTCAGTATATAACTTTTGTTTATTTGTTCTTTTTTATTTCTTAACTTTTAACTTCCTTCTTGTACATATCGATTAATTGCCAATGTGATGATTAACTTTTGTTTATACTCTACCTGATGTAGACTCAGCCAGAGTCTTAATGTTGTGGAGCTTTCCTTCTCTCCCCACACATATAGTTTGGAGGAGTGGAGACAACCTCCATATTTAAGTTGGTCATCCTCCTCCTCTACTAGCAATGTGGGATTAAAGGTTTGCACCACTCAACCATTTGCTCATGCCCACGTAGACCTTTGAAATTTATTTAAAATTTCTGAAATTGGAATGGGCCAAGCCCATTATTTCATCAGTACTTCTCGCCAGCGACCATTTACTGGTAGCCTTCCATGGTCACAGGATCGAAGCGACCATTTACTGGTAGCCTTCCATGGTCACAGGATCGAAGGGCACCACCAGGTTGTCCTTGTGCTGCATGTATTCGGCGATCACCTTCACCTTCTTGCATTGCAGATGTAGGATTTGCTCACCATCCTCATTGAAGCGATCCTCAGATACCCCTTGAGGATGACCACCACCAGGATGGCATAGAGCGGTTGCCGGCCGGTAGAGCAAATTCTTGAACTGGCGAATAATCACAACGATAAACACCAGCAAGAATCCCTGGTAGAGGTGTTTGACGTGAATGCTCTTCCAGTTGTCGATGTCGCTGAGGTGGCGAACCGTGAGGCTGTCCGTGTTGCCGAGGAGCAGAAGCACTGCCCACACGGCGAAGTCTTCGTATTTCCTACCGGACTTATACATCAGCCCGATAGTGTAGCTCACCAGTGGATAGGAGAGCGTGTAGATTCCCATCACGATAGCATGGAGGAGGCTACGGCTCGACCGCCGGCGTAACAAACCCAGTATGTGCAAGAGGAACATGCCGACAACGGCCAGGATGACGAAAGCTTCTACAATTTTTGGATGATCCCTACTATAGCAAGCTGGGAGAGGGGGATTACACACCCAGCAGTTCCGTATGGGCAAAGCCATGTGGAAATGCCAGCAGTGCTATAGTAGGGACCACACACCCATCAGTAACAGCAGCTCCCTGGAGGATCACACACCCAGCAGCTCCATGTCAGTGGCGTGCCAGCTCCACTGAGACAGCAATCCAGCCGCCACCACTGCAAGTTTGCCACTAAGGATAACATGAGAGGCGTATAGAGATCATTATTGAAAGCCATGGGCGAGAGGATATCAGTATCTCCACCGTACCATTGCCCGAGCTCTGCCCTGAAGAAGCAGGCATGCACAGTGCCAAGGCTGTCAACAACATGATGGGCACGTGCATTAGCAGTAATGGAGCAGTACTTTATGGGAACGGCATTATGCAGCAGCGAAGGAATGGGTGTTTGCCACTTCCCTGTCCACTGCGTTCCTGACCAGTACGGCCACAATGTAGTGTTCCAATTCGCAACACGTACGTGCTTTCAACACTAAAGGAATGCCATGCTTCATAAGAACCTAGTGATATTCACAGTTGTGCACTAGTGAAGTGACAAACAAAAAATAAGTTACTCTCTCCGTCCATGAAAACTACAATTCTAGCATTTGAAAGAAATATCTTACGAAGAGTGCAATCTTAAGAATTGAACTACAAGTAGGGTCCACTTAATTATCTTGCATGCCTAATCGAGTGGAAAAACATATTTGCCGGCCTTAATTACTTTGCATGCCACGATTTACGCTAGTAAGGAAACGATCAGAAAGGTAACACACCGAAATAGGTCGACTCGGCAAATTAATTACGGTACTGAGGTCATTTGACGACCGTACTAATGTGTTCGGAAAAAAAATCTACAATTACACTCTTCATAGGACGGAGGAAGTACATGATTTCGTTTGGTTGTAATTAATACAGTACGTATAAGCTAATACACTGGGAAGTCAAGTCTGGTAAAAAAAATCAATTTAGTACTCCCTCTGGTTCATGATACTTGTTGATTTAGCCTTCATTATAATATGCAAAATATTTGTTCCACAACTTCTAGGCAACTTTGCCCTACTGTTTCCAATATTCTCCTATTTAATTTGCACTATTAAATATTTATTTTCTCACATGCATACTTTAGATAATATAAATATATATATATATATAAGGGTAAGTTGGTCATTTTATCTACAGACTTAATTCTGGAGCCTCTCTCTAAAAGAACAAGTATATATAGATTGCAACGTCCACCACATGTTGTGGAAGAATGAAAATTATTGTTTTAAGATTATGGGTCACATCAAAGTTAGGAAGTAGTGGTTGCTTTTGTGAACAATAAGGAGACCTTTTTCCTACACATTGCACACAAGATTAGTGCGGCAAGCATGCGTACACTAGCACACTAGCAGTGGACGTATAGTGGCGCGGGGCTATTGGTGAGTGGTGGCCAGTGGAGGCAGTGCGACCTAACGGCCAGCAATATTGCAATTGTTCCCGGCTAGCTGTATTTACAAAGACCTTTCAGATCCGTTGACGCAAAATTGACGGGATGGGCAAACCGGTCAGGTAAAATTCTCAAAATGCTTTTCAGAGGTCCACTGTGCACATTGTATCAGTCCTTGGATTAGTAGCTAATATGCACAGACGCAAGAGATTGATACCAAAACAATACTTTGATCTTTATTGATTCTAAAATAGGATTACATTTATGGCTTTGCAGGAGTGGCCTAATGCCAACAAGGCAATCAAGGCAAACATTACAAACAGAGCGACATGATAAACATAAGAGATCTCCTGCAGTGGACTTATGGCATCGTGGCTCAATTCCTACAGGCATTCTTGGGTGTAGATGTAACCCTCATCTTCATGAATCCTCCAGAGTACGGTCCTCATCTTTAATCGTACTCTGGTACGAGTCCATCACCTCCCTGCGTACTCCATTCTAATAGTAGTCTTTATCATCAAATGGGTTCCTTATCCTATCTCTTCCCTAACTCGTTCTTTTCCTCGAGTACATCTGCTGGTATTCCTTCATCGTTGTGAGGGCTCCTGCAGCTTTCTCCTAAAAATGTTCAACGAGGGTGGTATGAGTACATGAGGTACTCCGCAAGTCCAACAATTGGGTTTAGTAAGGTAAGGATTTGCGGGTTGCATGCAAGGGGTTATTCTGGTGAATATGCAATATCGAAGATGGATATTTATAAAAGAGGTTTGGCCCCTAGGGGAGAATTCTCCCTTCCCACCACTTCTCGGTTGTCAAGCCAACACATGTGTCACTAGCATGGCTTCCTATCACTAGTTCCTTACGCGATTTCCCGCAACAATCTCTTTATAAACACTAACATATAGACCTCACCATAACTGGTTGCCCAGTACCAAGGACGTGGTTATTCAATTCATATACTCTGCAGAGGTTGTACACTTTACCCACATGGCGTGCTTTGTCCAGCCATGCACTACTGGCAAAACTAACACGCCGAGATCTAACACCCACTGGCCTTTCCCTATACTATTACTAACGAAACGTCAGGGGCTTAGGTTAACAAAATATCACACGTATAAATAATGGCCAATATAAATACATCACACAGATCAAAAACCTAGAGGTACCACCACCTTTGGACCTAAGCCAGACTTATGGGAGAACACACAGCACCCTAGGTCTTCTCCTGACGCCTCGTTGCCTACTCCAACACCCAGGCTTTAGGAAGGTTCCAACTTAGTGTGAGATCAAGACTTCCCATTCAGCATGAGGTTTCACTAGCGTGATTAGGTCAGATGTCTAACGAATTGGTCCTTATGGTGCTAGGGTAAGCTCTCCAATGAGGATACCCACATAGGATCGTCGCCACCCCCAGGTTAACCTTTGCAGGCACCCTGCTTCCCCAGCATAAAATGGCACAAGGTATCCTAAGGCACACAGCACAAGCAGCTCTAGTACGTCCACACAGTACAATACTAGATCATCATGCTCATAACCTAGCAAGGTAACATGATTCTCATAATAAGTGCATTTCTAAGTGGCGATCTCCCATGACATGCCGGTGGTAGGCTTATGTTAAAATTGTGGAGTAATATACTAGGGACATGTCTACATCTGATAGTGGTACTCACTACATGTATGTAAGGCAAATGTATGTGGAAGGCAGAAAGATAAGACTTGCCTCCTCTCACTAGCGATTCTGTTCCTCTACCTTGATTTCCTTTTCGAACGCATCCAACACCCTTCAGTTCTCGTATGATCTTGTCCTTCATATTCCTCTTCGAGTAGGGTCTTGATCTTCGGTCTTCTCTTCGTAGCTCTATCCTACGTGACCTAGATCTTCGGTCTTCTCTTCGTAGCTCTATCCTACGCGACCTAGCATCACAAACAAACAAACAAAGCATAACCAGCCGTAGAGGGATCAACCTGCTTGTCCTTAGGATGAGAGTTAGTTTGTCTATCACTACTGTGTGAATTTGAAAATAGATTAGATGGGATTAATCCATCCAACCAATAAGTGAGGCTGCTAGGGGATGAGGGGATGAGGTGGAGGTTGACTTGGTGGAAACCAGACCACGTTATTATCTTTCACTATCATGTAAATTTGAAGAGAAAGCCAGATCAGATCAAATCATCACAATTGACTTGATTGACTTCTCCAAATAATGGGTCTAGGTGGGGGTTAACTTGCGAAAATCAGACCACGTTATTATATTTCACTATCATGTGAATTTGAAGAGAAAGCTAGATCAAATCATCACAAATAAATTGATTGACTTCCATTGGAGAGAAAGCCAGATCAAATCATCATGAATGACTCGATTGACTTCTACAAATAATGGGTCATGGTCTCGAATGGTGTATGTGTATGCGTGTAAGGTTGGCGGCTAGTTAGGTACATGCATATGTAGCTATATACACGTACAAGGGGTAGGGGTTATCATGGATGTGGTACCTTCGTATGTACATACTAAGTGCGATTACACATATACGTTGGTATGTGCTTGGTGAGTATGGGTGGTTATGGGCATGTAGACATACACGTATGTGGAATGTGTATACATTCATGCACAAGTATGCCCAAGGTTGGTGTAGGTGGTGTTAGCTATACATGCTCGTGTACAAGTACGAGCGTACACGGTACACGTGCATGTATACAGGGTCTTAGGGTGGTGGGTGTACGGAGCAGGTGCATGTATACTCACAAAAGGGTTGACCTAAAGGTGCTATGGCTGGTTGATAAAAGCTTATAAATTGGCTCAATCCTTGCTCAACTAGCAAGGTGGTACTAAACATGCGCACCTGCGCTCATGAGACATACTGGGCCAACCAATTGGACCGGGTGTCACATCTAGACCTCAAAAACCAAAATTTACCTATTCGGCCCTCTTCTAATCTTTCATGCCTGAGGGATACGAGTACCCCATGGATCCCTACCGACCAAAATGCTGGCCGAACCTGAAAAGTGGGCCCGTCCGATTAGGGTGTGCGGGCCAAGGGCATGAAGATACTTGGAGTAGATGCCAAGGAAACCAGACAGTTAAAATCTGCCCGGATATCATGGAACGCGTATTGAAGTCCAACTCAGATTAACTTCCATGTAACTACCGAGTATATTAGATTCAAACCGACTTATAACCCTAGGTCGTCAGCCTATATAAGGCGGCCAAGGAAGCCCCCCGAGGTTACCTCATCCCATACAAACAATACAATCCACCCACATATAGAACATTGGGCATTACTCTCCGGAGGTCCGAACCTGTGTAAAACTCCCTGTGTCCTTTATGTTCTCACGATCACCTTTGAGTTCTTAGTTTCGTAATCGCCCTCACCTACTGTTGACGCCAGATTTCGTCACTAGTAAAATCGGTGCCAAGAAGAGAGGGAAATGGAGAAGCACAGTTGGGAATCGGCCGATGCTACAGTGCGAGATCAGCCGATGACTTCTGTCTCGCTTTGGGTCGAGCGTGCCGGGTTCCCAATCAGTTGCCTCTTGCCGATAAGGAATCGGCCGATTAGGAGGTTGGGTTAATTGGGCTTGTGTGGGCTTGGAAAGAGATAAAAGGATAAGGGGAAGATCAGCCCATGAAGCGTATGATAACCAACCTAGCACGAATTGTGCTTGTAAATATTCGTTTTCTATTTGAATTAGGGATAGAATTCTAGTCGGTTAAGAAGTCATCTGTACGGGGCTATAAATAGCCACCTTTGTAAATCTGTAGGCATCAACAAATCAATACAACAAACTACTTTTTCCTCGTACTTACTTTCAAGCAGGCGACTTCGCCAATACTTCTCTCTTTTTCACGAGTTCGTGCGGATTGGCAGGGCTGCATCAGCATTGATCTCCGGCCGATTCTGTAAGTTCCGCTTATCGAGTAATATCTAAGCTTTAACTTCGGGCGTATCGCTGTTGTTTCGTTTAGATTTATTCACTAGTTATCGATATTTACTAGAATTATAGGTTTTACCTGTCTTTCTAGTTTTATCACCAGTTATCCAGCTAGGAATCGGTAGTTTCGGCTCTCTTCACGTTCTACTATTAAATTCATCTATTTTATATTGCCGATTAGATCTGTTCCTAGTGCTGTTATCTTAGCTTTGTGTCGATTACTCTAGTAGTTTTCTGTCTACAAGGCTACAGTGATCGGCTGCCTTATAGCCGATTTCTTTATTACGGCAAATTGGCCGATTCGCTGATAAGCTCTCTCGAGATCGGAAACTTAGCCGATCGCGATTTCTGGACCTGACACGTATCCTTCCTTGCCAATCAACAGGTCAAATTGGCTGGCACGCCGCGCGAACCGCACCAGGGCAATCACCCGAATAGGAGTTAAGCAGATTCTCCCGGGTCGTGTGTCAGATGCTGGGGATTCGGTTGACCGATTTCTAGCGCCAACACCTACAAATTAACCATTTGGGTAACCCCCGGTGGACTGCCGGGCTTATAAATCCAACAATGCCTTATTTGGCCCTTCTGTCCACGATTCCTTTAGTTTTCCTGGTTCTCCCATCATAGTTTTCCAAAATGGACCATTACGCCCTTGTGTCACCACACGGCTTGATAGATGGACACTAACACAGCCCGATAGATGGACACGAGGCATGCCTGAACCCCACGAATTAGGAGATCTCACTAAAGAGTCACTTTCCCCATCTCTCCCATGAAACATCTCAAACCCTATCCACTGCTACCACCAGGAACCGATCCAAATTGGCGATGGTGGTAGTGTCGAGATGGGCGGGCGGGCGGGCAAGCAGAGGTGAGGCGGGCAGGTGGAGGTGAGGTGGGTAGGTGGCGGGCTTGGCTGGCAGCGGACGGGAAGAGGTGTCGTGGTGGCGGCCAGTCAAGTGAGGGGAGGAGTCATCATGGTCGGCCAAGCCGTGGAGCGTCGGGCGCATGTAGGCCAGGCCGCGAGCCTCACGGGCTCGCCGGCCAGACCACGGCGCGTCGGGCACAACAGATGAAAGCATAGTCCCTTTTAATGATGATGCACCATCTTCCTCTATGTGTTTCCCACCAAGGTTTACACTTTCACACTTGTGCTCATGTTTAAATTAATGCGTTCACTGCTAATTTGCTTTCTTGTCACCATAGCCAAAGCGTAGGACCTACAACAACTAAAGGTGGAAAATGTGCATCAGAATCTGGAGACTCAACAAGGTACTATATGGTTCTAGTTTGTGCTGAAAATTCCTTTGCTTCCAATCAGCTAGGTTCTGAATTTCTTATTTCTTTTCTTATGCATGGATAGGTGCAGGTCAGCCGGAAGCACAACTCAGCCAGAGCCAATTAGTATTGAGTTTCCTATGTCTACTGGCTCAAATCCCATTGCTGCGACAAAGCCTAAATGGAGGAATGCACAAGGGAAGGTAAAGCTCTCAAATCCCAAAGGGAAGAAAGAAACTAAAGAGAAAGGGAAAAAATCTGGTGTGTTATTTGACAGCCCTGCAATGGTCACAAGAAGCAAAAAAGTTGATCCTATATAGCCTGGCGATGAGCACAAGAAGCAAAAGAAGGCTCAGTTTGCGATTTTGTGGTTTTTACGTTATTATAAGCATGTTGTGCTCATGTGAACTTGTATGTGAAGAATCGTATGCGTTGGAGATGGTGGATGGTGGATCTGTATGTGAACATCCTATTTATATAAACCTACTGCATGTGAACCATATGAACTTGTATGCTTGGCGATGCACATTTGAACCATATGACTTGGGTGCTGTCCAAAATGGGAGATCCCCAAAATGGACTATGTGTTGGAAATTCTTGTGGATTGCATATCATTGATGTTGTGCTTAAATATATCTGTTGCAAATGTGGAGAATTTGGCTATAAATGGACTTTATATATTCACATTTACAACAGATATGCCGAATTTTTTTTGTCTTGCATGGGGTCAAATAAGGTAGATATGCAATCTGTTGTGTTTTGTAAAAAGGGGGTCAAATAAGGCATGCTGTGATTTTCGCCAGGGGCAAAGAGGAATTTTCGCAGGCCATCTAACAGTCAAGTGGACGGAAGGCCCAAATAAGGGATGAATGGTAAAAAAGGGCCAAATAGGAAGCGCCATTTGTTTTAGGGCCAGATAAGGAATTCTCTCTGGAAACTAAGATTGCACACGCAGCAAAATTCGAATCAGTCGTGCTATTTATGTGTGGGCAACCTTGCTAGTTAGCGAGAATAGGATTATTTAATTTGTTAGAATACCTAACTAGCAAGAATAGGATTATTGGCTAGACTAGTTTGGTGCGCGCGCGTAGCAACAGGTGACTCAAAATTTACACACATCATATTGTTGATTAGGTCAAACACTTGCAAAATAGCTGACCCAAGATACGATAGAATGACCTTCAGTGGGTCAAACACTCTCAAACAAGTCCTTCCCAATCGAGGCAACTTATACCTTCACTGGTTTATCATTGAATGACCTTCAAGTATTAGTCTGAAAGTCAATTTCGGATTACAATGCACAACACTAAATTTGTATGGAAACTAAATACCTGTTAAGACAAAAACTGTAGCCCCACCTGCTTTTCATACTACAGAATGCTCAAGCTTTGTACTCATGGATATGCATCAACTTGTAGCCTGGCCACCAGCTTTTGCTACAGTTGGATCAGACACTCAACCATCTGAATTGAAATATAAGCCAGCCACTGAATTGAAATTTGCCCAAACCATCTTGAACGAATTCAGATTTTCTAGTAGTGCAAACATTAAAAGAGCAGAACTTAAAACGATTCATAACTTGCTTGACATTTTAACTTCAGGAAGGAAAAGTGTAACATTATCTCCACAGGAGTGCTCTCTTTTAGTTTATAGGCAGACTGAAACAGGAAATCAAGTGCCACTGTTTGCATTCTAGTGCAAATGGCAACGCATACGTGATCATTGTACTTCTTCGTCTCAATCTAGGCTAGCTGCATCAAACACCACACCCTGACCCTCGGCCTCATGCAACTGCTCATGTTCAGATAGAAATTTCAGAAATTTAAGTCAACATATGCTAGATGTCATATAAAGCAGGAAAGTCATTTCAGGCAACATTGTACACATAAGCTGGAGAACTTTACAAACAAAATGTGAGCAAAGTTGACCACAATATCGAGAAAATCTTATAAGCTTAATTTTTTTTCTCGTTATTCAGCATTCTCGCCGTCATGCTAGCTGGTGCCCAAGAAACACAAAGATGGTTGCCGGCTGGTAAGCTGCCGGCGCTTGGCATAGCAGAGAACAAAGAAAGATGCATGGCCAGGAGAAACGCCGAGGCCAATATCTTCGGACCGGAGCTCGCCGCCGGCCTCCATCTTCTTCACCTCCATATCCTCCCTGCTTACAGCCACAGCTCCCATGTCGTCGCCCCTGCTGCTGGAGCCTGTAAGCGCAAAGCCAAAAAGGAACGACGGCATGTTAGAATCAATCTCATGGCTCCCCTGTATCACCATCAGTGTAATCTTTGACGTAATTTGCTCGATGCGTCTGAATCCATTCAGGACCATACGAAACAAGTCAGAGGAACATGATTAAAATTGCAGCTCATCCAATAATCTAAGACGATTCAAGAAGTGGGAAAGGATTTTCGAATCGGAGCAGTGGGGAAGGAGCAGAAGCAGGGGGGCCATGATGGCGGTGGTGAGGTACTGGAGGTGGTGGCGACGTGCGTGCAGGAACTTGCGGCGGAGAAGGCGTTGCAGGCAGGGACGACGCAGAAGGCGGCGACGTCCCACAGCTCTCTCATTCCCGCCGCTGATTAAATGTGGCAGCCGCAGCTCCCTCACGCAGCGGCGCCGTGTCACCGGTCCCAAATCCCGCTCCGTCTCTTGCTAGGAGCGGGCGGAGGGGAGGCTGCGGCGGCGGGGCACGCAGTCTCCTTGGTGGCGCGCAGAGGAACAGCACGGGGAAAACGTTGAGCACGTAGACGTCGACGAGCACGACGAGGAACAGCACGGGGGGCGCCGATGATGCTGGTCGACACGTTGAACACCGCGCTGGAGACTGGGGCCCGACAGCAGCTGTGGCTGCCGCCTGAGAACACTGGCAGCAGCGGCGGCGGATCCGGGAGCGGAGGAAATGGTAGGTTGGCAGATCCGGCCGTGGAGACGCCGGATCTGATCGCCGAAGAGGGCCCTAGACCACGATGCGGAATTGCGCAGGGGAGTAGGTTGGTAGGCGGTGGATAAGCAGGGGTCACGGCGGGTGGGGAGAGGCAGTAGCGATGGGTGGGGAAGAAAGTGGAGAAGTGCGGCGAGAGCAGCGGCGACGGATGGCGAGTGCAGCCGGGGGAGCGGAGGATAGCTGGCGACTAGTGAGTGCTGCAAGGAAGAGTGGCAGCCGGGAGGTCGGCGCAGAGGAGTTGCAGGGAGGTGAGGGAAGTATAGAACTATAGATGGCCAAACGAGCGGCCGGCCGGCCTGGCACGAGCACGATTTGCCGCCGTTAGGCTCGGCATGTTTAGGCCCACATAGTAACCGTGCACCATAGGCGGTCCAGGCACAGCCCAGGCCCAGCCCGCTACCACCATAGGCGGGCCGTGCCAACACGTAGGCCCGGTGGGCCTTAACGGTCTCGCCGTGCTCGTGGCGACCCACAGGCACGGCATTCTCCAACACGCTGCCCGGCTCCATCCTCAGCTTTGCCTTCCCAATGCCGCTCACAGCCATGGTATTCTCCAACACGCTACCCGGCTGCGATGCCGAGGACCTCGCGCCGGCTGATGACATCTTCGCGCACGGCCACATCCTCCCGGCATACCCGGTCTTTAACCGCCACCACCTCCTCGACCGCGGCGATGACGAGGCACCGGCACAGGTGCCCCAGGTTGCCTTCATGGCACGCGCCTTGCGGGAGAAGCAGCACGAGGAGGCGGCGAAGGGCACGCGCCTCGGGGAGGCGGCAGAGGGCCGCGGGAGAAGTGGCCAGGGAGGCGGCGGAGGGTGCGGGCACCGCGGGAGAAGCAGCGGGCAAGGCGGCGGTGGGATGGAGGACAGGAAGTAGGATTTGGGGGTGGGGGGTTTTATACGTGGGCCGAGTGGGCCTTAATAGGCCGGGCCACCCACGTAATTTCAATGGGCCAAATGGGCCAGCACGTGGGCTAAGGCAGCGGCCAGGCATGGCCCGTGGTGTGGGCCAGGCCAGCACGGCCACGACGACCACCGTGCCGGGTCGTGCGTGGATGAGGCCACAATCCCATGCTGTGGGCCGGCCCATGGGCCCTGGCCATATGGCCAACTATACGGGGAGGTGCAGCTAGCATTCGGATTGGGAAGCCAGCGCCGGGCGTGGGGTCGGGGCCCTCCTATCGGCGCGGAACCGACTACCACAGAGTGTGGACGTATTTTTAGGAGTAGAGAAAGCCAATCTACAGTAGATTATTGTACTACTGCTATCGACTATGCTACATTTCTTTTCTACGGAGGAGAGGGAGCAGGCGAGGTGGACGGCGTCCGACCCATTTCTTCGATGCTCTCTGAGAGCAAGGCCAGCGTATAGTCCTTCCAAAAATTTTGAATCTAGACATGTCATCCAGGTGCTAGCTGAGACAAAATGCTCCAACGTATAAGCTAAGGTCCTATTTGGGAAGGTGGTGTTAAAGTTTAACATCCCTTTTAACACCTTTTTAACACATTGGCTGCCAAACAGTTGTGTTAAAGTTTAACACCCTATTTTTCATAAACACATGGAGGGGTGTTAAAACTTGCTAAAGGTGTTAAAAGTGGTCCCCTAGTTCACATATCCCCTGGTTGCCCCTCTCTCTCCTCCGTTGCCCCCCATCTTCCTTCCCCGATTCGTGCGCGGCGCTGCCTCTACTGTGCGCCTGTGCCCGTCACCACCAGTCCACCCGTCGCGCGCTGCCGCTATGCCCGCCACCGCCGCTCCTCCCCTTCAGCCCCCGCGGCTAGCGGGCGGCCTCGCGCGGGTGGCAGGTGGCCTCGCACGGGCGGCGGCCTCACGCTGGCGGCCTCCGACCAACGCTGCAGCCTCGACGAGCAGGTGGAGCAAAGGAGAGGAGGGAAAGAGAGGTAATATTGTCAATTCCCATCAAAGGTGTTAAAGTTTAACAGATCATCCAAACACCTTAATGTGTTGTATTTTAACACTCCATTTGAGGGTGTTAAACTTTAATATCCTGTTAAAGTTTAACACGGTGTATCCAAACAGACCCTAAAGCAAAAGCAACCTTTTATCCTATAGACAATTCTGGCTGTCAGCTTTTTCCTCCCATGCATGTAATGTAGTAGTCAAGAGTAAAATATACTATTTTATTTGAAGCACCGGCTGCAAAAGCTAGCACCACTGCTAAGTTGGTGCTTCCTGACACCGTGCCCTCCGGGGTTTGGCGCCTAGAAAAAGTGATACTGATGCTTTATTTGGAGCACCCTCTTAAAACATACGCTGGAGCTGCTCTAGCCAAGAGATGCCTACAAAACCTACAATCCCTATTAGAACATATGTAGCTGTAAACAGACACAAGTTGAGCACGTAAGCACCGGCGAGCGGAAACTGCCTCTGGACAGCATGCCATCCTTTCAAGTGACAACGCTGCTGGCACATGAATCTCCAGCCTGTCTGGCGCGACGACTTCGCACGATGACACATGAATCTCCAGACCGTGAGCGACGTCCTCACCGGTTCGATCCGCGACATGATGAAGATACTCAAGACAACGATGCACGCGAAGATCACCGGAAACCCGTAGCGATAGACCGCCTTCGTGGTCGTCACAGCATCCAGCACAGCGTAGAACGCCAGCATGAGGCAGATGAGCGACGCCCACATGCACTGCAGCGCCGCGGCGAAGCTCTTCCACGAGCCAGCGGAGCGGGACGCCTTCCCGTAGACGAGCAGGATCACCGCGACAACGGACGCTGCCACCGCGGAAATGTCCAGGACCAGGAAGCCCTTAAAGACGAGTCTGTCCTCGAGGTTCGCCTCGCCCGTTTTCTCGCCGTACCCACCGGGCACGTTGAACCCTGCGGCGAGCGCGGCGGTGGCGATGAGCACGGCCACCACCGCGAGGCTGTCCGATGTTCTCTCTATATCCTTCGCTATGCTGTCGTGGCCGCTCCACAGCTTCAGATGGTCCTGCCTTTGCGGCCGGAGCTGTGCACCGAATCCGACCAGCATCACCACCAGTTTTACCGTCGTGAAGAAGCTTGTCGATCCGGCGGCGAGGTCCAATGCCGTGCGCCCGTCGTTGTTCAGAATATCGGCGTGCACCTTGCCCTTCCGTAGCAGTTCATCCACGACGCGCGGCGCGCCGGCGGCCACCGCGAGGTGGAGCGGCGTGTTCCCGTCCTTGTCCTGCACGTCCAGGAGGCCGCGCAGCATGGGGTTCTCGATTGCGAGAGATACGACCGAGTGGCGGTGCTTCTCCTTTGCGAACGAGTCGCTCTTCTCCTTGGCCGCAGCGTGCACGAAGGTCCCGCCATTGTCGTCGCGGAGCTCCGCGGCGTCGGGGCACCACTCCAGAATCTCATTGACGACGCGGTGGTGGCCCATCCGAGCCGCGACGAAGAGGGCCGAGAGGCCACCGGAGTCCTTCTTGTACACCGTTCTCGGCGGCGCCGCTCGCAGGATCGCGCGCACGACGTCGCTGTCTCCGTCGGACGACGCGAAGTGGAGCGGGCTGCTGCCGCTGCCGTCGACTTGTTCCGCCAGAGCCGGTCTCCATTCCAGGAGCAGGTCAACCATTACTGCAGGCAGTGCAATGCTGAACAGATTAGTTCCGTGACAATGTCATGCTGATCATCACGAAGCAGACACGGAACGAACAAACCTGAGCTCTTGAAGACGGCAGCGTGCAGAGCGTTCTGCTTCTGCAAGCTCGGCCCGACAGCCGACGCGTCCCTGCACGCGATAATGGCCCTAAGGGCTTGCACCGACCCGCTCATTACCGCCAAGTACAGCGGCGACACGCCGGCGTTGTTCAGTTCGGCCGCCAGCTCGGGCGCCACCGAGATCAGGACTTCCGTCGCCGCGCCATGGCCGTGCCTCGCCGCCATGTGCAGGGCCGTGTCCCCGGCCTTGTTCTTGCATCCCAGGATGCTCTCGCCGCAGTAGTCCTGGGCAAGCTGGATGAGGATGGCCACTGTCCTGACGTGCCCCGCCCTCGACGCGCAGTGCAACGGCGTGTCCAGCGCTGAGTTCTGGTGAGAGAGGAGGCCCTTGATGTTATTGAACCTGACGTAGAGCTCCTGGATCAACTCGTGGTGCCCTTGCTCTGCAGCCACGTGAATAACGGTGTTACCCTCCGCGCTCACTTCGAGTATGTCACACTGTCCATGCTGAATAATGCCTGAAACATATGCCAAGAAATCATTTTTAGAGGAAAACATATGCGTGGAGCGTGCCAGCCCAGGTTCGAACCTGCAGGTTCGAACCCCAGCGGCATCCTCATGCCACCAATGAAGACAGGGTAGGGCGCACATTTTTCAGCTCCTCCATCCACGTTGTCTAGAGCAAGGAGCTGAAAAACAGCAGCTCTACAGTAATGAATAGTTTTCGGGAGCAGTAGTGCAGGAGCCAGCAAGAGCGGCACCAAAGGGGCCTATGTTTCATGATATTCCATCTTATGTTCAAAGAGAACAAAAAAGGGTGCTCAAACACTCACTATCAACCCTTTTTTTCATCAATATAACTCTGTTCATGATCATACACAAATAATATATACCTGCATAGCATAGCAAATACATACGATTAGATTTCTAAATACTCCCTCCATTTTTAAACATATTCTGACAAACGTTTGATCATTAGTCTTATTTACAAATTTAGTGGAAACATTTCAAAATATAATATATGCTTCAGTACTTTTAATGATAAAATAAGTTATAACAAAACATACTCCCTCCATTCCAAATTATAAGTCATTCTAACTTTCTTGAAAGTGAAAGCATCTCAAGTTTTACCAAATTTATACAATGAAGTACTAACATTTATTATACCAAATAAGTATTATTAGATTTGTCATTAAATATATTTTCATAGTATATCTATTTGGTGCTATAAATCTTTGTAATCCTCTCTATAATTTTGGTCAAACACAAAATAGTTTGACTCTCCATTAAAGTTGGAATGACCTACAATTTGGAAGGGAGGGAGTACATGGGTATCCAAAGCAAAGAACTGATGAAAGGCTGTTGTGTTACCAGTGGCTTGACGATCTTTGGCCGCAGCTCCGGCGGCGTGTTGTTGCAGAAGCAGCGCCATGACCTCCTCCGTGCGCCCTCGGTTGGCAGCGCGATAGAGAGCAGGGCACATGCCGACCAAGCGTGCGGCATCGTCTGAAGACGAGCCACGCGAGGGCGGACGCCCGACCTGGACCACGTGCTGCTGCGGATGCTCCATCCGATCATGCTGTGGCTGGTGTGCGTGCGCAAGGTAGGATTCATGGTAGAGCAGCTGCGTGCGTGAATATATAAAGACTTTACTGATGACTCAGCGGTCTATGCACGCACCAACTGTGGCTAGATGCAGACGCGATGAGCCACCATGTCCAGAGAGTGACGTCTCCGAATGTATGCCCGCATTGCAAGAGAAGACTGACCAGAAAAGGGTGGTCGTGACGGTACTGGATCGTCACTGCTGGCGATAACATACACGCATCAGGGCGTGCGTAAGAGCAAGGCCAATGGTTGAGCCAAGCTCTTGACTCCGAGACAAGCTATATGAGACAAGTTGCACAACAATGGTCTTCTCTTTGTCTCTTACATGTCTCTTTTAATCACTTTCAATATTTTGTTTATTGTTTCATTGGGCCCACTCTCCACCTTCCTACTCTATCCCTTTCATCTGGCGGCAACGATAGTGTGGGAAGTAAGGTAGGGTCCACGTCGTAGGAAAGAAAATATCGTCAATAAACCCTATTCCCTAACCTCGAATGACCCCTTCTCCCGCGAGAACCTTCGCGGAATGGATTCCCCCTCGACTCCATTGGTTGTCGCAGCCGCCGCCACAGTTCCCAGACTTTTCTCCATCCCTGATTCCCCAATCGATATATATACCCCTAAATTGGAGGGGGCAATGCCCTCTAGGTATTTATAGCACAAGATCCAATACACATTCAGACCTTCTATTATCTTAGTATTTTAACAACAAAAGAAGCCTCCACATTTTCACTTAAGGTCTGCTTAAGGTCTAGAAATTACCACATTAATCGAAGAAAAATAAAAAATAAAAATTATCCATCCACTGCCATTATGATAAAATTAGCCTAAAATACCCCTATGCCTAACTCAAAACAACCCACTATTGCCATTACTAAAAATTAATCTAAAATACCTTTACCTAGGTACAAAATAGCAACTTCTACCATTAATTAAAAATTAAATCCAACAAAAGTTATTAATCTAAAAATTATTAAGCAATGAATAAATTACCAACTTGTACCATTAATTAAAAAATAAAGCCAACAAAAGTTATTGTGTCGGAACATAAAGAAAGTAAAAAAGAAGACTAAGAAATTGAGATAATAATAGAGTCATAACCAAAGAAAATGTAATGATAGTAGGCCTAGATTTAAATTACTTTTAACTATCAGACATTATGCGATAAAAATAGGATGGCAATAATGAAAAAATATAAGTAAGAAAAATATTGGAGATGCCAAGATATATGAACATTTGGATTCTCGATACTAGCATCCTATTAGTTTCGTCGAGATGACAAAAGATGAATATGAAAAAACTATCAAAACATAACAAACCATATGGTGAAATGGATTGCAAATTTACTAAGCACAACCTGTTGAAAGAATAAAAGATAATGTGGCAGATGATAGGCTACGACATGGACTATCTCTGGGAGGGTAAATATAGGCCACAATATCAATTACTAAGCTCAGGACCATTTGTAGGTCTAGTTTGTAGAGAGCAGCACAAACAGAGACTCTGTGAGGGTAAATATCTCTATGACAAAGAAGCCTATGTAATTCATTCCTCCGCAACATGCTCTTCATATCAGTGCGGGGCCTAGGATTTGCACCTAGGGTATACCATGCCAATTTAAGTACAGATTCAATTGCTTCCTTAAGTGATAAAGAAGTTGTACCATCTACATGAACAACTCCAATAAAATGCTCACATGGTCTTCCCAATTTATCAACATAACACAAGCAAAGAGCTAATTGTTCCTTATGTGACATGTCACTAGACTCATCAGCTAGAATTGCAAAGCGCAAGTTCTTCCATTATTTTCTTGTTTCTATGGCACAACATTGAATAATTTGCTTATGCATCTTTGGGCTGGTTAAGGAACAATTACCTGGAGCATTGTTGAGAACAAACTTATTGACTTCTTCACTATTGGCTGCAAGAAATTTAAGCAATTCAATAAAGTTCCCTCTGTTGCTAGAGTCTTCACTTTCATCATGTCCATGGAAGGCCAACCCTTGATGCAATAGAAACTTCAAGCATCATAGTGAATAAGTCAATCTCATCACATAAAGAGGACGATCCTCGTTACTCCACTTCTCAATTCAATCATCAATTGTTGCATTAGGATTCACGAAGCCAATGTATTTCTCTTTAGCTGTTTTGTGTGCAACAGGACCCATATGTCTCAGAAGTGCTTTCTCTCCTATATTCCAATTATTCCAACTCTTTGCTGTAAATGCATTTGTCACCTTGCCCTTACTGCCTTCTCCATTGCCCTCATCTCTCATGGCGTCCTCTAATGGGAGAACATACAAATCTTGCTTGCATGGATTACAAAAGGATTAAGGTAGCATAAAAGTTCAGATAAAATCTTCATGATTTATCTTGCTATGAGAGCACTAACAACAAAGGATTAAGGATGCATCTTCTCTTTTTGGGATGATTCCATTGCATCCAGGTGGCCTTGGACGTCGGTCCTTAGCACCTCCAACGCCCTGATGAATACCGGAAGCTCGTCCACCCCGAGAGCTTCCACGTCCACGTCCCACCAGTTCTATTTCCCTGCACTCGTCGAAGCCGCAAAGATCTTCAACCATGACGTAGCCTGACATGCCCTTTCCGCCTCAGCCAGGAAAGCGGTTTCCTTTGCCTCCTGCTTCATTCCATCAACCCTGGTGGTGGCTTCCTCCGCCATTTCAGAACAAGCTGGAGACAATGAGCTATGGATCTTGGGGAGGTAGGTGCGGAGGACGGATTTGGCGGTGGGTGCGCAGTAGGCTTTGGGCTCGTTGGTGGGGGAGAACATGACGATGGCAACGTGGGCGCCAAACTCCTTAGAGAGGTCTTTTGCTATGGAGAAGAGTGTGTTGGTGCGCTTTGAGGAGATTCTCTGGCGCTAAGCCATGCTGGTGGATTTGGGCATCGAGGATGAGTAGCTTGTTGGGTGGCGGTGGAGATTGGAAAGATGTGGGGAAGAGAGCAG
This sequence comes from Setaria italica, assembly GCF_000263155.2. Lineage (NCBI taxonomy): Eukaryota > Viridiplantae > Streptophyta > Magnoliopsida > Poales > Poaceae > Setaria > Setaria italica. Next base: position 32,417,905 of record NC_028457.1, on the reverse strand, counting down.
AGGCAGCGAACAACAGGGAATTTCTTTTGTGCCTTGAATAGGGAGCAAAGTATACACGAGTATCAGCTTATAAAAGAAGATTCACAACGTAAGATCCTTTTTTCTGAAATAATGAATAAACCATGACCATTCTTATTAGATCGCATTCTTAAGTACACATACATGATAAATCCCTACATGTCCACACTCGTACAGTGGTATGGGCACACACGCACACAACAATGACAGTATACATTTTTTAAATACTAAATTGGTGTACGAAGAGACAACGGACATGGACATGGAGATGGATATGGCATAAGCTTATTCTGGCATACTTGCTGCAGCACGGAATGCAGCGAAATGAGCATCGTCGAGGAGATAGTCCTCCAATGCACGATGACTAGCCCTCAAGTCCAAGGTAACATGACCCGAGCCACCAATGCCAGACGCATGCTGCAGAATTTCACAAATACCACACCTCTGGTGAGCAAGGTGGCAGAATGGGCACACAAAGCAACCATTGCGACGCACACGAGTGTGACCATGGTCCTGCAGCCAAGCAAACACATATTTCTTCACCTCCTCCATTTCATCCTCATCCACTTCTCCATGTCATACTAATCATATGGATCAATGAAGCTTGGTTGTTGCGGAGGTGGCACATCATCCAAGTTACCTGCTCTGTTCGCATGACCATCCATCCTCCTACAAGCAATGATGACAACGTGTAAATAGGAAGCGAAAGCTATGAACTCACCTCTCACAGGGTGCAAAACCAAGGAGGTCTGAAGAGCCGATGAGCAAAGACCTTACGGGGGCATGCCTATATATTGAAGCACCATGAATGATCAATAACGCAGTGCACCTTCTCGCAGCTCATGCCTCACGGGATTATTGTAGCCATGAAAATATGTGTGATGCTCGGAATATGCAGTACTGCACCGATCAGGAATCGTGCCACAAGTATAGTGCAGAATATGCTAGCTTTCATTCATGGGTAGGCATGCGAAATATTTAGCTGGTACATGAGTGCGCTTTGGTCAGGATAAAAAAAAGAAAATCCTTACATCTAGATGAGTTAAAAAAATTGATGCGTAGGTATTATAGTTGGAGAAAGCCGCTATTTCCCTTTATGGTCAGTGACTAGAAACGCACCCAGGTTCACTAAAGCATGGGCCTCTCCCAGATATTCGTCTTCCGACTGTGTTGTATGCAAGATGAAACGCACCTAGCTTCGCTAACAAATGGGTCCGATAAGAACGCACAATATTGTCGGTGATCTCGGAGCCAGTGCAGCTTACCAAATTTCATTTCGTGCCCAGGAACTTGGAAGCGGGATCTTTAAATTCTGTATTCTCTTGCCTACCCCCAAATAATAAAAAACAAAACATGGCTACTGCAGTGTCCCTCCAAACTCCCATCTTGTATTTCCAAAATTAGGACTCTCCTCTCTGCTGGCTGTAAAGCCCAACCAGATCTGTGGTAGCGGCCGACCTCGGCAGTCTCGGGGAACCTCAGCTGCGGCAGCAAGCTCCATGGGCGGTGGGTGTTAATGACTCTTAAGTACCAAATTTAGGCCGTTAACTCCTGCAAAAGTACCAAAAAGATAAGAATCAACTTTAGCGGTAGGAGTTATTAGTAACGAATTCCACAACTGTTTGTGAATATTTGTATGCAGGTCAATTATAGGAGAGAACACACCTCAAGAGCAAGGAAACACACTCTTGACCAATCAGGAGCAAGCACGAGGATCCATGGGCCCACAAACGGGAGTAAACCAACTACTTTCACGACCCAAGCACCCCGTACCCAAGTGAGGACCCATAGGGCAGTGACCTAGAGCGAAGGCGGTGTGAGAGGCGGCCAAGTGGAGTCGGCCGAACCAGGGGTTTGGCCAAACTACCTTTGGCTCCTGTCATCCCCAGCTGACACGTGGTGGCGGTTGATGGTGCCCCTGCATTAGTTAGGGAAGATTCCTCGCATATTCCCTCCAGGACCCGACCCCAAGAGCCTATATAAGGAGGGGGTAAGCTTCACTTCACACACACCACTTCAAGATACAAGAGAGAGAGCTTCACTCCATGGTGAAGCCCTGCTTAGGCTAGTGCTTAGAATAGGGATTGAGTGAGTGGTGTTCGGGAGGAGTACCAGGGTGTCGGCACTCTCCTTCCAGCTTGTACCTCTACGGATGTTGGCTTCCTTCAGAGCAAGTTAAGTGAGTGTCCGTGATTCCTTTATATAGTGTTATGCTTGGTTCTTATATGCATGAGTTAGTCTTATACCCTTGCTATGTTGATATGGTTAGCTTATATGCTCGTATGCTAGTCAGATACACTTGCAATCATAGTATAGGCTTATAAGCTCTCATGTGTACCTTTAGACCTTGCTAAATTATGTACCTAAGTACTTAGGTTTAAGTGAGATCAGTTCTCTTTGCTTGTGGGTTTGTCGCTCTATATTTATATAGAGTGTTGAGGTTTGCTATGGGACGTCAGTAGTAATTAATAGTGTAAACGTGTAGTCTAGGGGTTATACTTCGTTTTCCTTATATCCCTAGGGTTGCTAGGAGTAGATCGTAGGTGGTGACAGCCCTATTGGTCTTGTGTAATCCTCCGTATTCGGATATAGCGTAGAGCCATTGGCCAAAGTCGCCTAGAAGACTAGGAGTAAGCCAGTGCCCGGAGCAAGCAAAAATAATAAGAGATCGACCTTTAACTTACCTCAAGTGCTATCGTTAGTAATCCTCTCTACCCTTCGCCTACATTTATCTTGGTTGTCCTTGGATACTAGAGTCATAGGTATACACACACATTCCCTTGGATTCGATAACCCTTGGAATACTCTGAGGTGAAAGCTACAATGGTATCCATGAGCTTGCGGATTTATTCATGATTGTTAAATATACCAACAGTGGGCATCAAGATGCAAGATGGTTGGCGGCAGTCTCGGAGGAACATCTCAGTATCCTTGCAGCGGCTGCGCCCATGCTGATGCAGCTGAGTAGTTGAGCAAGGATGCCGCACAAAGCACTGGCTGCTCTGTCCAACCATGCACCACTGCATCTTCGAGCTCCACAAGTGAGAATCTCATTTCTTTTCTATGTAGTTCCCCACCAATTTTCTAAATCTACATCTGCTTCACCGAAGAGCACTTTGCTCAAGTTTATTTCTATCCGGAGCGGAGCATAGTTACACCTAGTGGTGGCCACGGTCCCTATTTCATTGTGTATTGTGTTAGATTTGAGCTCCTTCTCTTACCTTGGCCGCTCTAGATCTCTCTGCAAGGCCGACATCTGCATTTCTATGGTCATGGTACATTTTGTTCTTATATCTAAGACAACTGGCCAAATACATATTGTGCAGGGCCTAGTTCCACATTCTAGGATTAATGAAATTCAATCACATGTTGTGGTATGTAACTAAACAAGTGATTATCCTACTCTTGTATTCTTTACTTTATTTAGTTGCTTTGTTTAAGATTGAAGTTTGACTTCTACTCCTTTCATTTGTAGGCTGAAATATTCAAAACAATCATTGGGGTTGCAGTACCAAACTCTTGTCCTCAAGATTTGTAGTCAAGTCCCTTCCTTGATTATCTAATAGTCTAAGGAGATTGAAAGTTTGAAAAAAAGCAATAAGTCAGCAAGACAAACTAAGTACCTCCTTCGTCAACTACTAAACTTCAAATGGTAAGGTCAATGTATTTCTTAGGCATCTTCTCATGTCCTCCCAACTGCTTAAGTCAGCTTTGTTCTTATCAAAGAGATATCATGGGTTTGTGATCTCATATGGATAATATGTTTGTGCTTGTTCTTTGGACATGAATAATAATGTATGAAGTGTGATGCGAAATATTTATTTGTATGTGTGGTATGTACGAATTATTTGAGCTGTCAATTACATAATTGTTTTGCATGTAATATTAAATCATATTATATTTTAATTAAGCGCTACCTGAGCTATATCAAAAATAACTTGGCCCAAAATTTTGTGGGCTCACCCCGTCAGCCCATTCTTTTGTGGCCTAAACAATGTTATGATGACAACAAATTTTTAGATTAAGAATTGGGCCTAAATGAAGTTATGATGTCAGCATATGTTTGACTTGATCCAACAAGAATTGGGCCTAAACCAAGTTATGATGACAACAATTTTTGGGCTTGGTCCAACAAGAATTGGGCCTAAACCTAGTCATGACGACAGCAATTATTGGGCTTAATCCAACAAGAATTGGGCCTAAATCAGTTTCATGACGAAACAATTCATCACAATTGTCACATCACATCGGAGCCACGTTGGATTCTTGTCGAACGTGACGTAACCTCAGAGATAGTTTTATGATGACTTGTGGGATGAATTTACATTCATCATTATCTGAGTGACGCACCAAAATAAGGAATGTCACTAGTTGCGGTTTATGACACTCAATTAATGACGAAGGGTTTTCTTAACATGAGCTTCATAAATCACGGTTTAAGATGAAAAAAATGTGTTTATGAGACTTTTAGGTTTGTCATAGGCAAGAAGATTTCTTGTAGTGTCACTCAAGCATGGGGTCCTTAGCAGGGAGCTTGACAAGGCCTTTTTATAAGCCAGCTATGTTGGTTCACCATGGCAGAAATATCTTGCCACGGTGAGGTCTTTCCTAGCTATGTAGCTTGGGCTCAGTGTAATGTATGGCAAAATTGGTGCACGCATGGGCTCGAGGATGTGGCAGAGTAGTTTCGGTCAAAGATGGTGCGGCTAGTCTTGCTACATGCTAGTGGAAATTAGGGAAGCAAGATCACGGCCATGCCCTCCAGTAGAAGTGAAGGTAGAGGAGAAGAAGAGATGGTTTGGGTAGGAGAAAGGAAGGGTTGATGCTCTTTTCCATTGGACACTTGAAGGGCATGCGAAGCTTCTTTCCCGCTATCGGGGAGCTCAGAATTAATGGATCGAGATAGGAGGCTGATGACTGATGAGGGGGGTGGGGGCAATTGTTGGAGAGAAAAGGTGGGGGGAGGGAGAAGGGAGGAGGACTTTAGCTTCACTACATATTGTTGCATCATTATCAGTATCTGATACTTTTAGTAAAGCTTCTCGTATATCCTGCATTTGGAACCTTATAGCCTTAACACTGTCAACACGACTTTCCCAGCGAGTTGCTAACAATGGCTTGAGAGTGAATCATGATATGTTGTCTTTCAAAATTTACCATCTCTTAGTGGACTTAGCAAATATTGTATAGATACGTTGTATGATTCCAAAAAAATCTTTTGCTTTACCGCAACTCTTTGCCACATCACATTGTGCTAAATTAAGACTATGATAGCCACAAGCAGAATAAAAGGCTCGAGGATTGATCTCCAAAACTTTCTTTTGTACCCCTATATTTTTTCCTTTCATATTTGATCCATTGTCGTATCCTTGTCCTCTCACATTGTCTATATCAAGGTCAAGATTCTTCAATTCATTTTGTAAAACATCAAATAACCCTTGGCCTGTAGTATCATTAATATCCAGAAAACCTAAGAACAATTCCTCAATGCAAATAGAATCTGAAGATGTGTCAACGTATCTGTTGACGCCAGATTTCGTCACTAGTAGAATCGGCACCAAGAAGAAAGGAAATCGAAGAAGCACAGTTGGGAATCGGCCAAATGGTGCTATAGTGCGGAATCGGCCGGTGACCTTTGTCTCGCTTTTGGCCGAATACGCCAGAGTCCCAATCGGTAACCTTTTGCCGATAAGGAATCAGTCGATTAGGAGGGTGGACTAATTGGGCCTGTATGGGCTTGCAAAGGGATGGAAGGACAAGGTGGAGGTCAGCTCACGAAGCGTGGAGTAACTAACCTAGCACAAATTGTGCTTGTAGATATTCGTTTTCTGTTTGAATTAGAGATAGGATTCTAGTCGGTTAAGAAGTTATCTGTACGGGGCTATAAATAGCTACCTTTGTAAATCTGTAATCATCAACCAATCAATACAACAAGCTACTTTTTTCCTCGTATTTACTTTCAGGCGACTTCACTACTACTTTTCTCTTTTCCACGAGTTCGTGCAGGTTGGCAGGGCTGCATCATCTTGATCTCCGGCCGATTCTGTAAGTTCCGTTTATCGAGTAATATCTAAGCTTTAACTCCGGGCGTATTGCTGTTGTTTCGTTTAGATTTATTCACTAGTTATCGATATTTGCTAGATTCATAGGTTTTTACCTGTTTTTCTAGTTTTTTTTTTATCACCAGTTATCCAGCTAGGAATCGGTAGTATCGGCTTTCTTTATTTTCTATCGTTAGATTCATCTATTGCCGATTAGATCTGTTCCTAGTGTTGTTATCATAAGCTTTGTACCGATCACTTTAGCAATTTCCTGTCTACAAGGCTATAGAGATCAGGCTGTCTTATAGCCGATTTCATCATCACAGTAAATCGGCCGATTCGCCGATAAACTCTCTCGATCGGAAACTTAGCCGATCGTAATTTCTGGACCTGACACGTGTTCTTCCTTGCCAATCAACAGGTCAGATTGGCTGGCACGCCGCGCGAACCGCACCAGGGCATTTACCCGAACAGGAGCTAAGCAGATTCTCCCGGGTCGTGTGTCGGTTGCTGGGATTCGGTTGACCGATTTCTAGCGCCAACACACTTTTGGCACGCCCGGTGGGACCAATACAACCGCCGTCATGTTGAAAGCTGCTGAAGTCTCTGAAGATAACGTCATTGAGGTGACGGAAGCAGATTTGAAGGACGACCAAAAGGAAGATCTGGACAAGTATATGGAACAATGCCGGAAAGCTTGCCTGAAGTCTTTCAGTCACTCTAGGAGCGGGGAGACCATTAAGAAGACTCCTTTCCCTGTTCCCCGTCACATCACAATTTCTGAGGATTCGGATAAAATGTCCGATATGATTCAACAATCTATTCATCACGCCTTCATCGACCAGTCCCCGGTACTCTCAAACATGGTGCACAACGCCGTTGTTAACTCCTTCGCCGGGGGCATACCTCAAGGATACAGAGGACCTACATATTTTCAGCCGATCCCACCAAATCAAACTTATCCGTATTCGGCTTCACAGCCGATTCAATTTTCTGTTGGGAGTTCAGGCGCATCTGCATCGTCAACTCCGTTGGGATATGGCTCCATCCAGCCGTCCTCTGCACCGTTCCCTCCAGTCAACCCATCACCCTGGGGGGCACCTTCAGCCACGGCCGGTCTGAATCAATCGGCCAATCAAGGAAACCCTCCGTTCCAGGCATCCTCCCAGGCGGCCATTCGGCCGATCATACCACCATACCAGCCTGTCGCTCCGGAGGTCAACAAGACAGCAGCACTCATGCTATGTGATGAAACGAGTGGTTCATTCAAACAGCCATCCTTTACTACACAGCCGGATTACACTCAGATGCCACCCTTTCATCAATCTCCTTTTATTCAGCCTCCAATTTATCAGCACGTGCCGATACCTCAGCCAACAGTTCACCAGCAACAACCAGATTGGTCGGCACGAATTGCGGAGGTGATGCAAGAACAATTCGGCTTAAAGCCGAAAATGCAAACTTATACCTACAGAACACCATACCCACCCACATATGACCTATTGCCGTTCCCCCATCGGTATAAAGTCCTGGATTTTACTAAATTTTCGGGGATGGATGATACTTCGACCGTGGAGCATGTGAATAGATTCATCATCCAATGCGGGGAGGCAGCTACGCAAGATGCCCTACGGGTACGGTTGTTCTCATCATCCTTGTCTGGTTCGGCCTTCCAATGGTTCACGACTTTGCCGCCAAACTCAATTATCACATGGGCCGATTTAGAAAGACAGTTCCACAAGTACTTCTATGCCGGGGTACATGAGATGAAGCTGTCCGATTTAACCAGGCTTCGGCAGAGGAGTGATGAGCCGATACCCTCGTATATACAGAGGTTTCGGGAAATCAGAAATAAGTGCTACTCTCTGGCTCTAACCGATGCGCAGTTGGCTGATATAGCTTTCCAAGGTCTTCTGCCCCACATTAAAGAAAAATATGCCTCACAAGAGTTCGAGAGCCTGAGCCAGATTGTTCACCGATTGTCTGGACAGGAGGTGCGTCCTTTCGATCCACGGAGGAATTTCTAGAAGAAAGTGGCATTCCTGGAAGAATTAGAGGATGGAGAAGATGTTGAGATCGGACTTGCGGAGTGGATCAAGGGGAAGAAGCCGATATCATGCCCATTCGGCAAAAAAGAGCCAGAAGCGTTCGGTTTCGACACAACTAAGGCCAATAAAATCTTCGATCTTCTCCTCCAGGAAGGCCAGATTAAACTCTCGCCGTACCATACAATACCTTCCGCCGAACAATTAAGAAAGATGAAATATTGCAAGTGGCACAATGCCACATCACATGATACCAACGAGTGCAAGATCTTCAGGCAACAAATACAGTCGGCCATTGAGCAAGGCAGGCTCAAATTTGAAGTGCCGGCAAAATCGGCCAAACCAATGAAGATCGACCAACATCCCTTTCCTACCAACATGGTTGATACGGGGAAGAATTCTCTCCAAACAAAAGTGCTGACGTCCGAATCAGCCAAAAAGAGTGGCGCTGTTGATCCCAGAAACCAAGCTACGCCTGAAGATGTCAAGGGGAAGCGGCGAATGGAGGACGATGATGGTGGGTCAGAAGGACCACGCATTACTTCCCAATTCCTGCTCCAAAAGTACCAACGACAGCATGAACGATCAAGGTCCCGAGAAGAAGCGATGCGTCGGCACGAGGAGCACTGGAGGTGCCCGTTCTTCATTCATTGTTGGGAAAATAATCTCAGGCTACCTTCGGCCGATACTTGCCCAGAATGTAACGGTCCCTATCGAGGCAATCGGCCGTTCAACAGGTCCCGCTCCAGGGACGGAAGGCCAGAACCGATCAGCAGGAATTGGCGCAACCAAGATGACCAGCGCCCTCCCGTGCGTGATCGGCTGGGGGGCAGAAGTGACCGACATGATCGGTCGGAAGATAAACGCCATAATAGGCAGGGGGCAGGGCTGATCAACATGATCAGTCAAATAGCAAAGCCAGCATTCACAGCCAGCTCGAAGACATGGCCGACGCGCGGGTAACGGACGAGAACCCGTTAGGACGCGAACCAGAGTGGGAACGCGCCAGGACAGAGGGGAGGCCAATAAACCCCAGGTGGTGCCCCGACGGATTGACCAAGTCACAAAAATGGAGAATCCAGCGTCTCCGCCAATGGGAACAACAAGAGGAGGAGCAACAGAGCACGTCAGACAAGAAGGACGGAAGGCCTCAGGTATGGCGCCCCAAAAGGAACGACAAAAGAGACGATGAATCGGCGGGCGACGAATCGGCAGCCGAGATCGGCATGGTTTTTATACTGCCGATGGAGTTCATGACTCCCGCCGATCAACATGACGTATCGGCGATAGAAGAACAGACAGCGCAGTTGGCTTTGGAGCCAATGATGGCCACGTTCGAAAAACCCGAAGATGACGAACGACAACATATGAAGGCATTGTTCCTTGAAGGGCATGTTGACGGTCGCCCACTTACTAGATTGATGGTCGACGGAGGAGCCGCTGTCAACATTATGCCGTACGCCGTACTCCGGAAGCTGGGGAAAAGCGACGACGACCTGACCAGGACGGACATGATGCTCAAGGACTTCGAGGGCAAGGTGTCAAACGCTCGCGGTGCTCTCTGCGTCGACCTTACCATCGGCAGTAAGACCCTTCCTACCACGTTTTTCGTTATTAATGGCAAGGGATCCTACAATATGCTTCTTGGCCGAGACTGGATACACGCAAACTGCTGCATCCCGTCAACTATGCATCAGTGCCTTGTACAATGGGTCGGCGATAACATCGAGGTGGTCAAAGCCGACTCCGCGTACAGCATTGCAGCAGCCGACACACAGCAATGGAGCTGCGAAACCGTCAGATGCATATCAGGCAGGGTGTGGGAGACCGATTTCCTAAAGGTCACCGATTTTGGCCTACAGCCGATCCGAGCAGTCGGCTCCGGAGAATCAGAATAGATGGATCAGTTCGCCCGAGAAGATGGGAAGCTAGGGCACGGATTCACGTCGGCCGATTCATTAGAGATGATAGACTTAGGTGATGGAACCAAACCAAGGCCGACTTTTATTAGTGCAAATTTAGATCCAGAGTACAAGTGTAAATTGACAAATTTATTAAGAGAATTCAAGGATTGTTTTGCTTGGGAGTATCACGAGATGCCCGGTTTAGATCGATCTATCGTTGAACATCGGCTACCCATAAAGCCAGGGTATCGGCCGTACCAACAACCCGCACGGCGTTGCAATCCTAAAATTTTACCAGACATAAAAGCTGAAATAACTCGGCTAATCGAAGCAAAATTTATTCGGCAATGTCGTTATGCCGAGTGGATTTCTAATATCGTGCCAGTATATAAGAAAAATGGGAAGTTACGCGTTTGCGTTGATTTCAGGAATCTTAATCAGGCCACACCGATGGATGGTTACCCCATGCCTACGGCCGATGTACTGATCGACGCCGCCGCGGGACATAAAATCATTAGCTTCATGGACGAAAACGCCGGATACAATCAAATACTTATGGCCGAAGAGGATATACCCAAAACGGCCTTCAGATGCCCAGGCCATCTTGGTCTGTTCGAGTGGGTGGTGATGACTTTCGGCTTGAAGAATGCTGGCGCTACATATCAGAGAGCCATGAACTACATTTTTCACAAACTTATTGGCCTCCTGGTAGAAATCTACATCGATGATGTTGTGGTCAAGTCCCAAAGTCACGAGGAACATCTGGCCGATTTGCGAAAAGTGCTAGAGTGTACCAAAAAGCACAGCCTTAAGATGAATCCCAACAAATGTGCTTTCGGCGTATCCGCTGGACAGTTCTTAGGATTCATGGTGCACGAACGAGGAATAGAAGTCAATCAGAAGACCATAGCGGCCTTCAACAAAGTCGTGGCCCCACAGAACAAAACCGAACTACAGTCTCTAATCGGCAAGGTGAACTTCATCAGCAGATTTATATCTAATCTATCTGGACGGATTCAAGCATTCACGCCACTTCTGAAGTTGAAGCCAGACCAGGAATTTATATGGGGAGAAGAACAGCGCAAGGCGTTAGAAGATATCAAGCGATACTTAATCTCACCGCCAGTCTTGGTTCCCCCTCAAACTGGTAAGCCGTTTAAACTGTATTTATCAGCCGATGAAAAAGCTATTGGGTCGGCTCTAGTCCAAGAGTTTGAAGGTAAAGAGCGGGTAATTTATTACGTCAGTAGAAGACTCCTGGATGCTGAAACAAGATATCCTCCGGTAGAGCGTTTGTGCTTATGTCTTTACTTCTCATGCACCAAACTCGGGCACTATCTATTGTCGGCAGAATGTGTAGTCGTATGCAAAGATGACGTAGTAAAATACATGCTATCACTACCGATATTGAAAGGGCGAATCGGCAAATGGATCTTTGCTCTATCAGAATTTGACCTGCAGTATGAATCGGCAAAAGCCGTCAAAGGTCAAGTCATGGCCGATTTCATCGCCCAGCACTATGGACCGGAGATCGCCCTCGTGGAACTGGCGCCTTGGCAATTATTTTTCGACGGATCGTCGTGCGGGGTCGGATCAGGAATCGGCATCGTTCTCATATCGCCTCGGGGGGCAAGCTATGATTTTTCTCTGCCTATAGAAACCGCCGCTACTAACAATCAAGCGGAGTACAGAGCTGTATTAAAAGGGTTACAATTATTGAGAGAATTCAAGGCCGATTCTGTTGAGATCTTCGGAGATTCTATGCTTATTGTGGATCAACTGACTGGAAGGGCTGAGTGCAAAGATGACGTTTTAAGAATTTATTACGAAGATTGCTTACAGCTTTTAAAGGAATTCAGATCGATAGTAATCGAGCACGTTCCAAGGGACCGCAACGAAGAAGCAAACAAACTCGCCCAGCACGCATCTGGGTATCGACCGATTCTGGGCGCTATGGCTTTAGAACTCGCAGCCGACGACTGGCGTAAAGAAATTGCCGATTACCTGAAGGATCCGTCTAAAAAGGTGGAGCGACGAGTACGCTTTCATGCCACCAAATACGTGCTGCTCGAAGATGATCTGTTCTACCGAACGATTGACGGAGTCCTTCTTAAATGCCTTGGGACAGAAGAGGCCAAGACTCTAATGGGAGAAATCCATGAAGGGGTATGTGGAGCACACCAATCGGCACATAAGATGAAGTGGATGATCAGGAACAATGGGTACTATTGGCCTACGATCCTCGAAGACTGTTTCAAATATTATAAGGGTTGTCAGGAATGTCAAAAGTTTGGAAATGTCCAACGTGCACCCACGTCGGCCATGAATCCCATCATCAAGCCGTGGCCGTTCAGGGGGTGGGGAATAGACCTTATCGGCCAAATTTACCCACCGTCAAGCAAGGGGCACAAATTTATTCTGGTGGCTACTGATTACTTCACCAAATGGGTGGAGGCAATCCCGTTGAGAGCCGTGACATCGGCTATCATGGCCGACTTCGTAAGGGACCATATCGTCTACCGATTCGGCATCCCTCAAACTATAACAACCGATCAAGGAACAATGTTCACATCGGGGGAATTTGAGGAGTTTACGACCGATATGGGAATCAAATTGTTAAATTCTTCTCCGTATTACGCCCAAGCCAATGGTCAAGCAGAATCCTCCAACAAAGGGATAATCAAGTTGATCAAAAGGAAAATCGAAGAACAGCCAAAGAAATGGCATCTATGTTTGACTGAGGCCCTGTGGGCGTACAGGATGGCTTGTCATGGGGCTACCAAATTGTCTCCTTACCAGTTGGTGTACGATCACGATGCAGTGCTACCATGGGAATCAAGGGCAGGATCAAGGCGCATTTCGCTCCAGGACCAGTTATCGGCCGACGATTACTCATCACTGATGAAAGGGGAACTCGACGATTTGGCAAGCCAACGACTGAGGGCTCTGATAAGTATCGAAGAGAATAAAAAGAGAGTAGCCAGGTGGTACGATAAGAAGGTCAAAGTCAAGTAGTTCTCCCCCGGAGACTTGGTATGGAAGTTAGTGTTGCCGATCGGGTCGAAAGATCCTAAATTCGGAAAATGGTCCCCTACCTAGGAAGGGCCGTATAAAATCGGCAGATGCGCTCCAGGAAATGCTTACATTTTGGAAACAATAGAAGGAGAAGAATTCACTAGAGCTCTGAATGGAAGGTACTTAAAAAGATACTACCCTAGCATATGGGTCGGAGCGTAAGAAATCAACCGTAACACGATCACACGTAGCCGATACAAATCGGTTTAAAACACATAAGTCGACCGGATCGGCCGATTACATTCATTCGGTACGGGCGACGGATTACATGGCCGACAAAACATTAGTCGCCCTTAGAATAAAAAAAACACAAATATACAAAAATAAACTAGTCGTTCTTCTTCTGGGATGCCTTCCCATTCCGCTCCAACTCGTTCACGACACGGAGGCGTGAGGCCTCTGCCGCCGCAAGGACGATTGGCCGAGGAAGCAAACGGTTCCTATCAGTGGGAGGTCGCTGGCCGCCGTTCCTCTCCATGAAGTCCAGGATCGTGCGGGCCGCCGAGGTGACGTCATCTCCAGGTTCGTCACGGCGACGGCCCCTGACGGTTGGAGATCGGCGATTACCTTCACTCACCACGGAATCGAAGACCGCACGAGCCTCTGCAGTAATGTGGTCTTGGAGTTCCTCTCGGTGAGCCAGGATCAGCGCCTTGTCCTCCGATGACAATGGGTCCTCAGAGTGGATACACTCGATGGCGCGCACGAGCTCCGGGCTGAGACGTTGAGGCTGAAACAAAGAAGGGATAAGAAAAAAAATTCTTTTCCTAAGATCTAAGGGAAGGCAAAGGTCAGGGTTTCACCTGATTAACAGAAGAAGAGGACGATGAAGCCATGACGAAGCAGTCGCGCCGATGAGAAGAGGAAGAAAAGTGAAATGAGAGCCAAGTTAATACTATCGGGAGTAGGCGCCGAGGTCGATATTTATGGGGAAAAAATGCGTGGAAATCTGGTGAGGCCACGTCCCATCGGTAATAAAGAAGGCAGTAAATAGAAAGGGCGTCGCGAGGGACGGTCAAAGAAGATAGTAAATGTTCGTACAAAACGGTCAGTGTTTTACAGATTACCCAAAAGGGTATCGATAGCCGTGATGGCCCGGCGCCGGATCTGATCGGCAGAGTCAAGAACCTGTTGGTCTTCTTCCGCCGATCTACGGACCTCCGATGCGCTGCGGTGGAGTCTCAGGGCCTCATGAGCAAGGCGCTGCCTCTCCCGTGTCAAATCGGCAATAGCAGAGGGCAGCTCTTGGAGTTTGTTCTCTTCGGCACTGATTGCTTTAGTCACTTGCTCCATCTCTTTGGCAAGTTCCGCCCTCCGACGTTTGAGGCGGTCTATTTCACCGATGATCGCCGAGCGGGAGTCTTCTAGAACATGGATACGCCGATGCGCTTCTTGAGCCTGACGCTTGAAAGCGTTTTCATCTTCACGAGTCTTGGCCAGTTTTGGGCGATCGGCCATGTGACGAAGGGCCCTAAAGACTGGGATCCTCATGGACTCGATGAAGGCCGCCGGCGCCAAGGCCTCTTCCGCTTCCTCTGGTACTCGTCCGCTGACGTCACTGAAGAGCTGCCGAATCGGCGAAGCATCTTCTACTAATCGGCCGATGTCCCCTTGAAGGAGGGATAGGATGTTGGTGAGTTTAGCTCGGACGTCATCAGGAACGGAGCTTAGAGCGACTTGGCGGGAAGCGACTTCCTCGTCATCAAAAAGAGCAACCGCGAAGGAGAAGAGGCTATTATCGGGGGAGTCTTGTTCCTAAGAAAATAAGGAAAAAGGATGAATCGGCGGGGAATCAGAACAAATCAGCTGGGTGAAAGCTGGGTTAGGAACTTACCATTTTGAAGCGAATTTCCTCATGCTGCTCTTGTAAAGCCGTCGTGTCTTGCTCAGTGGCCTGCGCCATGGGTTCATCGGATGGAGAGGACTCCACGACGATCGGCGCGGTACTCGGACCAACCCCCTGAGAAGAGATCGGTGGTCGAGAAGCGCTCGGTGTGCCGATGGCCTGTGCCAGAGGATTGAATAAGTACATTACGCAAATACCCACGGGAAATCGGTAAGATGAGCACTATACCTCAAAAGGTGGGAGAGAGGGCGCGACGATGGTTGGTTGAGCTGCTACCGATTGTTGCGCTTCCATAGGAGTGCTCTGTGTAGATTAAGGTTGAGAAGGGTTAATAACAGAATTACAATCGGGAACAGTAATGACGCGGCGGCCACCCCAGCTTGCGTAATGATTTGACTATCGGCACTTTGAATGACCTGAGAAGGTGGTGCGGTCGAAGTTTCTGCCGATACAAGCCCAGGAGGATCCGCCGATTCCGTACGAGCTCGGACTCGGCGACTGGTTTTCTTGGTAGTCTTCTTACGAACCTGCTTTGATCGGCCAGCGATCACGTCAACTGACGGGGCGTTATAGCCGATAAGAGGATAGGTGGTGTATGGATGGCTCTCTATTAACCGTCCGCTGCGGCTGTGCGTTGGAGGGGTCCGATTCCCGGCCTAAAGAAACAATAAAATCATTAGTACTCAATCATGTTAGGAAGAATAAAAATCGGCTATGAGAAGTACCTCGGCGTTTGGGTCAATGTTGGCCGGATCCAGAAGATTGCAGTATGCCGATGCCGAGTTGCAGAAGAGAAATTGCTTCCATTCGGCCCACCAGAGTTTGAACGGCTGGACGGCAAATGGAAATAATAGCCAGTCATTCAAGTTAATTGTACTGGAGTCCGGAATTCGGTCTCGCAACCGACCGTAATCCAGGCCAGATGTGAGCTCATCTCTGAACTTGATTCGGCCAGCAAAATACACTTGAATTGGCAGTTGACCCATGCCGAATTGTCGTGCTGCAGCAGACGGGTTGTAGAATTCGTACGTAGGGGCATCCTTCCCTGAAAAGAAGTTGGCCGGTAGGAGTCCTGGTTTGATCAACCCTTCATAAAGATCTTCGTCAAATCGGCCAGAAGTCGAATCGAAGCAGGTGGGGAGCTCAAAGACTGGGTTGTCTCGCTGGTACGGAAACCAAATAGTTGCGTCTTCATTAAATCCGTTGTAAAAGCACCGAAAGTACTCGGCTACCTTTGTAGCAGAATACGCACAACCTGGAAAAGCTGACGCCGCTTCACCAAAGGACATGCATCGGCGACGTTCGGTGGGGTCCTCCGCCGATTCGATATTGGGGAACGTCATGTGGTCCACCGGCTGCCGGGTGATTCTGCTCATGTAAAGGTTCAACCATAGATTGACAAACCACCAAGGCCCGCCTTGATTGCCGATCGGTTCTCCCTTGGAAAGTCTTGTGCCGATTTGATGGAGCATGTGGTACACGGCCCCCAGTAGATGTTTCCCGAGAGGGATATGGTCCCCTCTGGACAGCGCTTCAGCTAAGGACTGGGTGTTGGTTGTTGGGCCGGCGGCTCTTCCGCAAAAGAAGTGTTTTTCTAGCCACATCATCAGGAAAGCTGTGTGCTCCCTGTTCTCAACGGTCCCGGTCTTCTTATTACTTCTGATGAAGCCTTTCCAACCGCCGATTCCCCTCGTGTCCAGCCGATGTGACGTTGTGGTCAAAAGGCGGAAGGGTGTGTCAGGGGAGGATATGTCCAGGCCGGTCAACAGGACCACATCGGCCAGTGTGGGGGTCATAGGACCATGCCCAAATAAGAACGCATTAAGTGCATCAGACCAAAAATAAGAAGCCGCCATCACTAACGGCTCATTTTTCTCCATTTGAGACAGGGAAAGGTTGATGCACTGGCCGATTTTGAGCTCGTCCCATGAGACGCTCTTTGACGCGGCCACCCGTTGGTACCATTCCCTCCAACCTGGGGTTTCATTCGGCCAGGATCTAAAAGTACCCACCCAGTGATCTAAGTTCATATCAGATCGTTTGAAGGGTATCCGGTCGGTTTCCAAATTTATAAGATCTATTGGATCTGTATCTCCCATAGGACCAAGACAAACAAGGCCAGGACTTCCCGTAAGGTGAATAGTAATTCTATGCCTAACCGCCTAAAAAAAGAAATGGAGTATGGAAATGTAAGAAACAGATCTAAGGTAAATACATTGCCGATAGGAGAAAGATTCGGTATTTACCTCTGGGATGAAGTTCTGAGTAATCGGTGTGGTCGCCGATGCGGATGCGGACGACGGGGCCGCGATGGGGATCGCCATTGGGATCTCTGATGAAGCTCCTTCATCTGTAGAAGGAGTGACGGTCGTCGCCACCACCACCGGAGGTGCTATCTCTGGGGCATCGCGTGCAGGAGAGCTGCTGGAAGGAGCCGCCATTGGAAGGAAAGAGGGAAGAAGTAACAGGAGGTGGAGCTAGAAAGCTTCGGTGGAAAGGGAAAAGTGCTGAAAGAGGAAGAATGCGCGCGCGCTGGGAAAAGAGACGTGAGCTTGAAGATGAAGTGCGGTGAAGCGCTATTTAAAGGACGCCTGAAGGGGGGGTAAAAATGGAATTTTCACCGCGCCGGCGCTTCGAGTTTTTCGGGGGTAGTGGCTGTCGTGGGCGCCCGTTTCGAAAAATTGCAATGATCAGCTGAGAGACCGCGAAACGGAAGGATATTTTCACTGCGGCCGTTTCGGAGGAGAGGTTATAAAGAATTTCGAAGTAAAAGACTGTGTTTTACTCCGAAACTGGGGGGCATGTGTTGACGCCAGATTTCGTCACTAGTAGAATCGGCGCCAAGAAGAAAGGAAATCGAAGAAGCACAGTTGGGAATCGGCCAAATGGTGCTATAGTGCGGAATCGGCCGGTGACCTTTGTCTCGCTTTTGGCCGAATACGCCAGAGTCCCAATCGGTAACCTTTTGCCGATAAGGAATCAGTCGATTAGGAGGGTGGACTAATTGGGCCTGTATGGGCTTGCAAAGGGATGGAAGGACAAGGTGGAGGTCAGCCCACGAAGCGTGGAGTAACTAACCTAGCACAAATTGTGCTTGTAGATATTCGTTTTCTGTTTGAATTAGAGATAGGATTCTAGTCGGTTAAGAAGTTATCTGTACGGGGCTATAAATAGCTACCTTTGTAAATCTGTAATCATCAACCAATCAATACAACAAGCTACTTTTTTCCTCGTATTTACTTTCAGGCGACTTCGCTACTACTTTTCTCTTTTCCACGAGTTCGTGCGGGTTGGCAGGGCTGCATCATCTTGATCTCCGGCCGATTCTGTAAGTTCCGTTTATCGAGTAATATCTAAGCTTTAACTCCGGGCGTATCGCTGTTGTTTCGTTTAGATTTATTCACTAGTTATCGATATTTGCTAGATTCATAGGTTTTTACCTGTTTTTCTAGTTTTTTTTTATCACCAGTTATCCAGCTAGGAATCGGTAGTATCGGCTCTCTTTATTTTCTATCGTTAGATTCATCTATTGCCGATTAGATCTGTTCCTAGTGTTGTTATCATAAGCTTTGTACCGATCACTTTAGCAATTTCCTGTCTACAAGGCTATAGAGATCAGGCTGTCTTATAGCCGATTTCATCATCACAGTAAATCGGCCGATTCGCCGATAAACTCTCTCGATCGGAAACTTAGCCGATCGTAATTTCTGGACCTGACACGTGTTCTTCCTTGCCAATCAACAGGTCAGATTGGCTGGCACGCCGCGCGAACCGCACCAGGGCATTTACCCGAACAGGAGCTAAGCAGATTCTCCTGGGTCGTGTGTCGGTTGCTGGGATTCAGTTGACCGATTTCTAGTGCCAACAGTATCTTATGATCAAAGACATTTATTCTTGGTGGCTTATATCAGGGGTACAATCAAGGATAATTGAGAAATACTTTGATTCCATTATTTTTCTAATTATTTCAGACCTGATAGAAGCAGCAAGCAAATCTATTACCTTATTCTGGATGCCATGACCAAGGTAATGTGTATGGATATCATCATTTGTTATGCGTTGAACATGCTCTTGAATAACCGGATCAAATTCAGCCATCATTTCAACCATGCCTAGGAAATTGCTATTGCTTTCCTGATACAGCTTGCTATTGGTGCCACGCAATGGTAAGTTATGCTTTGCAAGGAATTTTGCAATCAAAATAATTCTGAACAAAACCTTCCTCCAATGTTCCTTTTCCTTCTCAATTTCTCTATGAGCAACTTTATCAATAGTTTGGTTGTTATCAAATCTGAGATGCATGTCGTACCAAGAGGCCATATTTGTAATATGATCTGCACTAGTTTCATGATCTTTAAGTCCGAGTGCCAACATGTGACCAATCACTCAGACCTTCATTTGCTAGTTGACTCCTTAGTTGCCCCTTCCTTAATAACTTGTAACATAAACAGAATACTCTATCAAGCTCTTTGGAATATACCAGCCATTCTCTAGCACAAGTTTCCCCATTTGATAAAATTCTAGTATATAATGCTGCAGAAAACCTCCTTGATAACCTATCTTTAGGACCTTTCTGAACAAATAAGTCCCTTTTAGGACCCTTTTGGACCAAAATATCAACCTGTTTTCGATCTAGTCCATCCCAATATCTTGGATCAAATATGTTAGGCTGAAAAGGAACCCTCAAATCATTGTCACTTTCAATACTAGCTGATCTATCAAGGGTATCATCAACACCATCCGCATTGTTGGGATTAACTTGCACTGATTTAGTTTCTAAAGTGTAAGCCTCAATGTTGTCTATGTTATCACCATGATTTCCATCACTGTGTGCCTGAGGAGTTTCATCTTGTGCACTAGTTTGATAGTTCTTAACAACAAATCTATCAAGAGCACCCTTTTGAGTCTGAGCAAATTGTTCAAGCCTTTGTTTCTTCTTGTGCTTTTCATTACCTGACTCATATTTTCTATTTCTAGAAGACATGATAAATAAATAGGCCTCCCTGTTTCATGAATTACAAAGCAACAAAGCTAAATTAACAAATCATTGACACGATTGCACACAAATCATTGAGCCGGTCACCACATAACATTACATTACCAGTCACTATGAACTTGTACCAGCGCTGGTCAGAAGCCTGCACCTTCTCAGTGATCTTGTTCATATCCTTTTGGAATGACTTCACCATAGTCACACTGCGCAAGGCAACCTGAATTACGGCGGAATCCAAGGACAGTTTTAATCTGGTTGAGCGATCACCTACCGATGAAGAAATTTAATCTACTTGTGAATTGTAACCAATACCAACTGATAGCAGATAGCAGATTGATGGTTGATGCTTGACTGCTTGTCCTGGGCTCCTGGCGACTCGAGCACTCGACGAGATTGCAACGGCTGGTGGCGCTGAGGTGAAGGCGAGAAGCGCGGTTCCTACTTCCTCGACGGTCACGGTGTTAGGCGATCTGGCGATTAGAATTCTAATCGGTAGGCCATCAGCTCCAGGCCCGTATATCATCAGATTTTCAAAAGCTAATAGAGGCAGGCCACTAGAGGGAGGTCAGGTCACGTTGTACTTGTTGAACATGGGGGCCCCAAAAATTTGGAGGCCTGGTGTAGTCAGCCCAGTTGCCATGCATGATATACGGGCCAATGGGGGCCCCAAAAATTTGGAGGCCGACTGGCCTGCTGATTGGGGGGGGGGGCAATTGTTGGAGAGAGAGAGAGGGGTGGGGGGAGGGAGAAGGGAGGAGGACTTGGGCTATTGATGGCCTTTGTGGACCGTAGGAGGGTTGGGCTAAGGAGATAAGAGGAGAGGTTTAGGGTTGGTAGGAGTCTAATGAAGGGAAAAAATATTTTTCTTTTAGAAAGGTTTGAACTAAATTAAAAAAGGAAGTGGATTTTGTATCACTAAATGGTCCAAATACATAAGTAAACAATCGAAGGACTGCACAACTTTCTGATTTTCAAGTGGATATGTGAAAAGGTACTTTGCATCAAGTTTTAAAAGTTCAAAATTTTAACGATTTTTGAGCATGACAAAAGCACGGGTATTATAGACCTACCCCACTTAAAAATAATCTCATCTTGAGATTCAAGTTATTCCTTGAATAAGTATGGAAATTATTTCTTGAGGTCATCTTCTCTTTCGCAGTTGGCTTATGCTTCTATGTGATTCCTTTATTGTACCTGGCAGAATCTTAGTGTTATTCTCCTTGTTTGCCTGTGGCCACATCCCAAACTTTTATTGGTCTCTCTTGATACTATAGGTCTGACTCCATATCCATAACTTGTCACACCCCAAAATTTCTAATTTTTGGATGTGAATAAATAATGCAAATAAATATAAATAATTTCTCTTGTTTCTAATTTCATATAGTTATCAAGATATTTAGTGTAGTAAAATAATTATTTTCTAAATTAAATCCAAAGACTCATAGGTTACATTTTGTTTGTTACATCCACGCTGCTGCATATTTATTTTTTGGTGGCTTAGAAGAGTTGGTTATATTTGTTTGGACGTTCTAAACTAGTAAAGAAAACCTTTTCTATTACCTTTTTTCTCCTTTTACCATTTCGGCCTGCTCTCCCTGTCCTTTTGAGCCCAGACCGTTTGGAGGCCGAGCAAGCAGCGTACAGATTGCAGCCCAGCAGCCACAGCCAGCCTCTCTCCTGCATCATCAGCAACAGAAGGCGGCCCAGCTCTCTCCTTGGCAGGCACGCTGCCCTTTGCATGGCCCGCGCGTTGTTTACGAGTCGCAAGCCGGCACCCCTTGTTTTCCTTTCTCCGCGAATAAACTGCGCCCTTCTTGTGCCCTAGCACCGCAACAACGCGATGCTCGAGCTCCAAGCCGCCGCCACTCGAGGAAGCCCCTGTTGTTCTCTCCGTTTTGCATCTCACCCACGTCCCTCGTTTCTTGTTTTCTAGCTTACGTATTTGTTCCTGTGTGACGTGCATTGGCTGCTACGTCCGCCCGGCCCGAGCTGTGCGTCGCCATGCATGCACCTCTGGCCTGCCGAGCCAACGAAGCCAGCCGCGCCGACCATGCACCGTTGCTGAGCCGCGCATGCCGTCAAGCAAGCTGGGTACGTCAAGCAAGCAGCCATGATCTTTGCAAGCCGAGCAAAATAATAAACCGATGCTGCCATCCTATAGAAATAAGCAGACAATTCCCTGCTTGCCGTATGATTTTATTGCCTATGTACTCTGGTGATGCCATGTTTACATCGGCCGGCACTACAATATATATCCATAGTAATCAATGCCACTGGTATTTAGCTTTTGTTTTCCATCACCGATATTATGGTTTCATCCTGATCTAATAATTTTCCCTTTTCCCTCGGAAACCCATATCTTTTTCCATTTTAACTCTGATTTTAGTGACTCTTGCGCTCATATATACGATCGCAGCAATGAGTAGAATGAGTTTGACTGCCTTATTTGTTATGTATTGATGATTGGTAAACTGTCCTTATTTTATTTTACTCGTTCACTTGTATGTTTGCCTTGGATGTTTGTGGATGATTGCTATGTTTTCAAGAGCAAGACTTTGAAGACTCTTAGCAGCAGCATCACTTTGAGGAAGGCTGCCATTAATCATATTTCTTTTACCTATGACACCTTAGTTATACTATTTGCATGCTGAGTCATAATATGATGGGTCCTATTAAGGTTGTACCTAGTTTTTCCTTACATCCCTTCTCGCCTGGGCTTTACCTTTTATGTTGGGTAATAACTGCTTAGTTGCTCTACACATGGGTATGGTCTGGGTTCTTAATTTAATCTTGACTAATGGCATATTACAATATGTGGTTGATGGTAATGGTTTAGCAACATGCATGGATTCTAGGGACTCGGACATGTGGCATGGCATTGTGGTTTTGATGGTTTTGGTATATCTGCGTAAAGTGTTTGTCATGCCCAAGTCAACTTCTAAGCACCGGTTCATGGAGTGACCACCTAAAAAAACAGTGCAACCATGAGATCTACATGGGCTATGGACTTGGCTGTTTATTTACGGGAACCTAGTGTTGTATTAGGTGGGCGATGCTGGTGATGCATGTCCAGGATCTGGTACGGCTCAAGAGGGGGCAGTAATGGCGAAACCTTAGAGGGTTAATGCACACTGGATACTCTTTGTAAATGCCTCGGAGTGAAACCCAATCAACTCACCTTGCAAGTGTTTAATATGACCCATGGATACTTGGCAAATGGGAATCACCGCTCATGGGTAAAGTTGTACAACCCTTTATAATGTACAAAACTGATATATCACATAATTAGTTGGGTGGTGGTTTCTGGTTATGATTTTGAGCTTCTAGTTAATCTGTTGGATCTGGTTCTCTCTGTATTACAACTTGGTTATGTTAATCTGGAGCTATGGCCACTGTTATGGTTTTGGTCATGGGAAGACTTTCATATTGTAATTGGATTGCTAATAAAGTTTGACCAACTAAAATTGCTTATCGTAGTCAACTAGTCAGATTTTCCTTTATTTAGCCTTGCATGTCATTTATTTCCTGCACTTGTGGAGTATGGCATGTACTCACATTTGCTTTTTCCTATATATTCTTGTTCCATATAAATAAAATGCTGCTCAAAATAAGAAGTTGTTGTGGAGTGAAGATGGTGTTGAGTTCTGGGCGTATGCAACCCCTAGTCGATTGTCTTTGGAGATGGAGTTCTACTATGCAATTCGATAAGACGCTGTATTTATTTGAGACTCTTGAGTCGCTAGTGTAATTATTAAACAAATTTTACTAATCATATTGCCTCTGGTATATATTACTAACTTGATCCTGCCACACATGCAGTGCACACTTGGTTTGTTTCTAAAGCCAGGTGTGACATTACTCCTCAGGAACTCTCATGCATTGTTTAAGCTACGAGATATGGATTACGTTTTGGATGTCTGATATTTCGAGGGGAAGCTCCAAGCAATAATATTGTGGCTCCAATTCCTTTTAGAGTATTGTGTGTGTGTCTGTCTCTCTCTATATATATAGATACCAACTTTCCCGGATCTAAAATCTTTGAGTATCCTTATATCCAAGGATTTGGATGTGTAATTCTGGTCAGCCGGCCTCCTGGCTGCGCCTTTCCTTGTGTTCAGGCAATGGGATCTGCATCAAGAAACAACTTTTCTTGTTTGACCATTGGACCAATTATTCTAATCACTTCAATGCTCGGTGGCTACTCCTACGGAGTGCATCTTGTGACGCCCTCCGTAACCTTCGCTTCGACTTGCTAGATGTCAGCATCCATCAGCTCGGCACTTGTCTTCGCTCTATGCGTTGGCTCTGCGTTCGATTGGATTTTCTTCTTTTTTGAGCACTACGCAGCCTCTCCGTCATCATGACGCCATTGCAGCTTCAGCCCACCTTATTTCAAACTTCGTTGTGATGACCTCAAGTTCCTTTTCACCTACACATTACTCGAGAGCTTGAGGGATATGGGTACCCCATGGATCCCCATCGACCAGGATACTGACTGGACCTGACAGGTGGGCCCACCCGACAAGGGTGTGTGGGCTGAGGATATGAAGTTACTTGGAGTACACGTCAAGGCAACCAGACAGTCCAAATCTGCCCAGATATTGTGGAACGCGTTTTGTAGTCCGACTCATATTGCCGTCCATGTAATTATCGAGTAGATTAGATTCAAACCAACTTGTAACTCTTTGTCGTCAGCCCATATAAGGCGATCAAGGGCACCCCCAAGGGTATCCAATCATTGAGACCCGTCGAACCATTGAGTAACACAAACCACCAAACATACAGGACGTATGGTATTACTCTCTGGAGGCCTGAACCAGTCTAAAACTCTCATGTCCCCTTTGTGTCTTGCGATCACCTTCGAGTTCTTGGTTTCGCAATTGCCCTCGCCTACAAATTAACCACTTGGGTAACCCTATGGTGGACTGTCGGGCTACTAAATCCGACATGGGGAAGGTTGTATATGGTCATCAGTACAGGCCATGTGTTGTGAATGCTACTTCTTTCACACAATGGATTCATACCGTCTATACTCAACGCGAACCGTACATTCCTTTATTCATCTGAAAACTCTGGATGATTGGCATCAAAGGTCCTCCAGTGGTGAGCTTTGGAAGGATGTCGAAGCTTTTTGTCAGCCTTTACTGAGCGATCAGCATGCCAAGTCATTATTTCAACAGTCTTTGGGTTTGAGAACAAATGCTTCATATGGTCCACCATCGGCAGGTACAACATCACTAAGGTAGGAACTATGCGCTGAGTTGTCGTGTCAGTACCTATACAGGACTCATCCTCCACTTGAGCACTAGCACTTTTCTTTGCACCCTTCTTCCTCTTATTCCCGATGGAGGAACCGACACGGTTCTCATAGAAATCGGCATTACTTTTGTAATAGCTAGCAATGCAATTTGGATACTTTTCCAATGCTACGTACTTACCGCGATATAATATGCAGTGGTTCCTACACGTGTGTATTTTTTGCACATACATCTTCAATGGATTGATAATCTTCTTTGCTTCGTTTGTGTTTTTCGCACAAAGTTAGGCTTCAGGAGCAACTTGCCAGCAGAGTAAGGAGATCATTGAAATTATTATCTGACCAGCCGAATTTAGCCTTCAAGATCAGAAGATGAAGGACGAAATGCAACACTATCCACTCCTTCCCACATGCGTCATACATATAGTCCTTTGCTGCCTTCTTGAGTGTCTTGAAATTCTCTAACCCTTTAGCACTCCCTTGCAACACTTCCGGTTCAATGTGGTGCAACATATCCTCCATATCAACATCACGTTCCTCGTCCACCTATGGTTCCACACGCGTATCTGCTTGATCACCATTTTGATCTCCATGGTCATAATCATCATCCATCATAGCATGATCATTTTCGTTTGCATCATCACTACCCACTTCATCAGAGCTAGTATCGATGTCTGTGTTGTTGAAAGTACCTCTTGCCTCATCATGGTGGAATCAAATTGTGTATCCATCCATAAAATCTCGTTTTATCAGATGCCTCTTGATGATTTTAGTATCCTCCCATACAATATTGTTGCAATAGTCAAAACACGGACAACGTATTTACTTTGTCTTGCAAATACGAGCGTGCTTCTCTGCAGCCTCAACAAACTTTCATACCTCTGACATGAATGTATGTGAATGTCTCCGTATGCTATACATCTATGCTCTATGATCCATCTTTAACAACCTATGACAACAATTGTATGTTATATTAACTAATTTAATGAGCTATAAGTCGTAATTCTATAAACTCAATTAAATTATGGATGTAGTAACTAATAAGTTGGAAAAAATATAATAAAAAATAATTATATATTACCCTAAATGAAACTCAATTAAACCATGGATGTAATAACTAATAAGTAGAAGGAAAAAATAAAACTCAATTGTATATTAAATTTAATCAAACTTATTAATTAAAATCATCAGTGTAGTGTAAAATTAACTAGGTGAATACCACGCGTGTTGCTGCGAGAACGATATGACTTAGTTGTTATCAATTGTACTGTGTTTATTTATGGGAAACAAAGAAGAACATATATTCAAGAAAAAGGTACACTTTGCTTTCAATGTCCTTCAATCTAGTGCACCGACTGTGGGTGTATATATACTGTCATTATGAATTAGTTGTTATCAATTGATCTGTTAATTAAATTTCTTTTTTCCAATTGAGTATTTTGCAGTCAACATACCCTATCAGGTGTAAAAGGACCTCTAGCCTAGTGGTTAGAGCACCCGAGTAGCACCAGAGATGTCTGGGTTCGACTCCCCGTGGGAGTGAATTAAACGAGTCTGGAATAAAAAAATTATAAAAAAATAAGTAGGACTTCCCCTTCTAACTTAGGTAAAAAAAAACATACACTGTAAGGTGGCTGCTGGTGGTCATCTCTGGAGCTTGCACTGTACTGGATGGAACCTTCCATGCTGGTGAACATGCACCTACCGTAGCGCACACAAGAACCTAACAAGGGTTTGGAACCTTTTGTCAGGTCGGACGACCATCTAATTATTCTCCAAGCTTCTCTAATGTTCTGCAAAACCGCTGATCAGTATAAGCCGGAGGCTTCGTACTTGCGGACGTTTGAGGAGGATAGGGCTAATTAGCATGTCGTGTACTCGTGCTGGGCCCGCCCGTACGTATCTCGTATGCAGGTCTCAAACACTCGCTGCCACATCAGCTTCTAGCTTCATCACTACTGCTTCCGTGTAGGCAGGGTCCACTGCACGTGAATGATCATCAGGACACAAAAGATAAGATTATTTATATATATGTCCAGGTGGTTGCCACGTAACGGTTTGACCAATCCGTCTCTGTTCAGTCTGCATATGCGCACGCGTGCTGCCAGTTTGCCGCAGTTGCTGATGATGACGGCGATGCCACGCACGCATGCTGCTCTAATAACTTGGCCGGATGCTTCACGATCGTCGAGTCAAAACATTTCTGTCGTCCGATTGTCTTTAAGATTCGCGCTGCGTCGTCGTAGCGTGCAAATTTGGACCGTGCTAGCCAGCGGCGGCCATCTCCGGACCGGATCGGATGCTTTTCCGTTACGTGCACAACTCCATCCAGACATTTTTATTTCAATCATATTTGTGCATTCAGCCATCACGTTGTAGCGTGCAAGTTTAATTTGGACATATTTATATTAGGGATGCGATTAGAGAGCGGGCCCTCTCTGCTGCTTTAGGATCATGCATGCAGGGTACGTAGTAGCCACGCAATTAGGTCCATATTCGTCTCCCAAACTCGTTTGATTTCTCTATCATTTCTCGTGCTTTACAATCAGGTCAAACATGGCAATTAACATCACTCTTCGTCTTCCTCTCTCATAAGCTCTCAATCGATCCATCATCCATACCATTTCCTCTCAATTATACAGCTTGCCTTCTCTTAGACACTCGGCAGGACCATCACCATCCGAACCGTCACTAAAAGTAACCAAAAGGAGAAAGATGCTCCACCGACTTTCACTGCATAGGCACCTATCGCTACGATGGATAGCACCCCTCCACCTCATCAGCCTACGCATCACCAGCCTCCACTCAATTTGATGTTATACCCTAAACTTCCTCGTAGCCCTCGCACCACAAATAAATCCCCTCTCTAACCCAAAGATCCAAACTTCTGACCATAACCCTAAATCCTAGCTTCACCATAGTGCCACCCATCGTCGGAACATAGCCGGACATCAATCGGAATCAAATGATCATCTTCATTCTTCATTCATCCCCATTCTTACTTCCTACATTCATCCCCATTCTTACTTCCTACATCATCTTGTCCTTCCTCTTCAACAAGCAGCCACATCCAAAGTTCCAAACAGAGGGATCTAATAACCTGAACCTGAAGGGTAAAACGAGAGCCCTCTCGTTTTCGTTTTTCCATTACATCAATTATTAGATGAATTCACACACAATTTACTCACTTACTCGCAATTTGTTCTTGATGTATAGTATAGCACGATATCGACGGTCGCCACATAATAATCACATTGAACACAGAATGTGCATGAAGCCACTGTTCTTTATTATAATTAGATCAAACACAATTATTAGGAGTACAATGTAGTGCCCAGATACAGATACAGTGTCCTTCATAAAACAGCTTTCTCCATTTTATTTGTAGATTACAGTACGAATACACACATTATTTATTACGCATATAAACAACACATGAAGATTAAGCTTAGGTGAACCGTGTCCGAAGCTTATTTAGCTGCTGCTGATGTAGTGGTTCTTCTTGTCGTAGTACCTGTTCCAGACCATGATGCCGCCATAGTTGGGCACCTTCTGCGCGAACTGCAGCACGTTGTAGTAGAGGTCCTTCTGGGACATGTAGGCATCCCTGTCGGCCTCCGGCGACGCCACCACGCCGACGAACACGCGGCTGCCAGGGTACGCCGCCGCCCACTTCTCCCACGCCTCCCGCGCCGCCCACGTGCACCGGAGGTCGCCGTAGAGCCGGACGTGGACGCGGCCGACGAGCCCCGTCGCCAGCGCCCCCTGCAGCCGCTGGTCCGGGTACGCGCACCGCGGCGTCGCCGTCAGCGTGATCCCGCCGCCGCGGTAGTACCTGTTGTAGCCGTACAGCCGCCGGACCAGCTCGTCGTAGTGCTCGGTGGCGCCCTGGTCGATGAAGAGGTCGACGCCGTTCACCTGCGCGTCGCCGAAGGGCCGGGGCACGCTGGCGCGGCCGCCGGCGAGGAAGGCGTCCCAGAGGTAGTCGGCGAGGTCGGTGGCGGCCTGGGAGGACGGGAGGGAGTACTCGCCGCCCTGCCCGCCGATGGAGAGGAGCACGAGGACGCCTTTGGACTGGCAGTGCTTGATGTCGTCGCCGACGCCGGCGACCGGGTGGCCGGAGAGGTCGAGGGTGTACTTGCCGTGGCCGAAGGCGCTGAGGAAGGCGATGAGGACGGTGGTGTAGGCGCCCGTGTCGCAGGCCTCGCGCAGCGTGCCCTCGTCCTTGTTCCGGCCCCAGTACACGGCCACGTCACCGGGGCCCGTGGCGGCGAGCCCGGCGGCGAGATGGGAGACGAGGAGAGCTCCCAGGAGGAGGCAGCAGGGCCGGTGCTGGAACGCCATTGTGGTGACTGGTGCGGATCGAATATGGATTGGTGTTGTGAAGATTGTAGTCGTGTGGGTACGTGTATTTATAGCCATTTCCGGAAGGACGACGTCTCTGTCGGCTGTTCTGTGTGCGGCGAAAGGACGAAGCAAGAAGATGCATGAAGCCAAGACAAACCAGCGTTCTCTGCTTTGGATTTAACTGGGGCGCCCCCTGAACAACACCAGTGGGTTATGCGTAGTAAGAAGACCAAAGGAATCAATATAATGCATCCTAATCACCGTGTTGACAGTTAGACGGTCAGAAACTTCGACTCTTCTCTGCAGCCGGTGTTGACGAAAAGCCCCATACTAGCTAGCATTTCCTGGAGGATAATCCTAGTAATTAGCAAATTTGCAGGTTAGCTGATCCAAGTTTTCTCCAAACTCTTCACCGCCATATATAGTTACCATGTACTACATCCTGTTCCAGCATTAGGGAAATCTTAAAATAAGAGTAAGCTGCGTGAATGACCATCAGACTTTTCTTGGTGTTCTAGTTTGACCATCGTAGTTAAGAAAGTGTAAATTCCCGTTGTTAATAAGCTCACTCAATTATGCTCATACAGTCGTTATTTGGCTTCGACCATGCAATTAACACCCCTTAGCATGTCCGCAACCGAGTGGCGAAATCGACAGCTGCAGTGGCCTGAAGTGAGAATAAAGAAAACAGAAAATCACTGACTGCATTAAATAAAGGAACCTGGTTTAGAAAAAAAAACCTAGCTTCGGTCCCTGCAAATATGTCCATGTAAATTTAGTTTTTTATTCTAAAGTTTACATATAACACATGATTTTAGCTTAATTTCAAGAGGCAGTACCCCTTTAGCCTTGTTTTGGATCCATCCTGTTCACGACTAAAATTGGCAGACCTGGCCAGACACCGATCTCCCAACCAGTCAGACCGGTTTGGTCAATGTCCTCAAAATGCAAATTGGACTTCACCATTGTGCAGCTCTCGTTGAGTAGATCAAAATGCATATGTAGAACGTTCGATTTGGAGTACGGATGAGAACGTATATTTGTCAGGGCGGTCAGACCGGTTTAGTCTGTGTAGTCCAAGGTAGGAGTTGTATTTTGATAAGAAATTTGTAAGGGTTTCGACTCCTAATGGGATATGACCTCCCCTCCCTATAAATATAAAAGGCCACGGCCGATTGAGGGTATCCCAATCGGGGCAGGCGCACCTTCGTGCCATGGAGACAGGAGAATAACAGCACATGGGGTTGGAAAAGTAGGGCAAAGAGGAAGAAAGGTAAAAAGATAAAAGATAATTTTGATAGATTCGATTGGAATATCCTCAATCGGCCGTGGCCCTTTATATTATAGGGAGGGGAGGTCTTGCCCCTGATGTCGAAACCCTTGCAAATCTCGTAGAAAATACAACTCCTACTCGGACTCTACAGACCTAAACCGGTCTGACTTGTTCGCGAACCGATCTGACCTGTCTCCTCGGGGGCAGATCTTCCCAAGGTCATAACTCTCTTATCCAAACTTCAAATTTGACGTTCTATTATGCATTTTGATCTACTCGATGAGAGCTATGAAATAGTGAAGTCCAAATTGCATTTTGTGCATTTTACTAAACCGGTCTGCACTGCCGAATCGGCTACAGGACGACCATCCGGTCAGACCGCTTCAACAGACCGGTTAGACCGGTTGGCCTTGCCAAATTAGCTAGATCTGCCAATTTTGATCGTCAACTCATGCCCCCTATTTTATGGCAAAGCTTGCATGCCAGAAAACATTCCCAATTGTCAAAATTATCTGAAGACGATGATAAACAACACATCGCTCATATACATGATTTCTAAATTTATTATGCATACCAATGTAGCGAAACAAAATCCTAGCAAGTACAACATGTATACTATTTCGGCTTTTGAGCATCTTAGCATATCTAATAGTAGAAATCTTGATGCGGCCATGGTGGCCAATCATATAAGTTATGGGCCCTTGGTAAAGCATGAGCATAATATTGATAATTTAAAATAAAGACCAAGATTATACAAAACCATGGTTTGTAATTATATATATATGGATATGCATTCCATGCCACATGCATCAACGGGATAAATGATGAAGACCAGTATGATGATCGTTGATGCTTCTTCGCACTTGGTGATGAAGAACTCCTCCTTTGATCATCTCCTAACCGATTGTTTTACTTTTGCTCGACTATCTTCTGATATTTATGTAGTAGATCCTCAAAGGTTGGCTTCTTTCTTATCACCATGTTGCTTGTTCTGAAATTTTTAGTTTTACTAAAATTTCTAGCAAAATCGGTTGGACCGGTTTTCTCAAAACTAGTCACTTTGATATTATCTTACCCTCCAGCCGAACTTGGTGTTTGTACAGCTTTATTATCTGAAGCATGCTCATCATTGGGGACAATTTGATAAACAGAATTAGCCAATTTTTCTTCAATTGTTGACTTTTCTGTATCTAGTGTCAAATCTGAATTTTTATTCAATCTACCAGTTTTCTTGACATGAGAGACTTGTTTAATCACCTTGCGCTTATTTTTCAGCATAGACTGATTTCTACCATCAAAATCGTCATTATTTGTAGTTGGTGGTTGATTAATTGCCAGCTCCCAATATGTAGTATCTGCACAAAAGTATCTAGGGGGAGACCACATCCATGAATTATGAGAAGGTCATGGTGGACAAAAATAATGTGTATTGTAGGAAGGTCCCCATTGCATAGGCATGAAGATCCATGTGATGAAAACGGCATCGATGTTGGAAAATTATTCCATTGCCGATGGTCATCGTCGACATCTGTAACAAATTCAGCTACAACCAACGTCAGCTTAGTACCGAACTTCGCATTGTCCATTCTCCCTATGCTATCTCCATGAATAGAAATAGAATGGAAGAGAAGTGGGACCGAACATGATCATTCTTGCAAACATGGCTAACCAATGTTTTATTACCAACCCTGCAACCTCCAATCAGGGGAAGCACTATAGGAGCACCATGACATCCTGGACCACTCAACAAAAAGTTCATGATCTGTTGCTTCTCAACATGGCGTCCAAACATAAAATTGTCAATGTAGAGGTAAGTGTCATGGGGCCTACGGCACATGCGTTCGCATCCCCCCAAAACCACAACAAGCTCAGACAAATTTGCAATAGCATCCTCTAAATTTTCTACAACACTCCGTAGATTGTTGCTTTCAGCATACCTTCTCAAGATACCAGGAATTGTACGAGAACGCTTCAAAGGAATTGAAGAAGCTAAGTTGTACTCTCCTCATGCATAAAACTCTCTGCTAGAGATCTGTACCTGAAGGTGTCCAGCATATGGTAACCCTGATACATGCTGGCCACAAGCAACTTGAGTTGCATTAGCATCCTCGAATTTGTGATGTATATATCGCCCATCTGCCTCCTCGACAACGGCATGGATCCTCAACAAGAGTTACTGCAATCTTTCCAGATTCTCATGTATGGTAAGCCTGTCCAAGCACTTCTTGATCAGATAGGAAACGACTCGGCTTATTAGATCACCAGTGATCGCCGATATGGTTGTCTCCATCTTGGACTATGGTCTTCTGTACGTGTACGTAAGTTTACTGGCTTTGGTGCTGGGAGGTGAGTAGAGGGAGACAGTGTGTCAGTGTGCACGCGCAGTGGCTTCCTCTTGATCGATTGTCTTAGGGGGTGTTTGATACTACGTGCTAAATTTTAGCATGTCACATCGGACATTCGGATGCTAATTAGAAGGACTAAACATGAGCTAATTATAAAACCAATTGCAGAACTCCTATGCTAATTCGCGAGACGAATCTATTAAACATAATTAATCCATCATTAGCAAATGGTTACTGTAGCACCACATTGTCAAATCATGGACTAATTAGGCTTAATAGATTCGTCTCACAAATTAGACTCCATTTGTGCAATTAGTTTTGTAATTAGTCTATGTTTAATACTTCTAATTAACATCCAAACATCCGATGTGACAGGTGCTAAACTTTAGCACGGGGTATCCAAACATCCCCTTAGCTCACTGCAAATTACAAGTGTTTTTTTATATAGGTTGGGAGCGACGAGAAGGTAATACTTGAGAGGGTCAAAAGCTGCCAGCATTGAAACCTTCTTTCATTCTCTACGACTATGAAACATTTTTCCATGACTCAGCTTCACTTTATTTAGAGCACACAACCATCAGCTGCCTGCCTGCCTGTGGTGGATTCGACCTCTATTGATTGATCCTGATCCAATTCTGTACTTATCGTGGAAATTTTGGGCAGCACCCAGGAAACCTTCAAGTGCAAGACTGCCATGTTTTTATTTGCATATTAATCAAATAAATCAGTTTTTTGACAAATAAATAGGGCTACTAATTGTTTAAGTTTTTTTATGTTCATGTATAAGTAAATTGTACGTGTTCTCCTTAAACTTGTCATGTAGCAAACCTTGGAATTGCCATATAAGAGTCAATCACTACTGGAAAGCACTTCAGACTTTAAAACCACATCCATGCCGGCACAATGAAACCAATACGGATGAGGGTTGGCTATCTGTGCTGGTGTGGATGCTGGCACGGATAACCGTTATCTTTGCGGACTTTAGTTGCGAGATGACATGGATAACTAACAGTGCGAAATTGCAAACCAGCTTTGAAATCCAGCCAGCACGGATGATTAGCGTATCCCTACCGGGACTTGGTTTTCTTTTATACAAATGGATGGTGTTTGTAGTAGTAAATTTTAGATGCTGTCTTTTTCTTATTTGCTTGATAAATTGCTCATGTTTTATGACTCACTTTAAACTGTATTATGCCTTATGTATATATCCACCATATGTATAGCATTAATGATAAGTTTAAATGTTGTTGCGTTTAAATTGGGGAAAATTGGATACATACCACTGAAAGATTGCATCTTTAGGATATACCATTAAAAGATCCGGTCTTTGCTATGTACCATTAAAAGTTGCAACATTATAGATTTTTACCATTCAGTCAACTTCTGTTACAAAAGTCTGAAGTTTTCATTTTTTTTTGCTAATGAAGGATTTATGAAAAGACCCATTTCCCCTTGTGCCCAAATTCACTAAGCCAACCTGGTTCCCAGTTCCTCACGCTCATCTCAACCATACCACGAACTCACGCACGCATGCAGCAGAAGGGAGGCGAGCGGACCTCCCAAGCGGCACGCCTCCCCATCTGGCAGGTCAAGCTCCTCCGCCTCTCCTTATGGTGTGCACCCGGGCCCTTCCCTCTCTCCCTCTCCATCGCGAGTTCATGGTACGTCCAAACCCTATTTTTGAGGGATTTTTTTTTGTAGTGCTTATTGATGTGAAATCGATTGGGTATTCGAGCTGGGATGGATGGTGCTGGGGTTTCGAAAGTGTAATCTCCTCTAAGCATCTCTAAATTCTTGTAAAGAAAATGGGAAAAGCCTGCTATCTGGATTTGGAATAAAGAGGAAGGGGGAGGTCGATTGGAGAGAAGGAAGGCAAGCTGATGTCTTGTTATTGAGGTGGGAGAAAGAAAAGAACAGGAAGAAGAGAGGTGGCTGTGGCTGTGGCTGTTGCCTGGATTGGAGCAGAGAGGAAAGGAGGAGATCGGTGGGACCACCTGCTGCTCTGGTTGCTTCAGCTGAAGAAATAGGAGACTGAAGAGAGATGCTGCTGGCGGCGGCGGAAGAAGAACGGAAGGATTATATTATTGTACGTTGTAATTGGGGGTATATATGTCATAGTTAACGGAGACTTTGTAAAATTCAAAGAGATGCAACCTTCTATATAGCTAAGTTTGGATCTTTTAACGGTATATTTCTAAAGACACAATCTTTCGATGGTACATATTCAATTTTCCCTTTAAATTGTTTTTGGAGGTTTTCTATCCGGCACAAGTGCCAAGTTCATCCCACTAGAGCTGATAATGTGGATGAACGTAGTTCTTATATATGTAGTTCTCATGCTCCGAGTTGTAGATGTTATTATACCTGTAATTTGTGACTTTGCACTGTAATTTTAATGAATCCTTGTAACAAAGGCTTTTTATGTGTGTGATCATGTATGATATGCAACTACTGGTAAATTGTGCTATTGGGTCGTATGGGATGTGTCCCAGGGATACTTGATGTTACATTAGTGAAGCCGTTTCGACAATTTAGTTACTTTGTGCCAATGTTTAATTAATTTAATTTGTGCAGGTCCTCGTAGTGGGTATTACGAGCATCTCTAGCAGTTTTCCAATTCCCAATCTAACCGTATTGAAAGAGTTGGTAAAAAAAATAGTGCTCCAACAGCTAACTCCCTTTAATTTTCCTTTTTTTCAATAATTATTGGGATAACCTAATAATTCACCCCAACTCTCCCTAAATAAAGGAAGAGTTGTGACTCTCCCAATACATCAGGCCATGTTTGGATCCCAAGGATTACGAGAATCGTGGATAGTATTATGGGAATCCAGAATCTGAATAGTAATAATTTAGTTTGTTTGGATTCTAGGATTATATGGGGTTCTTTGAAAAGCTCAATTGTCTATGATACCCTTGGTTTGGATGGCAAATAAGGATTGGAATAGGGGTACAATTGTCATTTCCCAACATATAATCTCCTAATAGCTAGGTTGGAGGAGATAGTGGGATTATTAGAATTAAGATGGGTAGATTCTTATAATCCATCATAGAATCTAACCTGTTTGGATGCATTAATGATTATTTTTAGTGGGATTACATAATCTCTAGGGATTTAAATGGGACCTTAGTTGGGAGACTGCAAAAGTAACTCTCCCAATAACAATGAAAGAGATATTGGGAAATCCCTATTAATTGATTATTGGGAAATATTTATTGGGGGACTGCTGGAGATGCTCAGGCGTAAAACCAACATGCCTTGAGTTTTTTCGCGCTGCGTTGGAGGAGAAGGGTGTTTAGTTTTTTATTTCAAAATAGTTAAGGTAAAATATTTTTAAGATCTAAGGTTTAAGTTTGTCCCTCTAGAACATTCAACATTCTTTCTCAATCATCTTCTGATTCTTCTCAATACACTTGAAATTATATGCTTCTCCAAAAAGTGATGCAAAGGTACCCCTATTTATTACACATCTTTTAGAAATTATGCTCTTTTTTTTAAAAAAAGAAGTATAAACTGATCAATAACCGCATATGATTCATTGGCATTGGTAGAAAACTGTAAAATTCGGCTTAATCTTTTCTATATGCTGACAGAAATCCTGAATTCTTCTACCAAAACTTTAAAGTTTTCACCCCGGATAAAAAGAGAAAAAAAAGATTACTAGCACCCATGTTGTCCTCGGGCTAGCTACCCCGTGAAACATTGAGAGAAACTTGAAGTAAGCACACGTCCAACCCCATCACCAAATTCCTTGGTATCCCTCATGTCACTCACCATTTATTCCTCTGAACCCTTGCCTTCTGAAGAGCTGTCCGTGTTCTTCTGCTCCTCCGAACCGTCGCTGTCGGCGGTCCAGTATCGCTTCACGGCGAAGAGCACCTTCTCACGGATGTTCTGGCTGTCCTCGTGGTTTGCCATCAGCGTCTTCCACCGCATTCCCTTCACCGTCCTCTGCACCTTCAGCAGGATCTCGACGTCGTCCCGAAGGATCACGGTCCCCTCCGGGCGAAGAATCCGGTCCATCTCAAGCAGGATGTCCTCCATCTTGCACCTATACCAAATTCAGAGACCAACTTGTTAGACAGAGAGACCATAGTTCACAGTTCACACATTCAGAAGAATATACCATTTAACATCTAAGTAAGAGAACAAGTATTGAACAAAATTTGAATTTAAAATTCTATTTTCGAAAAAAAATGACGAGATTTTGATTCACCTGTCCTTGTAGAGGGTGAAGATTCCATTGGCGTGTATAAGGTCGTATGTCCTTGGGTATGTAGAGAAAGCTTCACACCTGAGGAAGAACCAACAAGGAATAAAATTAAAATTACATTTTTTTTCTCGTGTCATGCTTCAGATGAAGCTGCTGCTTATATTACCAGTCATGGTACATGCCGATGAGGCCCCGCTCGTAGATGACGCCGAGGGTGGAGAGCTCGGCGGCCGTCGGCACGACGTTCATGACCCACGCCTTGGGGGAAAAGATCGCCGCGGCGAACCCGCCCACGCCGGCGTTCATGTCCATGATGTTCCGGTACCGCTCGGTGCTGAGCTTGTAGTTCACCTTCTTGTACGCCTCCACGTGCCGCTCCCACCGCCAGTTCTCCTCCGCGTACGACTCCGCCGTGAAGCCCGGCACGGCGCCGGACAGAATCCGCGGCGGCACGGCCGTCAGACGCGCCGGGAACGGCTGCAGCTCGCCGGCGCCCGCGCCGGCCGGCGGCGTGATGCACGTCTCCATGTTCTTGTACCAGACGTCGTCGGGGTTGGCCTCGTCGCAGGTCCGGACCGGCGGCCTGTCCGGGCAGGCGGCGGCGGGGTCCGGCCGCTTCCGCCAGATGCCGATCTCGTTGATCTCGGTGACCTTCTCCCAGCAGAGCATGGCGGCGTACTCCTCGATGCGCTGCTGCTCGGCGGAGAGGTCGGCCTCCGTGCGCTCCCACGCCTTGTGGTTCGTCTTCCAGTTGATCGGCGGGCCGGAGAGCACCCAGTAGCCGCCCGGCCGGAGCACGCGATCGATCTCCATCATGTACATCCCTCCTGCGTTCACGCAGCAGCGCGTCAGAATTATCATTGTTCACGAATGTGATTTGTGATGTGACCGCCAGCCGCCGCCGGCGACGGCGAAGGAGGAGGAGGAGCTGACCGTTGCCGGCCCAGGGGATGAGACAGCGGGAGCAGTGCGCCATGTCGAAGGAGCGCGGCGGGAAGGGGAGCTTGACGGAGCCGAGGACGCCGATGAACGCGGGCACGCCGCGCTCCAGCGCGAACTGCACCTGCGCCTCGTGCGAGTCCCGCGGCGCGAACGACATGGCGATCACGCCCCGGGAGTCCAGGTACGCGCCCAGGCTCGCCACCTGCAATGTCAATGGCGTCGACGAGGTGATGGATCGATAGCCAATAGGTCAGCGAGGCCGGCAATGGCGTCGGCGAGGTCAAGGTCAGAATGCCAGGTCAGGCTTTCTTACGCCGCAGCCGGTGTCGAGGACGGTGCGGACGTGGCCGCCGGCGAAGGGGACGACGGAGGAGAGGCGGTCGATATACTCGTCGGCGCCCTTGGGGAACTGCGTGCCGCCACCGGGGAAGCGGAAGACGGCGCCCTCGTACTGGACCCAGTTCTGGACGGCCTTCTCGACGGTGAGGCTCTTGTACGGCGCGTTGGCGAAAGGCACGTAGTCGCGGCTCTTGGGCCACGGGAACGGCGTCACGTACCCCGGCGGCGCCGGGACCAGGCACCGCAGCCGATCGTCGGCGCCGGCGGGGCAGTGCCGCTCCCGGTACACCATGTTCTTGCGGGGGAACTTCATGGCGCGGTCCTGGTCGTGGCACGGCGTGTGGTCCGCCAGCGCCGCCGCGCACGGCGGGAACTCCGGACCCGCGCCGGTCGCTGCCGACGCGTTGGTGTCGATGGCCGCGTCCCCGCTACGGTGGGTCTCGAAGCTGAGCCCCGCGGCGGCGGCGTCGCCGCCGCAGGCCGCCTGGCGGTTCACGGCGGCGGCGATGCTGTCGCCCTTGCCGTAGCCGCTGCGCTGCCAGGCGCCGAGCACGTAGAAGAAGCAGCAGAGCGCCATGGCGACCACCAGACTCAGGGGGCTCCGCGCCCCCGAGCTGCCCTTGTTCGCCATGGCCGCCTCGCTCGATCGCCTCCTTGCCGATTGGATTCGATCAACCAATCTGCTATCAAGAACACAAATGTCATTAATGTACAAATGCGCGATGCATAAATCGGAGTGGAATGTGATGCGAACCTTGATTGCAATGTTCACGACTCAAATGGGATCGGTTAACGACGTGGTAAATCTGAACGCTGTTCTTGCATTTGGTCGAGGGAGGGAGAGGAGAAATACGAGATGTGGTTTGTGTCAGATATGCAGAGTA
Source organism: Setaria italica (assembly GCF_000263155.2). Classification (NCBI taxonomy): domain Eukaryota; kingdom Viridiplantae; phylum Streptophyta; class Magnoliopsida; order Poales; family Poaceae; genus Setaria; species Setaria italica. The sequence goes on along the minus strand of NC_028457.1, from coordinate 32,378,382 downwards.
ACGAGAAGGAGAGAGAACCGGATCTTGGAAGCATGGTGCGAGAGAGAAGAGGGCCTAAGAAAGAGGAGTTAGCTTGAACACAAAATTGGTTGAGAGATGTATGACGTCGCATTTTGGTTGGAGAAATGGGCGACTGATATGGGCCATCGGATTAAATATCTAACGGCCTAAAAATGAGTTTGCCAAAACGTGCAAAATATCAGTCACCTGAAGAAGAGTTTGTTTTGCAAAGAAGAAGTTGAACATAGGTGTTGCATTTATGTTCGATAATACAATTGCATCAGTGTTGACTTCATGTTACATATTGATCGAAAGATAATTAACAACATCAGTAAATAGGTCATCAACAACATTAGTAATATATCATCTCAGTATACCAAGGAGAGATTACATGGGATTTGGCAGGCATACAACTAGAGTATGGTTGTTCTCTACATAGTTGTTTTAGAAAAACAATAGACTGCATTGAAAACCATAGACTGCATTGAACAGCGCTATTCACCTACTCTTGGTCCTGCGCAAGGAGAATCCCATTTCGATTTAGTGGAGATCTTCCTCATTTCAGTTTCCACCGACATCTCACTCGAATCTCCGCAAAGTTGTAATTTGAGAATACTCGCTTACTTTGATGATTTCAAGCTCATACCTGAAGTACAAACTCAATGAAATCAGTTAACCTCACTTGGAGTTATTCATCAACTAAAATGTGATTCATTCTCTACCCAAGTTCATCTGGTACGGTGTTGAATGCACTCATTTATATATTGCCAACCCCTTCGGCCCAACTTCATGAGCGTAAGCTCCAAAATCATGAGTAGCATGCAGCGGTTCCTCGCACATCATCCGAAAGAAGTTGAACATAGGTGTTGCGTTTATGTTCGAGAACACAGTGTATCAGTGTTCACTTCATGTTACATGTCTGCATCTAGATCTTTCCCTTATTGATTGAAAGACAATTAAGAAGATTAGTAAAGAGATCATCAACAACATTAGTAATAGATCATATCATTAGTACCAAGGAGAGATTACATGTGATTTGTTGGGACCAAACTAGTTCCCAGGATAGTTGTTTTAGAAGAATAATGGACCATATTGAACAAAATCTATTGCCCTACTACTACTTTGGTTCGAAGGAAGAAGGGTGGCGCACATGGAGAATACCATTTCAATTTAGTGGACGTCTCTCTCATTTCAGCTTCCACCAGCACCTCACTCAAATCTCTGTAATGTTGTAATTTGAAATACACATTTGCTTTGATACTTTAAAGCTCATGCTTGAAGTGCAAAGAGAAAAAGAAAATTCTAATGAAATCTGTTAGCCTCACTTGGAGTTATTTATCAGCTAAAACAATGTGAGTCGTCCTTTATGCAAGTTCATCTGGTGCATCTTGAATATACGTACGTACGTACGTACCACTAGTAGAGAATTGGCATTCAATACGCCCCTTTTTATCCCGGTTTAAAGTTAACCCAGGACAAAAGGTTCACCAACCGGGACTAAAACTCGGTCACTGGTGGGGGGCTCACCAACCGGGACCTTTTATTCCGGTTGCAAAGGCTAGTGGGAAAAAAAGACCCTGAGAGGCCTTTTATCCCGGTTTGAAACAGAAAACGGGATAAAAGACCCCCCCTTTTATCCCGGTTGGTAACACCAACCGGGATAAAAGAGTCGAGAGCCTTTTATCCCGGTTTGTAATACCAACCGGGATAAAAGGGGGTCATTTATCCCAGTTGGTGTTTCAAACCGAGATAAAAGGGTCCCCAACGAGGTGACTGAAAGAGGACTAAATCCCTCGAACCCTTTTATCCCGGTTTGTAATACCAACCGGGATAAAAGGGGGTCATTTATCCCGGTTGGTTTTTCAAACCGAGATAAAAGGGTCCCCAACGAGGTGACTGAAAGAGGACTAAATCCCTCGAACCCTTTTATCCCGGTTTGTAATACCAACCGGGATAAAAGGGTCCCCCACGAGTTAATACAAAAGGATAGCATCCCCTATATAGTTAGATGTGGTGTGTCGGTGGGATGGCAAGGAAGCTACGCGCGAGGCTGGAGGTTGTGGGTTCGAATCCCACGCAGCGCGCACGCGCATATTTCGCGTGAAAAATCGCGTGACTGGTGACTTCCTGGGAGCCTAGGATTTCTGTTTTTTTTCAGCACCTACCGTGAAAAATCGCGTGACTGGTATTACCAACCGGGATAAAGGGGGTCTTTAGTCCCGGTTAAGTGACCCGGGATAAAAGACCCCCCCCTTTTGTCCCGGTAGGTTTATCCCGGATGGATTTTCGGGAGATTTGCACCCTACCAACCGGGACTAAAGGCCAATTCTCTACTAGTGTATATAAATCGATACATATGTACGTACATACGCTATTCAGCAACTTGGGTAATGAATAGCTTATTCCATACTCAAGTCCTGCCCCCCTCCCTGCAGACCGTCACCTTACGGCCATCCTTTTTTTTTTTGACGGGCGAGCGAACCCCGCAGACCGGCCAATGTTTATTTGTCCGTCCACCACCCACGCCAAATTGGAACCACACAGCAGCAGTTTCCTCCGCCATGCTCCGGTGGCCATGTCCACAGGCTGGAAGATCGTTGGCCTGAGAAGTGCAGCGCCTTTTGACGGGGAGATGTCCGCGGGCAAGAAGATCAACCCCTATCCGTCGGTTTGCATTTGTACGGGGGCTGTCATAGGTGTCAAAATTGGTAAGGATTGGAGTTCGATCCCGTTGATGTTTTCAATTCCCAACCAAAATTGGAAAACAGATTGATTGCTCGGTTAACGAACATGAACTCCATGCATTTCAGTTGAGGAATTTTGTTTGATTTGAGACCATAAATCAAAGAATACGCTGCTGTTCCGCCCAGCAACCTGACAACGACCTAATTAAATTGTGTGCAGGAATATAAGAAAACAAAGATTGTGATGGGTTGCTAGAGGCTATTGTTTCAAAAAGCAGAGCTGAGTAGGGAGAAGTTTGCAGATAGCCCTTCACCGGCAAGGTTGCAGATGAATGACATGACTGTCGCCGTCGATGTGCAAAATTTAGAAGTGTCGCAAAGGTCACCGTGTGGCTCAGAACCGTCAAAGTCGGGAGGACGAGGCACTATGGACTCCTGCATCAACGTTTTGGAGGTGGTGGAGAGTTGCAGCGCTGGATTCCAAACGCCCACACAGACAGCTCGCCGGGATGGAAGAAGTGAGGATCAAACCGTTACAACAGGAAGCAAGGGTGTTGTGTTCTTGCCTCCGGCTACTTTGAACGCAAGCCAGATGAATGCTAGTGAAGAAGAACTTCTGCCACAAACACACATTAGTGCTGCATGGTTATCCTTTTTTTGAATTTTTGAAAGAAGTGACGCATGGTTAATAAGCACGAATGCTTGTGAGCTTTCAATGAAAATATTATTATGTCATATTTTCAGCCTGTGATGCTAATTGGATTTTCTACTCTATGTTTGATTTGTATGCCGTGGTGCGTTATTATGTTTATCCATGGTCAATCACCAAATTGCTTTTAGATCGATCTGGATACTAGTACTAATATAATTCACCAATAATTGGTTACTATTTAGATTTTTACATGCTTGTATGCATCGGATACGACTCCATCCGGACATAGTCATGCACCTGCATGAGTAGAGTATGAGCAAGCTGTAGCTTTCCTTGTTTTTAACATGCTTTCGAATCTCTGGACACACATATTCTGTTGGGTTGTAATCCTTAATGTTTCAGATTAGAGATGTTATTACTGCACCTTTCAGTCTGAGCAATTCTGCATGAGTTGCAGTCTGAGCCATTACTGCACCTTTCAGTATGTGATGTTAATCAAATTTATTGTCATTTGAAGTAGAAGGAAAGCATGGACCCAGAATTGATTCCTAGGGAAGGGATGTCATTCCACTCAGAAGCTGAAGCAAAGGAAATCTTCATGAGATATGCAGAATTGGCCGGGTTCGGTGTGAAAATGGGCAACAAGAAAACATTCTCCAGAGTGATGAGGTGTAGCTGTGAAGGAAAAGGAGATTATTATAAAGGTGATAAGTCTCTGTGAGTACGGACCAAGACGATCAATTGCACATCTAAATTTTACAAGAGCTTATGATAGTGAAGGCAACAAAGTAGATGTGGTTATTGAAAAAGACAAACCTATTTCACAACCACCTGGTGTAGACGCCTTTGAAGACCAAACAAATAAGGTCACACAAGAGCACAGAGCCAATACTTTATCGAATTATTGATGAATTGCAGGCAGCTGGCGTGAGTACACAAAGTATAAATAACATACTTCAAAATATGCATGGGGGTAGAACTTGTTCCGATAATAGCATGGGACATAGAGAACAGGTAAGAGAACCACATGTAGTATGTTATTTGGAATTGCATGAGACAACTTCTGGAATGGTTAATATGTTTAGGGTAGTCCAATTATGCAAGGTTATGGAGTGAAACAAATATGGTGGTGCATCTATTCCTGATAAAAATGTTCATGTCTTTAAGATTTTGGTCTGCAGCTCAGTGAAAAATGAATGTGTCTGATCATTGGTGTCATTAATCAAATGGACTTCCAATTTTTGAAGGATGATATGTTCACTTGTTATACATGTTTTACAGGAAGGCTATGAATGTATGGGTAGAACACGCAGACGACATTAACAAGCTTATTGAGTTCTTCAAGGATTGTGAGGCTCAGAACTTGCAGTTCCGATGGGAACCCAATTTGGACTCTCAAGATGTTATACCCAGCTTATTCTGGAGTCATGCAAGCATGCAGGGGATGCAATGAGGTTTGACACAACTCATAAGACTAATATTTATGAGAAACCACTAGCAATGTTTGTTGGTTCTAACCACCATCTACAGAACACTGTTTGGATGTGCACTCCTGGAAGATGAAACAGCTAAAACTTTTGAGTGGGTGTTCAAACCATTCAAAAAGTGCATGGGAGGAAGTAGAACAAGGTGTATCCTCACATGTAATATGTGAATTATGGATGTTCAGGATAAAATTATTTGATACATGAGCATGTACAGTATTTTAGAGAAAGTAAAGAACTAACATTGATGAATTTGCATCTTGTGGTAGACCAAGACTAGGCAATGGGCATGGCAATTGCTGAAGAGTTCCCAAGGGTTGTCCATAAGATTTGCATGCGAAGAAAAATTTTATGGACAAATTTTATTGTGTGCTAAACCACCCACTCATGCCAATGGAGTTTGAGGCTGCTTGGCAGGAACTACTAGATGAGTTTGACCTACATAAGGATATCACATTAGATAGCCTTTACAGCTAGCAAGAATTGTATGTACTGGCATATTTCAAAGACCAATATTGTGGTAGGATGGCATCGACACAGCGAAGTGAGAGCTCAAATTTTATGATGACGAGTTGTTTTGTTGACAAGCACACAACTTTGCACAAGTTCACCAAAAAAACGCTCGACTTCATGCATCGAAGGAAGATGAAGGAGTCTGAAAAGACATACCATGGAACGGTAATGTAACCAGCTTGTCAATTCATATTTATGGGGTGTGTGTTCAAATATGAATTCCTTAACTAACTGCTATGCTTGTACTGTGACAGAGCAAGAGGCTCACAAGAAGCAAGTGGCCTTCTGAAATCCAAGTTTCAAGGATTTATACTAGAAATATTTTCAATGATTTCAAAAAGAAAATGAACCATTGCACAACATTCGATATAGAAAATGATCCAATAGAGGGAGAAAATTGCTATCTGGTAACTCACACAAATAGGTCTTCAAATATATCTTGGGGGCAACACCAGTTTGAAGTCCGTGAAAACAAAGAAAATGGCGACTTTCATTGCGAGTGCGAGGAGTGGCAGCATATAGGTACATGATAAAACGTTTCAATATTCATAATGTACATGCCAATTTCGTATTTACAGTACTCTTACTCGCAAAACTGCTATTTAGGTTTGTTCTGTATGCACTTTTTGAGAGCCTTCATCAGGCTCCAGCTAAAAAAAAATCAGAATATTACATTCTCCGTAGATACACAAATATGCACGACAAGAGTTGGGAATCGAGAGGAATGACAAGCTCCTAGTTGGGGCTGATGGAATCACAAAGTTGTCCAGAATCAAGGATCTAACGTCCTTGGCAATGCCTGCAGCCCGCTCTTGGAGCATGTCAGCCCACTCTGGGAGCATGTGGTCCGCTACACATCTTAGATTGAGAGAGGTGTTGGCAAATCTTGACAAAGACAACAAATAAATACCCCTAGACATCAGCCCAAGATCAAGAAGTGGGTGCCAAGAAGCACCAGGAGAGGTAAAAACCTAAACGTTGCATTAAGTCTAGGTTGCATGGCAAGACACTTAGCAACATACATCCGGGGATGATTTTGCAGGAGTTATTAGGATGTAGCAAAAGTAATGATGGCTCTGGTTAGAACACAAATTATCAACAATTGGCGAAAAAGGTAACCTAGGTGGTATTGTATCAGATCATAGGTGTAGGCGAGTTAACACATTATGAAAAGAGATTTTGACAATATCAATGATACAATGTGAAGCAGGCAATGGCACAAGCAAACATCGATGGAAATGAAGCCAGAGAGAGGATAAAGAGGAAACGATTTCTTGCAGCAGAACCGGTATGATTTATAATGCATGGAGTATAGATACTGGAAAAGACACAAGTTAGCTTGCAGATCAACTAGAAATAGAAAAAAGTATGTGATTATTGTATTATTTCAGGATGCTTTTGGTGGCGACGCTGTGCACAACATGATTGTACGAACCAATCGACCATACATGACAACTAAAGATAGAATAGTGCATGAAGGAGGTCCAAACCATGGTGGCCATGTTAGATGAATGAGTTTGGAAAAATTAATGGTGGCACCATTGTGGCGTTAATTTTAAAGTTTTTGCAATCATCTTTGCAGGATCATGCAATCAATGATAGACTGATAAGCCGAGTCCCACCTCCGAGAGCCAAGCCTAAAGGCACATCTGAAAAGAAGAAAGTCTCCCTAGGAGCCAAGGGGGAGAAAAGGGCACAAGGAGATGCAGTATTTGTGGGTACTACACAACATATAATACGAGAACATGCCCCAAACTCTAGCATAACAGAGAGTGCTTGGAAGCAATGAAGAACACAATGAGACGCAGACCATGAGGTGCAGAGAATAAGAGTAGTGCCAACCAGCATGATAGTGAAGGAGAAGAACAGAACATAGGCTGACAACACGACACAAGGAACTGCCAACAAACTCATACATTGGATGCGAGAGCAATGACAAGCAATTTGACTATACGGATATGGAAGTGTGAGGACCAGTTATGCATTGCACACTGATCACCGTCAACGCTGACTTGTGAATAGGAAAGAAATGAAAACCGTGTGATGATGTTCAAAATTATCTATTCTTTATTTTGTACATAGGTATAAAGCTTTGTTGTCATCTGCGCATTGCACTTGGTCGTGGATCCGGATGTAAATGATCTAGATCAGAACAGGTTGTGGAAGTGTTGATAGCGAGATGTGGTATGAGCATGAGATTCACCGAATCAATTGGATCTAAATAGTTTAAACTATTTGATTTGGTTGATAGTCAAATAAGTAGCAGAAAAAAAATGTTCTTGTAGTTAACCCTGCATGCATGCAAAATCTGTAACTATGGAACGTTTTTTTTGCGTGCACGTGCATTGGAAAGCAGCATCTGTAACCTGCATGCATGGTGAAGGGAAGGATTGATGGCCAGTTTAACAACGGTCATAAAAATATTTGGTTGCATGCTGCCTCGAGGAGTATGGAGACGCGGTGGCCAGCCGCCTTACTCCGTGACTGACTTGGAGACTGGATGTAAGAATAAGTTGCCTCGTAATTATGGAATACGTGCCTGGTTCTTTTTAGAATCTATTCGGTTAACGGCTGCGTGTGCTTGTTGCAAAGACCACGCCACCACAACAAGCTCTAGTATATATTAAAAAAATTAAGGATGACCCGGCAAAAGCAACGATTATTGGATGGCCGAGAATACGGTTGCAAGTCCTTGCTGGAAATGGACGGCTCCGTCAGTGCATGCCTTTATCGAAGGAGATGTTTGACCAAGTGAAAAACGATTATGAGGAAACCCACCTTCATTGCATGCCTTGCATACCTTAAACCCCGGATAAGGGTTGACGCAGACTAAATGGTTTGTTCCTATGCTCATTGAATATGGAAGGGCATTGGGTATCCCTGGAAGAGATAAGGAACATTACCAGTAGTAGTTCCTCGGTGCACGCCTCCATGTGCAACGATGCCTAAGCCCAGAGACATGTCTTTGAAGAATACTAGGA
>NC_028457.1:32320243-32369968 GCF_000263155.2 Setaria italica | reverse complement strand
ATATCGTGAACGGCCCATGACCTAGGTCCGCCCCCATGCTAATCTCGCCTTTTGTTGAGCCATTCCTCGCTAGTTTGTCCAGGAGCTCCCCTTCTACAAGGCACAGCTTCTCATATACTATACGCTCATAAATCTGTTGTGTTCCTTGATGAATAAATTTGTCTTTTCGATGGGTCTTGCCACCTCCTATGGAACGATACATGTGCTAATTAAATATGTGACATCAAATACATAAAATTACTAAACAGAAAACTTGACAAAAGGAAGTACACCTAACCTTCTCTTTCTTCTTGACTACCGTTCCTTTGTCGTGTTCTTCTTTTCTCGTGGCACTACTTTCACAAATGTCGGGAACATCCTTCAAGATCGCTTGTTGGCGATAATAATCCTAGTATTCTTCAAAAGACATGTCTATGGGCTTAGACATCATTGCACATGGAGGCGTGCACTGAGGAACTACTACTGGTAATGTTTCTTATCTCTTCTAGGGATACCCAATGCCCTTTTATATTCAATGAGCATAGGACGATTGCCGCACAAACCATTTAGTCTGCGTCAACCCTTACCCGGGGTTTAAGGCATGCAAGGCATGCAATGAAGGTGGGTTGCCTCACAATTGTTTTCCACTTGGTCAAACATCTCCTTCGATAAAGGCATGCACTGACAGAGCCGTACCAAGGATTTTTCTGTCATCCATTTCCAGCAAGGACTTGCAACCGTATTCTCTCGGCCATCCAATAATCCTTGCTTTTGCCGGGTCATCCTTAATTTTTTTAATATTTACTAGAGCTTGTTGTGGTGGCGTGGTCTTTGCAACAAGCACACGTACGCAGCCGTTAACCGAATAGATTCTAAAAAGATTTGCCAGGCACGTATTCCATAATTACGAGGTAACTTATTCTTACCTCCAGTCTCCAAGTCATTCACGGAGTAAGGCTGGCCACCGCGTCTCCATACTCCTCGAGGCAGCATGCAACCAATATTTTTATCAAGCGTTAAATCGACCGTTGTTAAACTGGCCATCAATCCTTCCCGTAATCACCATGCATGCAGGTTACAGATGCTGCTTTCCAATGCACGTGCACGCAAAAAAAAAAAACTTTCCATAGTTACAGATTTTGCATGAACTTTTTTTTCTGCTACTTATTTGACTATCAACCAAATCAAATAGTTTAAACTATTTAGATCCAATTGATTCGGTCAATGTCATGCTCATACCACATCTTGCTATCAACACTTCCACAACCTATTCTGATCTAGATCATTTACATCCGGATCCGCGACCAAGTGCAATGCAGAGATGACAACAAATATTTATACCTATGTACAAAATAAAGAATAGATAGTTTTGAACATCATCACACGGTTTTCATTTCTTTCCTATTCACAAGTCAGCGTTGACAGTGATCCTTGCGCAATGCATAACTGATCCTCACACTTCCGTATCTGTATCGTCAAATTGCTCGTCATTGCTCTCACATCCAATGTTTGTGTTTGTTGGCAGTTCCTTGTGTCGTGTTGTCGGCCTATGTTCTGCTCTTCTCCTCCACTATCATGCTGGTCGGCACTACTCTTATTCTCTGCACCTCGTGGCCTGCCTCTCGTTCTGTTCTTCATTTGTAACATTACATTTTTTAAAACAAAAAAAGGGTTTCAGAGGTCCTAACACTATTTGGGCCAAAACCTAGCAAAACAACCCACACCCTTGGCCCAAGTCGAAATCCTTTCCCTCAAGACTTGGGGGGCGGGGGGGACCGAGCCCATACCCAGCGCCGCTCCCTCCCGTCCTGTTCGAGCTCCTCCCCAAGAACGTCTCTCTCCCTCTCCACAGCACCCTCCCCCTCTCTAGATTTGCTTTTCCCCATCTCAATCTTGCTGCCTAGGTTTGGGGGACGACCAAGGTGAGGTGAATCCACTTTAGCTCTGTCAATTGATGTTTTTAGATGGTTCTTTGTTATGGGCATTAATGGATTTGTAGGGGAAAACATGGTTTGAAGGTCCATCTAAGGTGTGATATCTTGTAGCTCGGGCAGTGCTGCTGTCCTTGTAGTTTTGGCAACCTAAATGATTTTTTCTCCAAAAGTGGATAATACAAAAGTTGTAGAGGATTATGAGATATAACTTCTGTCAAAGTTTCACATTTTTTGGTGGAGTATACCTTCAGTTATTGAATATTGTTTGGACGCTATTTCTGAATGTCCAGATTTTTTACAGCAGATGTTTAGACATGTATTAGATGATCTTAATGAGGGAATTCATGGAAACCCATAATAAACAAGTTGTAGGCTGCTCAGAGATGTATGTCCTGACAAAATTTGATAATTTTTGGACAAGGGGTTTGGGAGATATGTAGTTTTGTATGCTGCTACCCGAAATTTTAGATAGATTTTGTACTTCACATTCAACTGCAGTTTTACCCCTCTTTGGATTATGCTAAAAATAAAGGATCTAGACAAAGTTGTAATATTTTTCCCTTAATTTTATAAGGTGTATTTTCTTGTTGTCATATCTTTTGCAATTTTAAAGATACAAAAAAGTGAAGCAACACTGCTGCGGTTAACCTAGGCGATGTTCACCGTTGTCTCTTGTTTGATGGGTTGGGCTGTACGAGTGCTTTACTTGCTATGTGCATATGGTTGTTTGAGGATATGCTCTGACCTTATTATGTCAAAACAGGTGGTAACGCTCCGGATCATGCTTAGAGCAGTTGTCTCCTTCATTGGGAGGCAAGTAACATAGCAGTGGTTGCTACAAGCTTTAATTTGCTATTTTTTCTACCTCCACCTTAAATTTCAGAATGATAACTTATCCAATATGATCCATTAAATTACAGGTTTATGCACATCTTATAGTTGTTATTACATATGCCTTGTTCTTTACTTTATAACTTGGTAATGGCTCTTGTTGGCATAATTAGGATGAGGTTTATGTTGTCAAATGAGGAGAGACTTATCTGGTTCATGCGGTGTATACTCCCTCTGTGTGATCTATCTTGGCATTACATTTCATTGCATCACAATGCATGGTATATGGAGTTATGTCACCGCTTGATAGCCGCGACCATACCGGTACAACATCATTTATTGGGCATAACGATGCAGCTTCATACTTTGTTGAGTATGAAGGTAGGAGACATGGCATTTGCATTGCATTTGCATGTAGAGTGCTATTGGTTTTCTATGATATTTATTTGAAAGTGGTGGTGAGAAGTGAATCTTCTCCAAGGTTTGGTGATGAATTGGTTTTATTTATGTATGAGGGTGTTGGAGTTGATATTATTATTATTATTATTTATTTTTTAATTGAGGAGCTATGCTTGCTGATAATAGTTATACCATTTTCTAATGAACTTGTAGTTTAAATAACTTGTTAAAGTTAGTTACTTGCTGAGATTTTATATTTCACCCTTGTTTTATCATCTCAGTACTTGATGGATGGATGCTTTGCTTGGGGGTTGGGAAGTAGCAGCACGTCACACTTCTCTTTAATTAAAATTCTCTAGTGTGATGATGTAATATTTAAGTCCTCCTCTATGAGAGTTTATCTGTTCCTTAATGATGGCTAAGATTTATTAAACCTTGCCTTTAATCGTTTGGATATCATGTTAGGATCTTTCATTTATGCTAATGTGCTTTATCTATTTTTATATCTTATTATTTGTTGCTTCCGTGACGCTCCTGTTTTAGGGGAGATATTGTCAAAATCTTTCCCTTTTGTCCGGTGTGGCTTAGTAGCATCTCAAGGTGGTGTTTGTTTTTCCTAGGGTGTTATAGTTGGTAATTAGAGCTTAGGTTAATTTAATCCTAGGAAAACTAAGGTTTAATTTGACACACTTGCACTTGTAGGTTGGGTACGGGTGCATTTTGTTTTGTGTGTATGGATTATTTTGTCATTGTGTATACTTCAAATTGTTGGATCTTGATATTTGTGTTGTTTGTGTCTTGTGGTAGCTGCAGTTATGCCGCCTAAGAAGCGAGGACGGGCACGACCAGCGGGTGGTGCTCAAGCTGATGGCACTAGTCAAGCAGAATTACTTGCCACAATGCGTGAGATGCATAATGAGATGAGGACTTTGAGGCAGGCTGCTCGTGTGGGTGCAGCACAACCTAATCCTACTGGCTCTACTTAGGAAGTTGCTGCCCCAGTTGGCCCCGAGAGTGGTGTCTCGCTGAGAGAGGGTTGGCATGAAGCTGGATAGTTTCTATGGCAGTGGTACTCCTATTCAGGCTACTGATTGGTTATCATATGTGGAGGATAAGATGGAAGCTTTTGAGGTGTTAGCTCATGATCGTGTTCGTTATGGGGCACAATTACTGAAGGGTGAGGCAAAGATTTGGTGGAAGGGTCTGCAGTCAGTTCGCACGACTGCGCATTGAGCAGCCTATTGATGCCAACCCATCCCCGGAGTTAGGCCTTGTTTAGTTGCCTGATTTTGGGTGTCCAAAATCACTATTGTAGCACTGTAGCACACTGTAGCGTTTCATTTGTATTTGTGAATTATTGTCCAAATATCGACTAATTAGGCTCAAAAGATTCGTCTCGCAAAGTACAACAAAACTGTGCAATTAGTTTTTGATTTCGTCTACATTTAGTACTCCATGCATGTACCGCAAGTTTGATGTGATGGGGAATCTTCTTTTTGCATAGTGTCAAAGTTGTGAGTTTGGGGAACTAAACAGACCCTTAATAAAGTATAGTAAAATTAAGTGAATGAAAAGGGAAAAAAAGATATGCTACTCTTGTTTGCACATTGACCACCACTTGTACAAAACATGCATGTTGACAGTGGCTGATAAACTTTTAAGGGTTACAACATTAATTCATCAAACACCACGTTCCAGGAAAAAAAGCACTCCTTCACAAAATACTGTAGCATGCATGAGACTTCTGGATGTCTGGTTTGTTTTCTCTGTTCAGTTTCCTCCAATGTCTGATAAACATGTGCCTTTTCTCATGCACGCACAAAAATAGAAAAAACCTGCTGGGGCATTGTTGAAACTCTTTGGCTGGTGTGCTACGTGAACAGTCAGAAAAGAGTGGACCTTTGAGTAACAGCTATCGATATACTACCTGTTCACTGTCAGAACCATTTAGATGACGATACTGTAAATTATATACTGCCTGTCCCCCAGATGGGTTGGCATGAATTAGCATCAAAACAAGCATGAGTCACTTACTCACATGCCACCTTCTACCATTTGTCATGCATCCGTTATGACTTCCCTACATTTTATCCATCATCACCCTTGTTTGCCAGCGGAGATGACTGCTGCTGCCTGCTACTTCAAAATATCGATACCTTGAATGCGAGATGCAGAAAACTTCATCTTTATCTTCACTACACGAAAGTACCTAAAGGCTTAAGAAATAACATGATAGTAAGATAGTACATAAAGTTTAAATGGCTGAGATATGTATGACATCACATTTTGGTAGGACGGGCGGCGACTGATATGGGTCATCAGATTAAATAACTAACGGTCTAAGCACAGTTTTATTCTGGAAGGATACTTGGAACAATCATCTCCTATCTCATGATCTTCCACAGCTAGCTTCCTTTGCAAAAGATGAAAGAATCACGATCAAGGAGGTTTTACAAGGCATTTTGCTGGATACAGTGCATCTACCTTTGTCAGCAGAGGCACATGGCCAGTTCACACAATTATAAGGAATCTTACATCAGATAGACAATTCACAGCCTCAAGACATATGGGTTTACAGTTGGGGTAATCCTATCTTCTCAGCTTCTAAGACATACAAAACCCTTATTGGAGAAAGAGGAGCTCACCCGATCCACAACTAGCTATGGAGATCCAAATGTCAAAGCAAATACAAAGTCTTCTTTTGGCTAAGGGTCAACACCAAAGATGTCCTCAGCAGGAGGTCCATGGTTTTGGAATCCACAGCTTGTGAGATGTGCATCCTAAAAAACGTGAGACGGCAACACATCTCTTCCTGCGATGCAACTTTGCCAAGTCCTGTTGGCGCTCGGTTGGTATCTCTTACCCCTCCACCAGATCGGCCTTCTCCATCTTCAATAATATTCGAAGACAGCTACATTTACCCTTCTCTATGGAAATCATAATTCTCATGTCTTGGAGTATCTGGACAACCAGAAATGATTGGACTTTCAATAACGTGGCTCCGACGATCAGGGACGTCACAAGGAAATTTGTTTCAGAGTTTCGTCAGGTAGCTCTTCATAGGGCTAGGCCCCTTTTGCAGCCCATGATGTTAGAATGGGTTGACGCTTTGTAACCTTCTGGTGGATCCCATCCTCTCTCCCCCTCCTTTCCCTGTTTTAGTCTTTTGCTCCCTTTTTTCTTTTATCTTTGATTGTCTCTTTGTACTTGTTTTATCTATTTCATATAATCAGTAGGGGTCACCCTCCTGTTTCTTCAAAAAAAACTAACGGTCTAAGATGAGTTTGCCAAAACATGTAAAATATCAGTCACCTGAAGAAGAGTTTGACAGGCCCATAGTCTTTTGCAAAGAAGTTGAACATAGGTGTAGCATTTATGTGTTGGAGAATACCACTGTATCAATGATTCAGTGTTCACTTCAGGTTACGTGTGTGTGTCTAGATCTTCCCCTTATTGATCGAAACCTAACTAAAAAAATCATTAAATAGGTCATCAACAACATTAGTAATAGATCATCTCAGTATATCAAGGAGATAGTACATGGGATTTGGCAGGGATACATCTAGATTACGATTGTTCTCTACATATAGTTGTTTTAGAAATGTATTAAACAGCGCTATTCACCTAGTTCAATGGAACAAGGGTCTTGCGCATGGAGAATCCCATTTCGACTTACTGCCTACACCTCCCTCACTTCAGCTTCCACCGACATCTCACGCGAATCACTGCAAAGTTGTAATTTGAAAAAATAAACACATACTTTGATGCTTCCAAGCTCATGACTGAAGTACAAAAAGAAAGAACAATTTCTCAATGAAATCAGTTAACTTCACTTGGAGTTATTCATCAAATAAAATGTGTTCTCTATGCAAGTTCATCTAGTACGGTGTTGGATGTACACCTATGCATACTGCCAACCCCCAAGTTTATGTGTTTAAGCTGCAAGATCATGAGTAGCATGCAACGCTGTTGACATTACTCCTGGCTGGTCAAGTAGTACCTCATGCAGCAGTATCTGCATGTCTTCTAAAGTTGTCTGCATGGCTTCTAAGTGGTGATCAGCAATGAGTAGTTTGCATGCTGAGTGTGTGCTGTTACTCGTAGAAATAATGATCATGGGATATGTAACGATCTATTGAACTTCCATACAACTCTATATATAGCAGTAGCTACAACATGTATGGAATCAATCAGAGTTCGTGATTCAGTATAATAAAGAAATGCCACATATTGCTAGCTGCTCTACGTGAGATATTTGGGTATGCATTCCTGGGTGTTTTCCAACATTTGGTAATCAGAGCACAGTTTGTACATGCCCAAGTATCCACGTTTCAACATCATGTCGCTTGTCGCTCAAGGACAGTCGTCGCGGGAGAGCGGCGGTGGTCCATTCCAGTATCCGCAATTGACGGCAACGAATTACACCAGCTGGGTGATTCGTGTCGAGGCCATGATGGAGGACCAAGGTATCTGGGAGGCGATTGAGCCGGCAGCCGGTGGGGCTGTCGACTTGAGGATGGACAAGAAGGCGAGGTCTCATCTTCTCCAAGCGCTCCCGAAGGACCTCCTCATGCAGGTGGCGAAGAAGACGACGGCAAAGGAGGTTTGGGACTGCCTCAAGATGAGGTTTGTTGGTGCGGACCGCGTCAAAAATGCGCGGCTGCAGTCGTTGAAGAGTGACTTCGACGCCTTGCACATGCAAGAGGGGGAGACTTTGGACCAATACGCCGGTAAGCTTATCGACATGTCTGTCAGGTATAGCAACCTCGGTGGAACTCTGAATGATGCTGCCCTCATGAAGAAATTGTTCGACACTGTGCCTGATCGCTTCCTCAGTGTGATTGCTGGCATCGAGCAGTTCTATGACATCGACACCATGCTTTTCGAGGAGGCTGTGGGGCGGTTGAAGGCATACGAAGAGCGCACGCGTCCACGTGCATCTAGCGGCGGACGCATTACCGATGGGCAAGTGCTCCTCACTCAGGCTGAGTGGGAAGCACGTTCTAAGAAGGATGGCAGGGACTCATCATCTGGCTACAAGTACAAGCCCTCCACGGACAGTGGAAATCGTGGCCGTGGTGGCCGCGGACGTAGCAGAGGTCGTGGCCGTGGCGGTCGTGGAAAGTCACCACACAAAGATGGGGCAATTAGCTTTGGCGGCGGCGGTCGTGACAAAAGTCATATTCGTTGTTTTAATTGCGATGAGATGGGCCACTATCAATCTCAGTGCAAAGCCCCTAAGAAGCAAGAGGCAGCGCCTCTCGTGCATGTTGAGAACACCGAGCCGGCACTACTGCTTGCAGCTCTGGAGGAGCCTCTTCCAGTGGCCCTTGCACGGCAGGAGGTTGTGTTTCTCAGTGAAGAGAAAGTGATGCCAGAGCTGCACTTGGCTGATTATGGTGCATGTACTGGGGATGTCTGGTATTTAGACAATGGTGCGAGCAATCACATGACTGGAGACAAGATGAAGTTCTGTGAACTTGATGAAAGTGTCACTGGTAAGGTTAAATTTGGTGATGGCTCTACGGTGCAAATAATGGGAAAAGGTTCAATTTTGTTCTCACGCAAGAATGGAGATCAATGGATGCTCCAGGAGGTCTACTACATCCCTAGACTACGCAGTAACTTGGTGAGTCTCGGCCAACTCACAGAGACTGGACACAAGGTCATCATGGATGAAGATGATCTTGAGGTGTTCATAAAAAATCCCTGGCATCTCCTGATGAAAGTTAAGCGCATGCCAAACCGTCTGTACCACATTGATTTGCAGCTAGCAAGTCCAGTGTGCCTCATGGCAAGACTTGAGGAACCAGCATGGCTGTGGCATGCACGGCTTGGACATGTCAATTTTCAAGCGTTGAAGCTCCTTGTTGACAAGCAGATGGCAGCCGGAGTGCCTCAGATCAAGCATCCCCATCAGCTTTGCCATGCGTGCCTTGCAGCAAAGCAGGCAAGGCTGCCATTTCCAACAGCAACAAGATACCGAGTGGAGAAGCCACTTGAACTGCTTCACATTGATCTATGTGGGCCAATCACTCCATCAACGATTGCCGGTAACAAGTATTTCATGTTAATTGTTGATGATTACTCAAGATGGATGTGGGTGTACATGTTGAAGTCGAAGGACCAGGCATGCGCTGAGATTGTCAAGTTCAAAGCACAAGCTGAAAACACTAGTGGTTACTGCATAAAAACGGTGCGTTCAGATCGTGGCGGCGAATTCTTATCGGCAGTGTTCACCAATGTCTGTGATGAGGCAGGCATCAAAAGGCATTTCACAGCACCCTACACGCCACAACAAAATGGCGTTGTTGAACGCAGGAATAGGACAGTCATGGCGATGGCGCGGTCCTTGCTCAAGAGCATGAATGTCCCGGCAAAGTTCTGGGGCGAGGCTGTGCGGCACGCGGTATTCTTATTGAACCGCCTGCCGACCAAAGCAATGGGGGAGCGCACCCCGTTTGAGGCCTGGAACGGTAGGAAGCCGCACCTGGCCCACCTGCGAGTGTTCGGGTGCACAGCACATGTAAAGATGGTGGCGCCGCACGTGAAGAAGCTTGATGACCGAAGCCAACAAATGGTGTACTTTGGTGTCGAGGATGGATGCAAAGCTCACCGGCTATTCGACCCTCATCGCAGCAAGATTGTTGTAAGTCGTGATGTAATTTTTTAGGAGAATTTGGAGTGGAATTGGTGTGCAGGCACGAGCACAAGAGAACCAATGGAGTTTGTGTTTGAAGAAGATGCACATGTGAGTCCTTCGGTGTGGCCTGCTACTGAAATATCAACAGGAATTCCAGTGTTGCAGCCTACCACAGCTGCAGTCCTACCCAGCAGTGGGCGAGAGGATAGGGAGTTTGATGAGGCACCGGCGACGTCCATTGTGGTTTCTCCACCTGGAGCAGTGACCAGGGCGCGAGCGGCTGCACGCATAGGGCGAGTGGCAGTCAACACCTCGTCATCACCAGCCACTCCTGTACACATGCCATTGGTGGAAACAATGACTACCTTGCCGAATGAGGAGCATGCTGCTCCTGTTTCACCAGGATCCAATAGCTCAGATGAAGGAGCACCGCACTATCGTGACTTGGATGATATCTACCAGAACACATCCGAGGTGGTACTGCATTGCAACGATGATGAAGCAGTCATGCTTGTAGAGATGGAGGAGCCATCTTGTTTTGATGAAGCAGCTGGGCAACTCAAATGGGTTGAAGCCATGGACAGAGAGATTGACTCCATAGTAAAGAATTCAACGTGGACATTGACCACGCTGCCAGCTGGTCATAAGCCCATTGGTCTTAAATGGGTTTACAAATTGAAGAAGAATTCAGAAGGAGAGGTGATCAAGCATAAAGCCAGATTGGTGGCAAAAGGGTATGTGCAGCGCCAGGGAATTGATTTTGTGGAAGTTTTTGCACCTGTTGCAAGACTAGACACAGTGCATGTCATTCTAGCTGTTGCTGCAAACCGTGGCTGGCAAGTGCATCATCTAGATGTTAAGTCAGCCTTTCTAAATGGTGAACTTGAAGAAGAGGTGTATGTGTCACAGCCGGAGGGATATGTTGTGAAGAACAAGGAGCACCTTGTGCTCAGGTTAAGTAAGGCACTCTATGGCCTTCGTCAGGCTCCTCGAGCTTGGAACATCAGGCTAGATAAAAGCCTGAAAATGCTTGGTTTCAGAAGGTGTGTACAGGAACAGGCAGTGTACACAAGAGGAGAAGGGAGAAGTGCAATTGTAATTGGGGTATATGTCGATGATCTCATTGTCTCAGGAAGTGATCCAAAGGAGATTGAGGCCTTCAAGCATCAGATGGCAACTGAATTTGACATGAGTGATTTGGGGCTGTTGTCATACTACCTCGGCATTGAGGTGTCACAGCAAGAGAGTTGCACCGCAATTAAGCAGACAAGCTATGCAAAGAAAGTGCTATCACAGTTCGGGATGATGGACTGTAATTCCACTACATACCCCATGGAGCAAAGAGCAAAATTGCACACAGACCCAAATGGCCAGCCAGTTGATGCTACAGAATATAGGCGAATGATTGGCTGCCTTAGATACTTGTTGCACACTAGACCTGATCTCTCATTTGCAGTTGGAGTGGCAAGCAGGTTCATGGAGAGGCCAACTGTAATGCATCACAAGGCAGTGAAGCAAATTCTTCGTTATCTTAAGGGGACTATTCACTTCGGCCTGGTGTATGGGAGAGGAGGCAGAGAAAAACTTATTGGCTTTACAGATAGTGATCTGGCTGGCGACCTGGATGATCGAAAGAGTACTGGTGGCATGGCGTTCTACTTAAATGATTGCCTTGTCTCCTGGAGCTCACAGAAACAGAAGACAGTGGCTCTTTCATCCTGTGAGGCTGAGTTCATAGCAGCGAATGCAGCGGCATGCCAAGCGCTCTGGCTCAGGACGTTAATGGCAGAGTTGATCGGAACAGAACCAGAGTTGGTGAAACTGTTTGTCGACAACAAGTCTGCGATCGCCCTGATGAAGAATCCAGTCTTCCATGGACGGAGTAAGCACATCGACACAAAATATCACTTTATTCGTGAATGTGTTGATGCTGGAAAAATCCACATCGAGTTTATTCGCACAGATGAACAGCGAGCCGACGCGCTGACAAAAGCATTGCCGGCGGCGAAGCTAGCGATTATGCGACATCTTCTTGGTGTTCGTGATCTTGCACCAAGCTAGGAGTAAGGGGGAGTATGTTGACATTACTCCTGGCTGGTCAAGTAGTACCTCATGCAGCAGTATCTGCATGTCTTCTAAAGTTGTCTGCATGTCTTCTAAGTGGTGATCAGCAATGAGTAGTTTGCATGCTGAGTCTGTGCTGTTACTCGTAGAAATAATGATCATGGGATATGTAACGATCTATTGAACTTCCATACAACTCTATATATAGCAGTAGCTACAACATGTATGGAATCAATCAGAGTTCGTGATTCAGTATAATAAAGAAATACCACATATTGCTAGCTGCTCTACGTGAGATATTTGGGTATGCATTCCTGGGTGTTTTCCAACAAACGCTTCCTCGAGGATCAAGTTGTGCGTGGTCAGCCACACATCGATGCGCTGGACATGGAAGCCATGGTAGCACCTCGGGTGCACGCGTACCTTCTCATCGCCCTCGTCGTACTCGCTGAGACAAATGGCGCCTTCAATCGCCGAGACGTCGGTGCCATCTTTGCTGACTTCATACACCACCACCGGTATCCGCCTCAGCATTCGCAGAATACTGTAGCATGCATCAGAATTCGGCATATGTGGTTTGTTTTGTCTCGTGGTTAGTTCAGTTTCCTCCAATGTCTGACAAACTTGTGCCTGTTCTCTCATGAGACTTGACTGCAGTTGTTCTTGTTCATGCAGGCACAAAAATAAAACAGGGTGCAGGGGCATTGTTCAAACTCTTTGGCTGGTGTGCTACATGAACAGTCGGCAGAACAGAGTGGTCCATGGAGTAACAGCTATCAATACTACTTGCTCACCGTGACAACCATTTAGATGATGATACTTATATTACATACTGCCTGTCCCCTAGATAGGTTTGGCATGAATTAGCACCAAAACAAGCATGAGTAACATGCCACTTTCTATCACTTGTCATGCTTCTGTTATGACTTGTTCACTGTTATGACTTCCACTTGTTCACTTTTTACATAATGCTTTTTCTTTGTGCCCAAGTAGAGCATGGTTTCGGTATGAATTGGTTGTAGAAGCGTGACAACTGAGTGAATAGGCAGCACTATGCTCACCTGGCTTCTCTAGCAGAAAATTCACGAAATATTCTATTGTATTAGGGAAACTAGCACCAACTCTAAGCAACTGACATTATAAAAGAGCCATTGTCATTGACTGACGGAGAAAGGAGTCGGCAGCAATCCAGCAACAGCAGCCAAAATAAAGAACTTATCTCCACCACAAAGCCACGTCCTCAACAGGCTTCGTGTCCCTGCCTGAGCTTCCCTAGCCTTGTTCACCACGGGCGGCCACCAGGCCTCCTTGCCTGCTATCAAGAAGGATCAATGGAACCAGAAGAAAATCACAGTCTGTATATAGTAAATGTGATCAATGTAAGAAAACACATCAGTTGTTGGAGTGGAAGGAAGTACGAGATTTGATTGTAATGGTCGCAGCCTGAACTTGATTACAACTGTACGCTAGTTTGGACATCTCTCCGTTGCTCTGCAGCCTCTGCTGTGCTCCACTCCTCTGTTCCGGTCCTGCTCCTCTGTTTTGCCTCGAAGCCAAGCCAGAAGCCGCACACTTGTTCATCCGTCCCGCATAGTGTCTTCCAACAAAGACCACAAAATTCTAATTATGCTATATGATCGAGGGAGATGTGGAGTAACGAGAAGTTTGAAGCCAATATTGGAACACAGGAGTTAGATCGAACATTTTTTTTTGGATTTTGAAAATTAGCTGACATAAATGTATGAGTTTGTTGGTTAACTTTGTGTGACACCCGGCCCAATTTAGTTGGCCCAGTGTGGCCCATGAGCGCAGGTGCGCATGTTTAGTACCACCTTACTAGTTGAGCATTTGTTAACAAGCCATAGTACATTCGGGTTAACACTTTTTACACGAAGCAAGGACGAAAGTGTAAGCAGGATGATATGTGTACGTGTGCTCGTCCCTCGGAAGAGCTAGGCGGTACGACTTTGGAGGACGAGATATTACACTTTGAGCCAAATGGGACCATCTCAATCTGAGCGGTACGGCTTTGGAGGACGGGATATTACACACCATGTCCTCCAACCAGTAGCATTTATCAAATGCGTATCGATGATTTGATGATTTTAGCCACCTCCAACATCTCACACCTTTTCAAATGAAAAATGAGCTTTACCACTGTGAAGGTGCCTGATATTTCAATGATCAAAAGGGACTGAAAGAATTATTTAAAACACACTTGAGTAGTGCTACATGAACAGAAGTTTAATTCTTCTCATCTCTGGTAGTTCCTTGGGAATAGTACCGCTATCATACTACTTGTTCGTCGTGGCAACTGAGTGGATGCAGATAGATTTATATGCAGGCATACTTCCCGCACTGCTAGCAATGTGCAAGATCGATGCGTTTGTAATGCTTTAGAAGCAGCAAAGACATGACCATGTAACGACTTCCATACATTTCCCTCCCCACAAAGATCCACCACATGCGAATTTGTTGTATAGTCATCGTGTGCGTGAAGAAAATAACACTTCCATAGTCTGCTGGTGAAGCTTCTCATAGCGTGAAGGGAGGGTCATGCTTGTGTCTTTCCCCAAGGCCTGAGGTATTCGTTTTGTCCTCCCAGGTGTTGCATACTTATGCAGTGTCACTCCCACAAAATATACCAAATGCTTCAAGAAAAAACTGCCGGATACCAAATGTTCAAATGCTGAATATTCTTGAGATACATTTTTAGTAGTACGTTTGGTACGTCCATTACAGAGATCATTTTTATTCCGAATGAACATTAAGAAATGATTCAACTGGATAATTATAGGGATTGTGGACATTGCTTTCCTTGGCAGTTGATAATTTAAGCTTTGGTAACCAATTGACACCTGGTCTGCATGTTCGTATTGCAATGGTCGTTTGATCTTGTCAGATTCCTCCCACATCTCACACACCTATTAGGTATTATTTCTCTCTCTAAACTTGCAATTACTTCCGATTCCTGCGATGTCATTCTCCAACTTCATAATACAAATACATGAAGAGGAAAAGATATCAAAGGAAAATATTCTAACACATTGCTAAGAGTGCTACATGAACAGAGATGTGCCTCTTCTCATCTCTGCTAGTTCCTCTGGAGTGAGAGCTACCAAAGCTACCTGTCCATTCTGCCAACTGAATGGACGTAAACGGTCTTATATATAGGCATACGTCCTGCGCTGCTGTCAATGCGCATATCGGATGCGTTTGGCATGCATCGGGAAGAAGGAAGAAGCGTGACCATGCAGGTTGCTTTCTACCAATTCACCAGCAAGAGGCATTCATCACCAGCCCTCTCTTCAAATTTCCAACATGCATATCAGCATATGTTTCCCACACACCAAAAACACACAAAAAGATCTACTTGTTTGTTCTTTCAAACTCCCTTCTAGTAATATTTACAGCAAATCCTTTCAGAAAAAAAGGTAGTGAAGACGACGACGCCTGCATCATCTGGTGGGCGCTCATCCCAGGCATGGCTGGCTCGGTTCTACTGCTGCAGAAGTTTGCAAAAATACATCTTTGAATGGCTGCTCCACTCCTCTGTTCTTCAGTCTCTGCTCTTGCAGCGTCGATATGAAAAACGACATGATGCTTTGATGTCTAATTATTGTTTAATAAAGGGGGTTTATCTGGCTGAAAGATTTCCAATAAACATTCACCCGCAAGCTTTTGTCTACGACCGATCTACACAATGCCACTCAATGAAAAGTGGGAACAACACCGAGTGTATTTTTTAAAATATAACAGAATCTCCTTTTCTTTACCAAACCAACCTCACTCAACAACTGCATTCATGGAATGTGCCTTACAAAATGGTAACAAAAAGTCCTAATCCAACTTGAACTCTACTTGACGGTCACGCTTCTCACGTTGCCTTGTCTCTGACGTGCGGTCTTCGGTTCACCTTCGTAGTCCTCAGTCCTCTTCCATGCTTGTTCACCGTATCTACGACACCTTCACTTCTCGAGATCCATTGTTCACATTCATGCAAACAAGGACAAAGAACACTGCACCTCTGACCTCCGAAGGTGTTCACACAGAGAACGTAATAACGCTCGACCTCCAACGAGCGAAGTTGATATCCTTGGCCTAGATCCTCAACAGACAAGTTTGAAGATTTGTGTTGAATGACTGATATGGCTTCCTTGAGTCACTTGGTCAAGTCAGTTTTCTCCAACATCTCACATGTCTTTTTTTCTATCTGCACTTGTAGTTCCTTCTGGTTCCTGCTATATCAACCTCCAATTTCGTAATACAAATGCACGAAGAGGGAAAGAAATCAAAAGAAATTGTTCCAACACATTTCTTGGAGTGTTACATGAGCAGAGATGTGCCTCTTCTCTCACCTATGCTAATTCCTTTGGGGTTTTTAGCTACCAGCGCTACTTGTTCACTCTGACAACTGAATGGATGTAAAGAGCTTTATATACAGGCATACGTCGCGACCTCAGTCGATGTGCACGCTTGATGAGTTTGGCATGCATTAGAAGAAGCAAGAACATGACCATGGTAGTTGTGACCACGTCACTAGGAAAGCATGCATCATCCGGCCTCTCTCGAAATTTCCCCAATGCTTTAGTTTAGTGGTCTTAGTCAGTTTTACGTAAGTTAGGCGCTGTTTGGATACTATGTGCTAAATTTTAGCAGTGTCATATCAGATGTTCGAATGCTAATTAGTAATTATAAAATTAATTGCAGAACCCCTGGACTAATTCGCGAGACGAATCTATTAAGCCTAAATAATCCATCATTAGCAAATGGTTACTGTAGCATCACATTGTCAAAACATGAACTAATTAGGATTAATAGATTTGTCTCGTGAATGCAATTAGTTTTGTAATTAGCCTATGTCTAATACTCCTAATTAGTATCCAAACATCCAATATGATAGGTGCTAAACTTTAGCAGGTGGTATCCAAACACCTCCTTATTCTAACTTTCTAACTCTCTTCTAAAAATATTTACATTAATTTTTTGCTCTGCAGCCTCTGCTCTGCTCCACTGCTCTGTTCCGCAGGCTCTGCTCTGCTCCGCTCCGCTCCTCTGTTCCGCAGCCTCTGCTCGCGCCGCCTCGAAGCTAAGGCCTTGTTTAGTTCCCAATTTGGAAGTGGCAAAATTAGCATTTTGCCATAAATACGCAACTGTAACGTTTCGTTTGTATTTGTGAATTATTGTCCAAATATTGACTAATTAGGCTCAAAAGATTCATCTCGCAAAGTACAACAAAACTGTGCAATTAGTTTTTGATTTCGTCTACATTTAGTACTCCATGCATGTACTGCAAGTTTGATGTGATGGAGAATCTTCTTTTTGCATAGTGTCAAAGTTGGGAGTTTGGAGGCAACTAAACATGGCCGAGCTGCGCGCATAATCGCTTGCTGCTGTCAGAGCGTGCCATAGCTGCTGTCAGCTGGTGGTTGCTAGCTCCACCATGCATGAGAAGTGAAAGGGAGGTGCCGGGCAATGTTTTTCTTTTTTTCCCTTTTTTTCTCTTTTTACTGTCAGTTCAGCAGGAAGTCATTTTCTTCATATCAAGTACTACTAAGTCGTACTGGTATCTTTTCGTTAAAAAAGTCTGTAGCTGTGTCCAAATTAATTTGGGTAAATGGATAGTGAAAGAAAACGTGCTTGGTCATATCATACCAGTACAAAGCATAAACCAAATTCAAATGTATTCCTTTGCAATTTTGATTCAAAAGAAAATGGATTTGTAATAATCAACTTGTTTGGGGAAAAATTGTTTGGGGAAAAAATGTTTCCGTGACCATACCATTATGCATAAAAATTCGTGTCTGACTTTTTTCTAAATTATTTGAAGCATTACGGTCGACTATGCAATAGATACCTCAGTCATGTTGGAAGGCATGATATGGCGCAGAAGCCATGCATTTTGTTATCATGGTAAAACAAAGGTAGTGACAATTGATTGGTTATAAGTTGTTTCAAGTTCTAAATCTTGGAGAACATTGGATGCATCATGCTTGTCCTTCTGTTGATGTAGTAGAAAATGGCATGCAGTCTTTTTTGGTTTCCTGCTAATTGATGCTAAACCCATCCATATCGTGTTCTCTAGTAGTAAAGGAAGTATATAAAGTATCTGCATCTTAAGGGTTGCCACAAGCAAGTAGTACCGATAGTTAATAGCTCCAAAGGGGCAGGCAAGTGTCTACAGATCAGATCATGTTCTGAATGAAATGAACAAAGGAGAAACTACAGAATCATGCATATGCTTTGCTCCATTTCGTTTAAGGGACACAGAGATACTCTGTGACGCTGAAATTCTTAACGATTTCAGAGTTAAGACTGGAAAAGCCCTTGAGTGGAACAAAATACTAAAGTTTTAACATGATCTATAACGAAATTTGGAAACTATCTGCCATCAACACCAGATATTGTGACATAATTAAGGCTGCAAGGCTCGACAAGTGTGGACGCCTCATCCTCTGTCAACTTTACATGGAAATATGCCGGGTGCTTAGGCTCAGGCAAGGTCATGCTTTCACTGCTTAGCATGGCAATCACATCTGACATGGTGGGTCGATCAGCAGCATTTTCTTGGACACACAACAATGCGATAATAATACATCTCATCATCCCTAGATTCTGATTCTCAGCAATTGATGCATCCACGAGCTGAAGCCATCTTTCTTCTTTCCACAACTGCCATGCCTGCAAAGTGCACGAGCACAAAATGCAGAAAGATTATGATGACAAAATACATAAAGGGACTTCATGATTTTGGAAATGCTTCAATGATCCACCGGAGAAGGGAATACTGTTAGCGGTGGAGTAGTCGCGGTAGTTTGAAAACAGTGTCATGCCCTTCAAAAGTTTTTCCTTACCATTTTTGAAAGATCATAAACACATTTTTTTCATGTTCAGAATTGAAAAACACTTACGTGCCCAAGAAGGTTGATGAAGTCTCCATATCGGTGGAAACCTGATGCTCTTTGACCGAAGCTGAATACATCAGATTTGACTGAGAAGAGGCCCTCTGAAGCATACTCTGGAGCCATATAACCACTGAAAGGACATGTGTAATTAGATCCTTATGTCAAGTAACAGTATTGTTAGCTATTTGTATAGCTGGGATGGACAAGTTGGTAAGTCTTACTATGTCCCAACAATCCTCTTTGTGTTTCGTTCAGTATCATTTATGCCAAATATTTTTGCGAGCCCAAAATCTGAAATTTTTGGGTTCATTTCATGGTCCAAGAGAATGTTGCTTGCTTTGAGATCTCTATGGATGACTGATTAGCATTTTAACCTGGTGGCATTTGCAAAGTTGAAAAAAAAGTGCGACTGATTAGCTCTAGCTTATACTCTCATGGAAATCACAGACAGGAAGTACATAAGTTTTATTAGAAAACTTGAATGCCGGATATAGAAAAATAAATGCGTTGGTCGTGAACTTACTATTTTGATGTGTGCGAGCTTGGCCATGTTCTCTTCTGATTCGCACCATTGCTGCAGTTCCCTGTTGTTCTCAATAAGTAACTGCTTGAGGTTGGTGAGGTGTTGTATACATGCAGGCAAAGACTTGATTCTACCACAGGCGCCCCGGATGGTGAGCTTTTTGAGAGAGGAGATGTCGCTCAGCCATTCTGGCAGTGCTGATATGCTGTCACAATGATGCAACTTAAGTGACTGAAGGGAGGAGAGTTGTTGTATGCCCTCCGGCAAGCTCGTCAGATTTGAACAGGAGGAGAAAGTCAACTTCTGGAGGGCAGGGAAGTGGTGAAACAGCCTGAAACTGTGGTGCTCACATATGATAAACAGGCTGGTGGTGGTTGGAGTAGAGTTGCAGCGATGGCTGCTGGTTTCTACCTCCTCCAGTGAAGATATAACTTGGTCGCTTCTTGATATCATGAACTCACGGCATTTGGGTGGGCATGGTTTCAACCTCAACTTTGGACAATAAGATACGTCGAGTACATCTAGCATAGGGAGCATGAACTCCTCCACACCATCTTCGCCAGGGCATGTTGTATTCCACTCCTCCAAACCATCCATCTCCTGCACTATGAACATTGCTAATCGGGGGAACGCTCCTTTTCCACCGCAAATACCCCCGTCAATTTTTGAAACATTGGGTAACTTATAGAGATGCAGGCTCTCTAGGTACGGTAACTGTCCAAGTGGTGGTAGGTTGCTACATGTAGGCAGATCATAAAATTGAATACGAGTGAGATTCGGGAGATGAAGAGAAATGGCCATGAGCCAGCCAGGAAAGCCCGGACTGCTATAACCTTGTAGACTCAAGATCTTCAGGCTCATTGGTGGCACTAGTTGTCCCAACAAATCCTTGTCCTCCAGATGTCGATCAGCATCCAAGGTCCAAACCAGCTTCAAAGTCAAAAGACTATGTTTGGTAGACAGCTTAAGTTTCTGTGCTTCCTCCAGAAGTCTTACGTTTTCAAGGGAAACTATATGTAACTCACTGACGACATTTTCACCCTCGAGCACATGCAGATTGCTATGAGCACTGACGTCATCAGCACGAACCTTAAAGAGTGGTAATGTTAGTGAATAGCACAATAGTGAACTGGCCTGATCCATCAATTTGTGTGAGCACCCATCCAGCACTATAGACTTCAACCCAGTTGCACAACCTATACTCTCTGGGAGGGACTCGAGCTTCCAGCAATACTTGAGATTTAGTGTATGCAGCCTTTTGAGATTACCAATACTTTCTGGTAGATACTCAAATCCACTGAACGATAGGTCCAGATGCTCAAGATTGGTAAGGGTACCGATGAAATTAACATTCGTAGGACTGATACCATCCAATTTCAAAACCTTAAGACTGGTGAGGTTTCTCATAGCTACAGGCAGAGGCAGATCTTCCTTCTCAAAATTATCCGTGCAGCTCACGTTTGACATATCCAGATATTGTAATGCGGTGAGGCCATGCAGAGCTGCCGCTAAGCCTTTCTCAATAGAGCAGAATCTCAAATGTAGATGCAATAAATTACGAAGCCTCTTAAATGACTCTGGAAATTCCCTGACACCACAATGTGACATGTTTAAATACTGTAGATTGACCAGGCTACCTATATCTTCTGGTAGCCATGTGATACAATGACAAAATGATAAGTTCAAATACTGGAGATGCATGAGGCCACACAAAGATTCAGGTATTGCCTTGAGACTGGAACATTCAGATAAATCAAGATGATGCAAATTTGTAAGATTACCAAGTGAATTTGGTAGTTCACGTATCTCAGAACAACCTGACATGACAAGATGCATCATACAGTTTAAATCACCAAATGATCCTGGCAGTTTTGATATGCCTGAACAACCTGACAAACCCAGATATCTCAGTGACCCAAGCTTGCCCATTGATTCTGGTAGTTCAGAAATGTGAGAAGATCCATTTAGGTTCAGGTACTGCAGTTTTTGTAGCTCAGTCGTAAACTCTAGGAGAACTTCATTTTGTATTCCTGGAGCAGTAAGGTACTTCAGCTGCTTCAGTTGCCCAATAGAGGCTGGCAACAGTATACCAGAGCATCCACTAAAATCCAAAATACGCAACCACTTTGCAAACGAAAATACCCCACAAGAGAGATCCAGCTTGCCATTATCTGAGAAATGAAGTGCCCTCACCTTTGAGGGTAAAACATTGGATAACCTTGTTGCCTGGTCATATTTGGTAACTGATGCATAGCGACAATATTTTTGGCTATATGCTTTATTATTCTTCGACGCACCATTAGAAACAATTAACTCATCACCCATGACCAATGTCGCTAGATCATGCACCAGGTCGTGCATAGTGTACCGCTCCATACGATCTCGCGAAGTCTGAAATGATAAGTTAACCATATAAGATCCATTAAAATGTCAACTAATAATTTCTTCATTTTGTAATAAAATTTAAATCCTAAGTTTACATGTGTATAAACTGTGAGGATACCTGGTTTACTTATTAGTAAATATGTACCGTATATCATATCTTCACCAAAGAAATATTACTTATTAAAAGAGTAAAACATACTATCAGTCCTCAAAATTGTAATGTTATGTCATCCCGGTCCCGAACTAGCAAAATGATCAATAAGATCCCCTAAAAAACATGCTAATTGTACCATATGAGTCACAAATCATCTAACATAAGTTAAACCACCTGCGTGACATGTTGTTTATACTATGCTATGACAAGGACCCGACATGTGGGGACCACGTATTGGGCCCATCTCTCCTCTCTCTCACCTGCTCTATCCTCCCTCCCTTTCATCCCCAATGTCATATGGATTGCTCTCACGTTCGGTCACCATGCAAGATCCAGTTCCAAGTCTCGGTGCCATATGTGGCCGTGACAACTAGTTACTAGTTGGGAGGCGAGCTCCTACACAGCCGGTCACCAGCTTGCCTCTAGCTGCAGCCTTTGGTGTCAACACTGCTAAGGTACTCGTCAAGCTTGACCACTACCTCTCCAAGATGGGTAGCGGAGCAAGGAAGAGGCGCTCGTCCTATGCACATGCTTGCAACGACAAAGGGCAAGCACCTTTGTGGCGATCACCAGCCCGACTCTACCATTTCCTGCGAGCTTCAACCATCGTCGCTCTACCTACTCACCTCCATCGCCTTTAATGCCACATCCAAGCACGCAAAACTACCTCTTCTCTCTCATCGTTCTTTCTCTATGAAACTAATAGGCAAGCTAGCAGCTCCCTTCCTCTGCGCTGGAGGCTGAAGTAGAGCACCACAATTCCACAACCCCATGATTTGTGTCATACTGTAGAGAAGTTTAGGGACTTGATTGTACTTTTTGCGAGTTATGGGACTGGTGAAGTACTTGATTACTATTAAAACTAATGAGAACTAAAAGGACAGACTAACAAATAGTTTTGCTTTTGGCTCTGCTAGGAGATTGCCTGAATACAAGAAACCTCCTCAGAAGATATTAGAACATGCATCTCAATGATTACACATGTGTTCTATGTTCAGCAGGTTGTGAAGAAAATCTGATGCACTTATTCTTTGAATGTTGTTTCAGTCAAATGTGCTGGGTGTTTTTGGGAATTGTGTGGAATCTTTCGCTGGCCCCTTTAGATATGATCATTTATTCTTTTTTCCATGAAAATGGATTATTCCATGAATTCCTCAAGACAAGGCTCATCAAAATGCAAAATCTAAGACTACTATAAAACTACTAATAAAATAAAGACTACTTTTTGGGGAAGGTAAATGTAAAAAGGTCGAACCCTCGCGCTGACCATTCGCTTTCTCAGTAGCGCAAGCGCTTCTCTTTGCTCCTTAACTTAATCTTAATTTAATAAAGTATTTGGAAAAGAAAGAGATTCTTGGTTTTATTGCTCCCGCTTCCTCATCTGCGCCCGAAGTTGTCTAGTAGTTGGAAAGGGATAGCGGGAATTCCCTGAGCAATCGCTGCTTTATCTCTTCCTTTGCAGCCTACTTTTTTTAGTATGTTGGTAAGGTCCAGTCAGGCTCGACTTAATTTTTGGATAACAGTGTTCAGCGAGATTATCATCATTGCTAGCTAGTGCATTTAGTGTCATCGCAACAGTATTATCTTTGATAATGGTGTTCGGTATATGGCTAAGTGGAAATTTGATTTTAGAGAAGAAAGCGACAGTGAAGCTTTCCTTGGATAATTGGATGAGTAATCTGTAACTTTTAATTCCTCCCCCTTTTTTCTCTTTGAGCCTGTGAGCTTTGTAACTTCTTTGTACATGCATTTTCTCTTTATATATATATACATATACATACATATATACGAAAAGACAGGTAGGGGACTCCCCTGCCAATTTGTTAAAAAAGGAAAGTATCTTTTGGGGAAAAGGTGTATTTTTCATCCCTCAAGTATTGCAAAGTGTGACATTCATCTCTCATGTTTTATGTGGTGAAAATCAACCCCACCTAAGTTTGACAATGGTTCAATGCCATCTAATGACGGTTTATGCCACGAAATCATTTGACTAGTCCATGATTAGCAATGTAATATGCTGAGTCGAAGATATAAAACCAATAAAAAATTAATAAATCCTCTAAATTTCTTTCAAATAAAAATTATCGGAAAAATTAACCGAACTGATTCATACCGAGCTGTTATAGCAATTGACTCAATATTGACTCAACATTAGACATAGCTAAGCAGTGATTAGTAAGATGATTACATGACTTAAACCGATGTTATATGATACTAAACTATTATCAAACTTAGGTGGGGATGATAAATGCATCGGTTTAGTAAGTTAAGGGGCTGATTTACACCAAATGAAATATCAAGAATGAATACCACACTTTTGCAAGACTTGAGGGATGAAAAATGCACTTTTCCTATTTTTTATTCCCTAAGTATTTTGATGTTTTACTTGATCTCTTAACTAATTATATTGGTGCACTAATCATCCCTACCTCGACTTAACAATAATTTAGTGCATAGTTTATGCCACGCAATCATCTGGCTAATCACTACTTAACATTGTGGTTTCCTACCCACGGTGCCACATCCGAAAAGAGGACCTTGCTGGAGCTTTGATGTAAGGCGGTTTCGAGCATTTCTTAGATACTTAAAGACATGTTGACGCTATTACATCAAACATTTGTATAGTCGGTTGGTAACCCCTTTGCACAGGGGTTTAAGCAAACACCTGCAGCTGAATGCCCGTGAAAACGTTGGTTTTTACAAGTGAAGAATGGGCAACAAGATATAAACATCTACTCAAACAGCATAAAAAATTTGAGGAAAAAAAACATTTTTGCACCTGGGCTGACCCGGCTAGCCAGACTTATGTGTATTTTTCATGTGAAATATGCACACGTGCAAATTACTAAGTTGAGAACCATGCATGACCTCCCCTCTCGCATGATCCTTTCGGATACCATCCCACTATGGAATAGGAAATAGGAAAATATTCCCATCCACCTATATAAATGGTATCTTCACAAGTGGTTCCTTATGTGAACCGCCGCCTATGTGCAAATGTGTTTCTACGTGTGGTTCAAAGCTACATGAGACTCCTCCAACTCCTCCAACTAGGCAAGAAGCCCATAACCTAAGCATGTGCCAAAACATGGTAAATAAGGAAATTGTTTTTAGTAATATATGTGGAAAACTCAAGAATAGGTAGTAGTGTGCCCCCACACCTTATCTATACTTTAACTGAATTTAGGATAAAAATTACCCACGGAAATAATATTGTAATTCCATATCCTATAATAGTAAAAAGTCAAATGTCATCAATTGAGTTGTGGTAATGACCAGTAGTAGGCAAAAACAACCAATATGCGAACAGATCAATCAGCAGGGAAGAGTAGTGTTCTTGTAGTTATATATACTTCAACATTACCTTGGGCAACTTTGAAACTTGAAGGAAGGACATGCCCAAAAGTTGCCTGGTGCATTCCTTCCCCTTCGATGGCTTGATAAAACCAAGAGCAATCCATTGGTGAATCAAATCATCTTCAGCAATATTATGGCCTTTTGGGAATATGGCACAATAAGAAAAGCATATCCTTAGCTGTGGTTGCATCCTTTCATAACTTAACTTCAAGGACGGTAGCACACCACCATTATCTTCAAAGGATTCATTCCAGATATCACTGTTGTTTATTTCAGTCCATCCGGACAGGTCTTTGGACTGTAGCATGTACCCAAGTGCTTGAGCTGCTAATGCCACACCTCCACATTTCTTTGCAATGTCCAATCCTATCTTCTCTAATCTTTCTTGGTAATGTTGATCTTCAAATCTGCTATATCTCTTAATTATTTCCCAGCATGTATAATCGTTCAAATGCTCCAGCTTGTATGGTGTACATGTGGAAACTTTCCTTGCAATGTCTTCCTTGCGCGTGGTTACTATGACATCTATGGTAGTGCCCTTCTTGCCCACCTGAAGCATACTCCTCAGTTTCCCCAACTCAGTGTCTTTTTCCTCCCATAAGTCATCTAAAACAATAAGAACCTTCTTGCCACGGAGTAGGTTATCTACCAACTGATTTATGGCTTCCAGTGTATCCCTATTCTGCTGGCCTGCTTCTATTGTTATTAGAGAAATTATAGAGTTTCCTATTTTCTTTAGATTGAAATCCCGGGACACATAAACCCATATACGATGGTCATACTTCTTGAATTGCGCATCATTATAAATTAGTTGTGCCAAAGTACTCTTGCCCATACCTCCGAGGCCATGGATAGAAACAATCACAGTCTCATCATTGTTGGTACCTGCGGATAAGAGGTTTATGATTTCCTGCTTTTCTCTATTCCTCCCAATTATTGGTTCTTCAGGCAAACGTGATGATGTTTCACGATGGTCATCATGTTGCTCAAGAGATGTGCAAGTGCCACCGTTTGAGAATTCAAAATCCCGAAAGTCCTTGTTGATTTTCCTCAGCACTTCTCTCATACTCTTCATCCTATTAGCCACGACAATCTTCTTGTGTGCAACTGGTAGACATGAAAGCACTGCTGGCTTCTGCAAGAATTTCATTTATTCTCAGTTGGAATCTACACTAAGCAAAGAGGCTTCAGATCATATGAACTTACATGGAAATTGAACCACAAACTGAAGTAGGAACTGGCTAATCGGCTAGATATTTCAAAATTAAGAGGTCTGTTTGTTAGCTGAGATGATCGATATTAACCGGTACAGGCAGTGTTGAGGCCAGTACCAGATGGATAGCCTTTTATTCCGGCCTGGGCACCAGTCTGGCTGATGCCCGAACGGGATTTACAAGCTTACATGTCCCAGTAGCCTGTAGGTATTGAGCTATTATCGAACAACATCATCAGATATATGAAACCCAGCCCAAGGAGTAGGCCCTGAGCAGTACGAAGGGGAAAAAATAAACCTTGCTAAAAAAGAAGGTATATTTCTTTGACACAAAATCAATTATAGGAGGAAACTCAATAATCCAAATGACTTATATAAGTAAGTTTCTTGCCTTAAATTTTAGGTGTATCCAAGTGTAGCACACTTGCTCTAGCCTAAAGTTTATTTGTGCGCACTAACTCACGGAGTCCCACGGCCTCACCTAACCCCTTTGCACTAAATCTGATCTATTTTGGTCCAGAGTTGTAGATATCCCGTTGAAGATAAGAGTGTCAAATTGATAATGAATTAGTTCTCCCTAGACATTCTATTCTAGCATGTATAACCACGCACCTTTGCAGTTAGCCGATCGCTAGTGTCTTGGTAGTCTTCGAGCATGTCGGTGATGTCTAAGGCAGCATGCTTGAGCCGCTTGAGCCACAGCTGCACCAACTTCTCCTTGGCCGACCGCCTCTCGGCATCGTGGAGCACCGCTGAGATGGCCTCCAGCACCGAGTTCATGTCCTTCAGGTCGTCGCCAAAGTTCCAAAGCAAATTGGCCTGCTCCGCGATGGCGGCGGCCAGCCTATCTTTTGCGATGCCGACGACGGCGGAAGTGAGCAATCCAGCTAAGATCTCCGCCATGGATGCAGAGCTCTGAGACTTGTGCGAATGGAGTGCGTGAACAAAGCCAAGGTGCAGCCGGCCGGGTTTAGTAGTTTAGTTGAACACAAGTTTTGCAGCATCCATGTGCTCTTGTCTGCTCTTCGTCACAGGCGTTGACGGACA
This sequence comes from Setaria italica, assembly GCF_000263155.2. Lineage (NCBI taxonomy): Eukaryota > Viridiplantae > Streptophyta > Magnoliopsida > Poales > Poaceae > Setaria > Setaria italica. Next base: position 32,342,534 of record NC_028457.1, on the reverse strand, counting down.
ATTAATGGCATATCATGATTAGCTGGCGTTGACGGACTAATTAATGGTATCCTGATTACATCTGATCGAGTGCATAGCAACTAAGGGCCGTGGTGACTTTCATTCAGTAACTTGACCACATTCCGATTGCCCCGCTGCTTTCTTTGATAGCTCACAATTTCACATCGATCGAGAAGATGGAGAGTTGTTTTCTGTGCTAGTCTCGGTGTATGCACGTTCCTCTACGTGGGGAACAATTAAAAAACTGAAGCACATGTATGCATGGTTCCATGTGTGCCCGTTGAATCTGGAGGCAAAACAGTCGGAACTACCAAGATGCTGACTGACCCGAGCGATTTAATTACTATATATGCATGTCATCACCAACCTAAAAGCCTATGTCTGTTCAGAACTCTGAGGCTAAATAAACTGGTTCATATCAGCAACCTCTGAAGCAATTTGCATAACTATTTACTGATCTAAGCAGATTGGATCTCGATGTTAGTAATACTTAAACAAAACCGAAGAAGCACATGGTTCCACATGTGCTCAGGCCAGCAGTTGACACCACCGAGGCCCTTATCTAATCTTAGAGATCCAAAGCGTTTTAGTATTTACAACTGAGGCTAAACTGGTTCCGTAGCTTGCATGTTACAATATTTAACATTCAAATGAGTGAAGTATCTTGGAAAGTGGTGAAGCATCAGTTATAGGCACATAAATCAGTTTAACATTCAAATGAGTGAAGGGCATCTTAGCATGGTAATTTCATGCCTATTTGGCACTTTTGGCAACGTGCAAGACTTTTCTTGGTCTTCGATTCCGGAGCCACTAGCTATGCCAAATTCTATTTGCGCATCCGATCAGTGAGCCTCGCAATTCTATGCCAAATCACGTGATAGAATGCCACTGGAATGCCATTGGTTAGCACTAATTATAGCACAAAATTGAATTTGATGTCTTGACCTAGGATTAGTTTACACCCAGTAATAACAGGTTTTTCACGCACCGCCATATACAATGCAATTTATTAAAACTGCTGATGAATGTGATGCGACAAAAATATAGGAGGCTACTTTTATATTGTCATCAACTTGGTGATTATTCCGAGCTTGCAAGATTCCAACATCAGAGTGGCAAATAATCTTTTCCCGCTAATTTTTTTAAATTTTAGTTCCCACCAATTTGAACCAATATAAAAGGTAAATATAAATTACTCATACATCGTTTTAATACAAGGTACTAAACAAATTAAAATATTTCATTGTCAGATCTAGTGCACATTGACTACATTAATTACATCAGCCACAAATGTCCCACTCACGAATTGGGACAATACATGCATGTGTTATCTGAAGCTAATACATAGTGTAAGGAGAGATGGCATCTTGACAATTAACATCATGGACATGCAAGTGCCATGGAATCCCGGTGGTTCAGAGTTTATTGTAAATTTTGCAGCAACGGTGGATCAGAGCGTGGGCTGGAACGTGGACCATGTGCTTTGCCCTAGAGAAGCATTGTATGGAGGCAGTGTACAAACGGGCAACAACCATGTGGGGTATGCCTTCATCGATTGACCACGAACTGGAATCGCGGTGGCAAGGATCTTCCCTGGTCCCCTTTTAATTCCGGTTTAAAGTAGGTCCGGTACAAAAAGGAATTGCGCGGATTTTTACTCCCGGTTGGTATTTGCAACCGGAACTAAAGGTTTATCCTGGTTCAAAAATCAGCCACCCGTGTGGGACCCTTTAATCCCAGGTGAAAAAATCAGCTACCCGTAAGGGACCTTTTAGTCCCGCCATTTTAATCCTGGTTGGTGTTACCACTCAGGACTAAAGCTCACGACACCAACCGGGATAAAATAGGATCTTTTATCCCGTTGGAAACACCAACCGGGATAAAAGGATCCCCCACGGATGGATAAAAAAGACTAAAGCCCTTGGACCCTTTTTATCCCAATTTGTAATACCAACCGGAATAAAAGGGGATTTTTAATCCTGATCGGTGTTTCAAACTGGGATAAAAGAGTCCCCCATTGGTGGCTCAAAAAGGATTAAATCTCTCGAAACTTTTCCAGTTGGTATTACAAACTGGGATAAAAAGGTCCCCTCAAGATTTAGTACAAAAGGATTGCATCCCCTTTATAGTTAGATGTGGTGTGTAGGTGGGATGGCAAGGAAGCTACGCGCAAGGCTTGAGGTCGTGGGTTCGAACCCCACGAACCGCGCACGCGCATATTTCACGTAAAAATCGCGTGACTTGTTGGGGCCCCTGGGATTTATTAACTATTTTTTATTTATTTTTTACAAAACTATTTATCCCGGTTGGTATTACTAACCGGGATAAAAAGGGGCATATCCCGTGTCTGGCGTGGCAGCCCCTTTAGTCTCGGTTTTTTTTACAAACCAGGACTACCTGGGACAAAGCGCCCCCTCCCCCCGTTTCGATTGCGTTATCCGGATTGATTTCGTGAGATTTTCACCTTACAAACCGGGACTAATACCAAATTTTCTACCAGTGCTTCCTCCTCTCATACTTGTATCCAGAACCTTCTAGCCAAGGTGTTCGAGTGACACACCCGTTCGAGTGAATCAACCAACTATAGGGTCCAAACATAATACAGCAGCCAAGGTGTTGGCCTACATGCATGCTGTGGTCTAGGACCAGGACACGAAGGCGGGGTTTGGGCCAGGCCGCCGGATCCGGCTGGTGCCACCAGCAGAATGCCCATGAATAGTAGAATCGGAAGGATTATGGTAACGGGTGTCCTTTTTATTGCACAAGATTAATTGATGGATGATGCATGATCATATCCACCGCAAATAAAAACGTTATTGAACAAGTTCAATTAATCGATAAAATGATAAAAGAATCAAAATCATGAAAGATACGATGTAAATCGATCGGATACTATCTTTCAGATATAAAGATTCGATTGGCCGCTTCCAGGCTCATATCCAACGATGACTTCACCAAGTCAATGTGTATCAAGTAACCGAAAAATCGATGGTGCTCCGTGCAATTTGGATGGAAGTAATCGTGACCTTTGATTCTACATTTGAGATCTTGTCTTTTGTTCTTTGTATTCGTAGTGTATACGAATTTTTCTCTCACCGTATGGAGCGGGGTGGAGGGAATCTGTCAGTCCCGATGAACATAAAGTTCAGAGCGCTACATCATGAAAGACATAAATGTGTTTTTGGTGGAAGGGAATCCCATACTGCCACAGTGGCTTTGACTTCACCTATTTTACGGAAATTGAGGTAATGTAGTGTGAAGTTGCGATGCAAAAATGAACCAGAAGTCAGATGAAATTAAGTTTTTTTTTCACTAGTGGAGCCATTTTGGGAGCATCTATTGTGTTCATTCCTGCAGCTGAAAAGCTGCGTCGAGCTATCATTTAATTTTTTTTTCTTTCATTAGTCACTTGTATAACTGGCTTGTGCTTTCTAGGGCTTCTGTTCTGAAGTACTACTACTACTGACATGCGTGGGATAACTTTGCGTACGGTGAAATGGTCTCTGACAAATCTCCTGCAATTACAATTCAGTAATAACGAAGGATTGTTTCATACTTCCATTGTTTCACGCAATTCAGCTGCGGGCGAAGGCTTGTGTCAGAGACCCAGCAGGCAGAGAGAACAGACGGGATGCATGTTTGTCAGACATCGGAGGAAACTGAACAGACAAAACAAACCAGACATCCAGAAGTCTGATGCATGCTACAGTATTTGCGAAGGAGTGCATTTTTTCCTGGAACGTGGTGTTGGATGGCCTTTTCTCTCATCAGACTTTTCATGCACGCACAAAAATAAAAAAACCTGCTGGGGCATTGTTGAAACTCTTTGGCTGGTGTGCTACATGAACAGTCAGAGTGGCCGTATGCCTGTTTGGCTCACGGGGGCTAAAGTTTAACCTCTATCACATCAGATGTTTGGATACTAATTAGAAGTATTAAACATATTCTAATTATAAAATTAATTACACAGAGGGAGGATAATTTATGATACGAATCTATTAAGCCTAATTAGTCCATGATTTCACAATATGGTGCTGTAGTCACCATTTGCTAATGATGAATTATTTAGGCTTAATAGATTCATCTCGCAAATTAACCTAGAAGTTCTGCAATTAGTTTTATTATTAGCTCATGTTTAACCCTCTTAATTAGCATCCGATCATCCGATGTAACTGGGCTAAAGTTTAACCCCTGTATTGGTATTCAAATAGCCTATTATATACTGCCTGTCCCCAGATGGGTTTGGCATGAATTAGCATCAAAACAAGCATGAGTCACTTACTCACATGCCACTTTCTACCATTTGTCGTGCATCCGTTATGACTTCCATACATTTTATCCATCATCACCCTTGTTTGCCAGCGGAGATGACTGCTGCTTCCTGCTACTTCAAAATATCGATACCTTGAATGCGAGATACAGGAAACTTCATCTTTAATTATCTTCAGTACACAAAAGTACCTAACGGCTTAAGAAATAACATGATAGTAAGATAGTACATAAAGTTTAAATGGCTGAGATATGTATGACATCACATTTTGGTAGGACGGCCGACGACTGATACGGGTCATCAGATTAAATAACTAACGGCCTAAAATGAGTTTGCCACAACATGTAAAATATCAGTCACCTGAAGAAGAGTTTGACAGGCCCATATTCTTTTGCAAAGAAGTTGAACATAGGTGTAGCATTTATGTGTTGGAGAATACCACTGTATCAATGATTCAGTGGTCACTTCAGGTTACGTGTGTGTGTCTGAATCTTCCCCTTATTGATCGAAACCTAACTAAAAAAATCATTAAATAGGTCATCAACAATATTAGTAATAGATCATCTCAGTATATCAAGGAGATAGTACATGGGATTTGGCAGGGAATGGATACAACTAGAGTACGATTGTTCTCTACATAGTTGTTTTAGAAATGTATTAAACAGCGCTATTCAGCTAGTTCAATGGAACAAGGGTCTTCGGTTCACCTTCATAGTCCTCAATCCTCTTCCATGCTTGTTCGCCAACTCCACCGTATCTACGACACCTTCACTTCCTTGAGTCACTTGATCAAGTCAGTTTTCTCCAACATCTCACATGACTTTTTTTTCTATCTGCACTTGTAGTTCCTTCTGGTTCCTGCTATGTCAACCTCCAATTTCGTAATACAAATGCACGGAGAGGGAAAGACATCAAAAGAAATTGCTCCAACACATGTCTTGGAGTGTTACATGAGCAGAGATGTGCCTCTTCTCTCACCTCTGCTAATTCCTTTGGGGGGTTTTAGCTACCAGCGCTACTTGTTCACTCTGACAACTGAATGGATGTAAAGAGCTTTATATACAGGCATACGTCGCGACCTCCAGTCGATGTGCATGCTGGATGAGTTTGGCATGCATTAGAAGAAGCCAGAACATGACCATGGTAGTTGTGACCAAATCAACAGGAAATTTCCAGAATGCTTTAGTGGTGTTAGTCAGTTTTATGGTCGCTCGTCTTGTAAGTTATTCTTTCTAACTTTCTAACTCTCTTCTAAAAATACTTACAGCAACTTTTTGCTCTGCAGCCTCTGCTCTGCTCTGATCCTCTGTTCCGCAGGCTCTGCTCTGCTCCGCTCCTCTTCCGCAGCCTCTGCTCGCGCCGCGTCGAAGCCAAGAGAGGAGCTGCGCGCATAATCGCTTGCTGCTGTCAGAGTGTGTGCCATAGCTGCTGTCAGCTGGTGCTCCACCATGCATGAGAAGTGAAAGGGAGGTGCCGGTCAATGTTTTTCTTTTTTCCCTTTTTACGCTGAACGTCGTCCCTCTACTGTCAGTTCACCGGGAAGTCATACTACTAAGTCGTACTAAGGAACACAGAGATACTCTGTGACGCTGAAATACAAAACGATTTCAGAGTTAAGACTGGAAAAGTCCTTGAGTGGAACAAAATACTAAAGTTTTAACATGATCTAAAACGAAATTTGGAAACTATCTGCCATCAACACCAGATATTGTGACATCATTGAGGCTGCAAGGCTAGATAAGTGTGGACGCCACATCCTCTGTCAACCTTACATGGAAATATGCCGGGTGCTTAGGCTCAGGCAAGGTCATGCTTTCACTGCTTAGCATGGCAATCACATCTGATATGGTGGGTCGATCAGCAGCATTTTCTTGGACACACAACAATGCGATAATAATACATCTCATCATCCCTAGATTCTGATTCTCTGCAATTGATGCATCCACGAGCTGAAGCCATCTTTCTTCTTTCCACAACTGCCATGCCTGCAAAGTGCACGAGCACAAAATGCAGAAAGATTATGATGACAAAATACATAAAGGGACTTCATGATTTTGGAAATGCTTCAATGATCCACCGGAGAAGGGAATACTGTTAGTGGTGGAGTAGTCGCGTTAGTTTGAAAACAGTGTCATGCCCTTCAAAAGTTTTTCCTTAACATTCTTGAAAGATCATAAACACATTTTTTTTCGTGTTCAGAATTGAAAAACACTTACGTGCCCAACAAGGTTGATGAAGTCTCCATATCGGTGGAAACCTGATGTTCTTTGACCGCTGACAATCTCAAGAATTAGCACACCGAAGCTGAATACATCAGATTTGACCGAGAAGAGGCCTTCTGAAGCATACTCTGGAGCCATATAACCACTGAAAGGACATATGTAATTAGATCCTTATGTCAAGTAACAGTATTGTTAGCTATTTGTATAGCTAGGATGGACAAGTTGGTAAGTCTTACTATGTCCCAACAATCCTCTTTGTATTTCGTTCAGTATCATTTATGCCAAATATTTTTGCAAGCCCAAAATCTGAAATTTTTGGGTTCATTTCATGATCCAAGAGAATGTTGCTTGCTTTGAGATCTCTATGGATGACACGCAAGCGAGAGTGCTTATGTAAATATAGAAGTCCTTGTGCTATCCCATCTATTATTGCTAGCCGTTTGTTCCAATCTACCAAGGCTCTTCTGGTTTCATCTGCAAATTATTTATCATAGGTATATTAAAGAAAATACATTTGACACTTAGATTTAATAACCAAGATTTTGTATTGCAATGAAGTGAGAAGTAATACCAAAAATGAAGAAGTCCAAGCTTTTATTTGGCAAATATTCATAGATTAGTAGTTTCTCCTGTTTCTGGTAGCAGCATCCTAAGAGCCTAACAAGGTTTGTGTGCTGGAGCTTAGCTATGAGTTGTATTTCATTTTTGAACTCTGTGAAACCTTGCCCTGAATGTGAAGCAAGTCTCTTGACTGCAATCTCCAGCCCGTCAGCAAATCGGCCCTGGGACAAGTTTAGAACCAACCGTTAGTGATACCTGACTAATATTCTGTCGGAGACAAATCAGAAACGAAGAAGAGTTAACTGCATAATTGAATGATATGTAAAGCTGAAGTTCTGGTTTTGTCTATTTGAGTATGGGCATATTCATGTGTACCTTGTATACAGGACCGAAGCCTCCTTGCCCAAGTTTGCTGTTTTCCGAGAAATTACATGTAGCCTCTAATACTTGTGAAAAGTCATAAATCGTGAATTCCGGATTCCTTCCTTCCAGTCCCCAAATCAGTGCTTCATCTTCATGGACATTCATCTTAGCTAAATTCAGAGTTGATGTGATACATTCAGTTAAACTTAATGCACAATCACACCAATCTAGTATTTTGAAAAAAATGAAATAAAGCTCAAAAATATTTTTGTCAAGGTTGCCGACCTCTTATGTGCCTTATGAATCTGAAGGAAACGAGGACGCAGACAAACAATGCAAATAGTGGAGCAACCAAGGCAATAATCAAGGCCCTTCCAAGAGGCTCTATTAAATAAATGCAAATGGTTAGCTAGTTACAATGCTTGTAGCGTGGTGATATGAAAACAATCTTCTCCTTGATGAGTCAATGCACAGTAAAGAAATGCTGCTTACTCTTGTGATTGGGAGATGGTGCCGGCAGCGGGGTGGGTTGCGGTGCTGGAGTTGGAACAAGACCATTCGACGGCACGGAGGTCAGCTCGCCATAGAACGGATACGTATCGTACCTCAGATTACACCACGCACCAAGGATCTGTCCTCGATGCCGCCCGGCGAAGTTCGTCATCGCCAGGTTGCTGATATTCGTGAGGCAGCGATAGCAGAAATCCACTATCAATTCCGGCACACACTGCGCCATGGAGTAGATTGGCGGAATGCTTCCGCTTCCATCATCGGTCGTGCTGCGGATTGCAGCGTAGTGCTTCCCTGTGTTGTTGAACACCTTCTGCACTGTGTTGTTCAGCGCCATGTTGATGAAGTGGATGATGGTTGTCTCCTGGTTGAGGCCCTTGTCCCAACCAGAGAACAAGGGCTGGGTGGTGACATTCATCAGGATGAGAGCACCATCGCTGTAATCTGCTGAAGATGCCATGGAAGCATTATGGAGGAGTTCAAGGAAATTCTTGTCGGAGAAGCGGAGGAGGCACGCGTCGTAGAAGACGGTGGCGTCCTTGCCGAGAGCGCACTGCTTCCGGGCGACGTCGAAGGCGGCGGCAACGCAATTGCGGCACGCAGAGGCATTGACGTAGCCATGGCAGAGCGCGAGGGCGTAGACGGTGTCCGGGACGGCGCCAACGGAGGCTTTGGCGAATAGGTCGGATCCGGAGACGGCGTCGCCCGGAGGATCCACGAATGGTGTCGAGGCCGGGAGCATGCTGGATAGGGTCTCCAGGTTGTTATGGTATTTGCTGTTGGTCGTGTAGGTGCCCGTGGCGCCGCAGACCCACCAGGGTTCGGTTGCGACCATCGGCGCCAAGCTAAGAACTAGCAGGATGATGAAGATCATGGCTGTCTACGAGTACCGAGTGGTGTCAGAGAGGGCTCCTTAATAGTTGACCAGCGGCCTCTGTGGAAAAGTCAATGATATCAGCACCATGGAAAAGTCAATGATATCATGACTGGAGCTAAATGCATGAACCTATCAAAGGAAATGGTCTACAATTAGTGCGCCTATTAGGTAGTAACCATATAGTGACCCTGTGAAGGGCCTAATTAATAGTGACCTGCGGTCTCTGTGGAACAGTCAATGGTATCAGCGCCATGGAGTATTGCATGTGCATTGTACAGGGTCAGACTAAAGATAAATGCATGAACCTATCGTAGGAAATGGTCAACAATTAATAGTGATTTGTTCTGTTAATTTCTCTTCCCTATAACTTAATTAAGTGACATTGCCATTGTGGTCCATTTTAGCAAAATTTAGGTCAGTCCAATGGCCCAAAACAAATCGAACATGCATCCCAACCTCTATATTAATAAATGGATAGACCTCCTCGGTGGAGTCTACAGGCATAATAAGGAATGTAGTTGTGTACAATTACACTATACATTATACTACACGGCCACATATCATCCGCGTTAGATGGGTGGGCAAGTCCTCAACACCATCATTTAATAGTTGATCAGTTAGGATTTCTTCAAAATTTCACTGGAGCGAAATGCGTAAACCTGTTTGGAACTTTGGATACTCCTGCGAGAATAATGTGAAAAACAAAGTCAGATTTGATGTTTAATTTCTCGGGTTCAACGTTAGGCAACTTGCCCAATTGCAAACAAATTCGTAGTTAGTACTATAGATATTTTCATTGTTTAAGCGACAGTGTATGATTAACTAAACGTAACTGTTTCCAAGACTTCATAGTTGTGGTTTTATATTGAACATGTTACCCATTTGGACATCTTGCAGTGTAACTATTCATGGCGATATAAATATACAATACACCTATCAATCTATGCGTACACCCATTTCTCCGTGCGCCACAACTGCTGCCACGTCACATCAGCCGGCTGCCATTAGGCCTCCTCTCTAGTTATTCCCAAGGAGGCCATAACCCTAAAACTTTAACACTAATTCTAATTCACTGAAGAGCTAGAAATGACAAAGGGTTCATCAGGAAGATGCAGTGGTGTGGTGGCCACCGTCTTTGACTGCTAGTGTGCAAGGAATTGGCTCCCGACATCTTAAAGGGGAGGTGAATCTTACTATTACTAATTGGAGGCTCCTTTTGAAGCCTCCAGATGAAGCCACCTAGGATTCCTAGGTGGAGGCTCTAGAAAAAGAGAGAAATCCTAGAAATTCTCACAAAAAAAGCAAAACATCCGACCATCAATCGACAGATTCAAATCATCATAACCATTGGATCTATTATGTTTTCTAAAAAATTACCCACCTATGCCATTATGAAAATAGCCTAAAGTAACCCCCTAAATCTATATATAAATTACCCACCTCTGCCATTATATAAAATAAACTAAAATAACCCCCTAATCTTCATCAAAATTACCCACTTATGCCATTATAAACAATATTTAAAATAACTCTCTAATTTGCAATTGAATTGCCTACCACTATTACTTTAAAAAACTTAAAGTAACCCCTTAAATTTGCATCTATATTACCCACACATGCTATTATTAAAAATAACATGAGGTAACCCTTCGTTTGAATCAAATAACCTTAATTAAAAATATACAACAATATATGATTCTAAATCGTCTATATCTTATACTATGGGTATACGATATAATAATTAAGGTCTATACGCATGATGTGTGATGTGTGTCACCATTTATAAGGATATAAAGTTATGGGAATATACATTTGTACGCTAAAATTATATTTAGCATTATGGATAGTTCTATTAAATTTATGAGCACTCAAACTTAGGGTTCATTAAACAAATTCAAGCCCATACATGCGGTCCAAAGTGGAAAGTTAAAGATTATAAATATGGATGAAAATATTATAGAGTAATTACTAACTGAAATCTATCACAATTGGATAAAGATATTAAGTATAACTACATAAGTATTGTGTTCGAATATTTAACAAACGAGAGGTAGCTTATGGTAATAGTTTTGTAGCAATGTAATCTCATTTTTTTCCATTGGAGACTCCGCATTAGTTCCCATGAGACAAGCAAGAAAAAAGAGAGATTCTCATAAAAATTAAAAACATCAAACACCAATCCTGTAAACTCTAATAATCATAACCATTGATTTATTATATTTTCTAAAAAGTTATCCACCACTGTCATTGTGGAAATATTCAAAAATGAGCTCTAAACCTATATCTAAATTACCGAGCTCAGCTATTATAAAACATAATCTAAAGTAACCCTGTAATCTTCATCCAATTTACTAATGCACATCATTATAAAGCATAACTTAAAATGTCATTCTAAAATTTTATCTATGTTACCCACGTATGTCGTTATTAAAAGTAACCTAAAGTAAATACCTAAATATTAATCTAATTATCTTCATGTGCATCATATAGAAATGTCAAAAAGTAAACTAATATATGATTCCGAATTAACTATTTATGTCATTGTTAATATAAAAATACTACATTAAAATATATACACATGATGAGTGCTACCATTAGACCATGTATACATGTATGTGCGGAATCGATAAAAAATATTGATTTGTATGCTAAACATAATGTATAGAGGATTGGAGGTGCGATACAAAATGAAAAAAATATGAATATGAAGGAAAAAGTGCATAGAATAATTATTAATTAAAAATCAATCACAACTGGACAAAGATAGATACATATCTATATAAGTATTATGTTGAAGTATTGGAAAAATAATAGTAGTAGGTAAATAATTTTGATTATTAGCTAAGAGTTTAATTTCTAAATAATTTTCAAATCCAATAGCTTATAAAAACATTAGCCCGTGCGGGAGCACGGGTTGATGGACTAGTTAGAATAACTTACGTACTTACGGTGTGGACGTCGTGTGGCTTCGCTCAAGGGAGGTATCCGTTGTTTGAGGGGCCCGCTGCACCCACCCGTGGATCCGCCCCTGATTAATGAACAGTAAAAACATTAATAATTAATATTCTCTCCCGTGAACTAATCTTTCTCGATTACACTCCCAGCCGATTAATTCTACATCAAATCTACCACGCATGCACGTCCGTTAGTCTTCCAATCATACACTACTAGAAAAATTATCTCTGAAACCCCCTTTAGTACCGGTTGTGCAACTGGTACTGGCCATCTGGTACTAGAGAGGGGTCCTTTAAGTACCGGTTCAAATAACCGGTACTAAAGGGTACCCTTCATTACCGGTTGGGGATACCAACCGGTATTAAAGGGCCTCCCACACCGCGGGGTATCCCCAACTGGTACTATATTTTTTCCTCTCTTTTCTTATTTTCTATTTTTTATTCTATATTCATATTTCGTATTTATTTCCTTTACGTATACAAGTTCTAATACGCTAATATGTAAAGTTCTATTTATTTTTAATACAACATTTGAGATAATATTATATATATACATATTGTACATATACATATCATATTTACTATTCTGAACCCGAGTCCGGTTTGTGCACTAGCTGAGATCCGTCATAATGAAACTCCCCCACAGGATTTGTGACCTCGTTCAGAAGAAATCCACATAATTGTTCTTGTATTGTCCTAAAAACTTCGGTATCAAGGAGTTTTTCCTTCCTGGTAATGAAATAGACATACTTAATATAAATTTTTTGAACAATTGAAATTTTTTTTGCAATATAAGCATATGAATTGAAATATTTAATATAATGTTTCCAAGTATATACACATGGATTGTTTTTTAAAGTATAAGCAAATGAATTGAAATACTTAATCTAATTTTTCTAAGTATATACACTTGGATTGGTTTTTTAAGTATAAGAAAATGAATTATAAATACTTAATCTAAATTTTTTGAACAATTGAAACTTTTTTGAAGTATAAGCATATGAATTGAAATACTTAATATAATGTTTCTAAGTATATACACATGGATTATTTTTTAAAGTAGAATTGAAATACTTAATCTAATTTTTCTAATTATATATACATGGATTGGTTTTTGAAGTATAAGCAAATAATACTTAATCTAATTTTTCTAAGTACATACACATGGATTGGTTTTTGAAGTATATGAATATGAATTGAAATACTTAATCTATTCTTTTTAAGTATATACACTTGGTTTGGTTTCTGAAGTATAATCATATGAATTGAAATACTTAATCTAATTTTTCTAAGTATATACATATGAACTGGTTTTTGAAGTTCAAGCAAATGAATTGATTTTTGAAGAATATACACATGAACTAAATTATTGTTGAGAATTTTGTATACGTACGGTTATTTCATGTTCGGTGATACTTTTCAGATACATAAAGCCGTGGATGCAGTCACAAATGTAGTATCTGTCAGTGTTTAAACCCGGCAACTTGCCAAGGGAGTACCCGAGACAGAGTTTTGGTTAGTGGGTGTCACCAAAATCAGGAACTCGATGGTGTACATAGGCACGCGATTTAGATAGGTTCGGACCACTAGATTGCGTAATACCCTACATCTTGTATGTTGTTTGCTTGTATTGGATTGAACTTGTTTGGAGGGGGTCCCTACCCGCCCTTATATATTGGGGGAACAGGGTTACAGGGTAGTTGTTTTACAAGAGTACTAGTAGGATTCGACTATAGAATACTATTCCAACTCGGAAGAATAGTTTCCATGTTTATGACTAGCCCCCTGGAGTCCATGTAGACTATATTACCATGTACCGTAGTCTCCATGTCTTGGTATGACCTGGTGTACTTCTCCTCGTATGGATCTATACAAACCCTTTGGTGGGCCCATGGATATATGCCCGACAAGCTCCCGAGTACTTTGTAGTCAAATGTAACAGTCTCGAGTACTTCTGCAGATGTAGTTCGACTAGTTTCTGGTGCTCGACGAGTACTTCTGTTGTGACTTAGTCTCTGAGTACTTCGAGTACTATCATGCGGCTGGAAGATACTCTAGCCTCATCTGACGTTTCTTATGAAAAGTCTATCTTCAGATCTTTATATGGAAGTGTGATGAAAATCACACTGCATATGGAGTAGCCCCCGAGCCTTAGGTTGAATCGAAGAATCAGGCTGAGGGTCTGTGGCGGAACCGCCCAAATTAACCTGACTAAAATGCATTGAAGTCGCCTGACACGCGATTATGCACTTTAAGCAAGTCAACTTGGTCGACCGTCGGATTTCCTCCGATAAACCACATAACAGGATCGAGAAGCATTGCTCACGTGAAGGTGAGTAGCATAGAGGTTACAACATTCCATCATGACAACAAGTTCCACATTTTTATTACATCAGAGTTTTCGAAATTCAAACCAAAATTTTGCATGGTTCGAAGTCAAATAAAACTAGCGGAAGCTAAACATCGATACATGACATCATGACGGAGCCGATCATGACACCAAAAACTCCTTCCTTCGCCGTCCGAGGAAGGATCCCACTCGACGGTCCAGCCTGGAGGAAGCTGGGTCGGCCAAGTGGTACCAACACCCAAGGTATTGACATAACCTGAAAAAGATTAGCCACAACAAGGCTGAGCAACTAGTACTCAGCAAGACTGACCCGTCGGAAAGGCACGACCGAGACCTAGACATGCAAGGCTTTCTGGCTCTGGGGTTTTCTTTGCCAAAAGCGTCTAAAGTCAGTCCTTACTTTCAACATTTTAGCTCATGTTCTATGTTCTTTATCCATTCTAGATTAGCAACTTATACTAAACAAACATGGTTTCCAAGCAATTACGGAACAAGCATCAAGATTAAAATCATCATCATGTTCCATCTTTACTCAGTGCAGAATAGCGATCAAGTAGTCCCAATCTGTGAGAGGCAGACAAATCGATTCGAATTTATTAACCATGCATGGCAAACCTAATCTCACGACATCCGTGCACCACGAAGGGTCGCTTCATTTGTCAGCTGTCCCCATCGATCCCTTAGGCACGTGTCAGGGCCAACTTCCTTTGGCATGCAATGCTCCACAGTCCCGGCCTATTGCTGCACTATGACCGCACTTGCACCCACATGATGCACCATGGGAACGACGTTCCAAGGACAGCCGGAGGGTATGCCACGCCCCAGTTCAATCAGGTACTAGGCTTCCCCATCCCATACTAGGTATGAGATTAGTACTTTCAAACACTTGATCACGAACGCCGACATGTTTTGACCTTAGTTCATTTTCATTTAGACAGACGGGGCAATCGACCAAGTATCGAACACAAGCCTGACCCCGTCCGTCGTCCTTATAGTTGCGACAAATCTGAAACATTCAACTCCTATAACTCGCGAGTGACAGGAGATCACTCGACTTTTACCGAAACCTATTAAGCAATGCAGCTACTCGGCCTTAGCAACTAGTATTCAAAAACAAGGTACTAAGTTATGCATCAAAGGTTCCAGTACAACTCCTCGAAACGTAAATGCGCAATCAAGTAATCAATAATATTGCATGAACTCAAGATAGGAATTTATGCTCCGGGGCTTGCCTTCAGGAAAAGCTTGCGGGTCCTCGGGGTCTTGCTCCGGTTTGGGCTCTCCTTCAAAGGGGTGCAGTTCCTCGGCGGGGTCTTCTTCCGGTGCTGGATGAAGCTCGTACGTTCCGTCGGCGAGATTCAACTCTACACGGAAATGCAATGCAGGGGTTAAACATTTTAGATGGTTATTTCAACCCACTCATGTTTTAACACGAACACTTGTAGCAAAGCTTCAGGAAAGGTTGGGGAGTTCAACTTCTGTTGGTGGAGAGCAGGATGAGAGGGTCGGATTGGGGGAAACTTAGGGTCTGACCCTCAGGTTTAAGGAAAACCGTACCGAGGTCCTCAGACTCAACACAGAGGAATCCCCGAAACTATTTCACCGATACCCTCAGGTCAAAGAAAAAGTTACAACCGAGCCCTCGGGCGAGGTGGAGAAAGGGTCGGCGAAACTTGGCAGGGTCGGGCGAGGGGAACGGGGAAAAGGTCGGGCGAGACGAAAAGAAAAGGGGTCGGGCGAACCGAAACAAAGAGGTCGGGCGAAGCGAAAAAGGATAGGGGTCGGGCGAAACGAAAAGGATGGGGGTCGGGCAAGACGAAAAGGACAGGGAGGTTAAGTAGCTTACCTCCAGGCCTACCGGTGAAGCCTTGGGGCCGAACATGAGTAGGCTGGGGCGGAAAGTTGTACGCGCTAACGCTTGGGCAGCAGCGAGACTTCGACGGTGGTCCAGCAGCGGCGGTGCTTCTTGCGGACACCAGCAAGCTCGAGTACCGCGTGGAGGAGCGGGCGGCTGGTGTGTTGGAAGAAGCGGCTGGAGCGGAGAGGGGGACGTTCTCAAAAGGGTGGAGGCGAAATCGCCGGAGTGTGTGGTGGCGCAAAGGGGTGAGCTCCACGGAAGCTCAGCGGCGGCACGGGGAGAAAGCGGTGGCTCAGAGGAGAAAGCGGGGCGCAGAGGAGAAAGCGGCGGTGGCAAAGGGGTGGCATTGCCGGTGAGAGGGTTCCCTTTTATAGGGTCGGGCTGGCGCGGAGGGTCGAGGCGGGGCTTCGGTGGGGAAAGGATAAGGCTGGGAGCGGCGAGTGCGCGGGCAAGGCGGCCATTGGCCGACGACGCCATTGAGCAGAGGAGGCGGAGCTTCGGGTGGTCTTTGGCGGCGATTGGCCTTGGGCGGTGCGCGTCTGGGGCTTCCAGTCTGTCGGGCGGGCGAGGCGGAAGGGCTACCGTGGGGGTTGGGCGAGCGGGCGGAGGCGCGGGACGTCGGGGGCGTCTCAGCTTTCTTGGCGAACGGGTGGAACAGGGTTGGCGGAGCAGAGCCGTGGCAGGTGGAAGGCGACCTGCGCGCGGCCGGTGATTGGCTAGCCCTGCGCTCGCTCCGTCCTGTCGCGGGCGCGGGTTGGGCGCTGTGGCTCTCGTCCTGTCGCTGTCGCGCTGGTGATAGGGTGCCGGCGAGCTGCCGGTGGCCGGCGGCCACGCGGCGCGCGACGCGCGAGCGAACATGCTTGGGCGCGCGGGCGTCGAGGCTCCCTTCGAGCAACAAGCCCGACCAGCTTTGGAGCGATCCTTCTCCGAATCTTTCAACACAACTCTCGAAACTCCCTTAAACAAACTTGTTCAACTCTGATTGTTCTTCAAACTTTGTTTAAGGTGTTGGTTTAGATTGTGAAAGGATTCAAAGATATTTCCGGCCAAAGTTAGCCAAAAATCTGGAATTCCAGACTTAGGATTTAAGGCATCCGGGGTGAGTTGACTGGTTTACCTCACTTTGACTGGGATTTTGAACAAGTTCGGATCCGATTTGGATCTGGGTCAGTGTAACGAAGTTGGAACACTCTCGAGGTACTACAACTTCTATTAAGGCTCTGACTTGAGTTTAGATAGGAAAACGGGAGATGAAAGCTTGCAAAGATGGAGGAAAACTCGAATTCCAGGACTTAAGAGATTTTCAGGGTCCTTTAGGAAAGCCGGCTTTGGTTGCTGTTTTTGACTTCCTTTCACTCCGAATTAGTCAAAGTGCCTTTAACAAAAGTTGTTGGAATTTAAAAGTTTTACATCTCTTATTTGGGCAGAAACTTAAGTTTGTATAAAAAAAATTCAAGCTTTAATTCAAACTCCAAAAAGAGCTTCTTAGGTTTATAAAGGTCATTTCACTTCTTAACTTAGGGATTTGATTTGTCACTGGTTTATTGTTAAAAGCACTTCATTTAGGTAGAGTTGTTACAGGGTCAATCTGCATTTGTTGCATCTTCATCTTGACCTTGAAGAAAAATAAATTTTTATCCAATGGACATGGTATACGCAGCCCCCGAGCCGTTACATGACTAGTTCCAGGAGGTATAAGGGTTTCTCAATCTGTTACCATGACCTTTCAGCTTCTACCAGTTTGGAAAAACCTGTGTTGCGTGGATAAGGTTGTAATTGTCGCTGATTTGCAAAAACATCAGCCTATTTCCCCCAGAGTCTCCACCACGGTTATAAAGGATAAGGGACAGTTATCCCCTCCTCTTACGCTATCATTTGCATCTGTTAGCCTCTTCCTCAAAAACTCTAACCTTTCCTCGAGCGCCACTACACATCATTCTTGAATTGCCCACGCCGCCCCCTCACTTATGCTCCGAGCGTATGCACGTGAAGTGGCTCATGAAGACTAGGATGGGGAAGAAGCTTGAGGGTTCCAAGAAGGGGTCCAAGGAGGATTCTAAGAGGAAGACTTCCAACAAAGGGAAGGAGCCCCAACTGCCATCGCCGAAGTGTGGAGAAATGAACCAAACCGCACCACCCAATCAAGCCATGGCGTGGAAAAGATCGACGATGAAGGAGATGGAGATCCAGGAGTTGGTTGACGCCAAGATATTGAACGATAAGGCGACCTTGTGCTGGAGATCATCCTAAAACAACCCGTGGATGTTCATGACACACCCTAAGGAGATGGTAACTTTTGCCAGATTTGTTGAGCGCGGGTTTGCCGTCCCAACTTCTGATTTCTTCCGGGACCTCCTGGATTACTACTCTTTGCAACTTGTCCACCTCAACCCAAACAACATTTTGCACATCTCAATTTTCATCCACTTGTGCGAGGCCTTTTTAGGGATCCAGCCCCATTTCAGTTTGTTCCACTTTAAGCCGCAGCCAAGTCAAGAGAACATGCAAGTCATTGGAGGAGCTAGCTTTCAAATCCGTGAGCAGTACTCTGATATGTATTTGGAGTATAAGCTGGTTGAGTCCCATGGTGGTTGGAAGGAGAAGTGGTTCTATGTTGGAGATCACGAGCCATCCTTGCCTAAGATCACTGGACACCACCCAAAGTATAGTAGTTGGTGGCTTGACGAGCCAACTACTACTGAGAGTATGAAAGTACCCGATTTGCTGAACAAGATCACTGAGTTGAAGAAGGATGGGCTAATGGGTGTAGTCGTAGCCACCAGCTTTCTAAAGAGACGGATATAGCCATTGCAGCTCCACCAAACCTGGGGGTATGAGTACTCTGGGCTTGACAATCCATCGAGAATGTCGCTAGATGACATCTCTGATGAAGAAGTAGCGGTGTAGCTGAGTCGAATATTCAAGGATTTCAACGGTGTGGCTGAAAACAGTGAAGCAATCAATGAATTTGACCACTAGAACAAGCTGAGAGAAGTGAGTACTCATCGCCCTCTGTCACTTGAGTACTCGTGTTGTTTAATTTGTTGTTTCCGACTTGTTTTTCCTTATGCAAGAGGATGTACTCATGTATTTTTTGCCTCCTCCTCCCCCTGGCACTGATGACATGGAAGCCGCAATGCCAACACACTGGGGGCAATTTCATGGGGAGTCCTCAAAAGAAGAGGGGGGAGGATGAAGAAAACGAGTCTTTAGCAGCTTCGATTCTGATGATGTGGATAATTTTGTTATGCAGCCGCATGCCCCCAAGCAGACTAAGTCTTCTTCTGACGTGTAGTGACGCCGTGTCGCCGCCAATGTGGATCCTGATTTGGTGCCGCCACCACAGAAGCAGCGAACTGTCATGCCCAAAAGGCGCGCTAGGCGCGATCTTCACATGGATGATGCGCCCCCGCCGGTAATAACACTTGTAGAAGGGCAACGTGTTGAGGTACAGGTACATTTGCACTTGCCTTGTGAAGTTACGAGTACTTATCTTGGCTTCTATCTTTTTACAGGCTACCAGTGGAAATGTGAAGGTGTGATTCGCGGGTTGCCTGAAAGCATGATTCGTAGGATTGACTGAAGGCGTGGGAAGCGTGACTCGGTAGAGGAGACCAAGTTGCACAAGTTACCTCCTAAAGATCTTTATGTACAGTATATTCTAGGAATGTAGCAGTTGAGAAAGGGTAATCATGGAATGTAAAGTGTCTTACGAGGCACTATAAAAGGGGAGCTCTACCCCGATGTAAGTGGATGCTCTTTTTTCAGAATTGAATCACGAGGACTACTCCAATATTGTTGTGTTCGAGTCTTATCTAATTAAAGTTACAATCTCCACATCTTACTTGTCAACCGGATAATTTTCCTTGAGTCTTCACGCTACAATGGGGATCAAAATTGCAGCTATGCTCCCTAGAAACAGCATGTATAAGAAGCAGACAAAATTCTTCGTAAACAAGTTGCTGAAGGCAGTGGAACTAGTAATCACGATACTTCAACATCAAATACATGTTCTTCTGCATATGTTGAGAATCTTAATAAGCCTTTGAGAGCAAATGGCACGGATAATGCTACAGTTCCCCTATCAGCTCCACTCCGGCAGCTGACACTGCAAGTATTAACGGAGGTCCTTTGTAACATCCCATATTTTTCACGAGATGTTAATGTGTGAAAAAGTGGATTTTAAAATTTCTTTGTAATGGTGTGAATTTTTCCTCAACATTAAGAGTGTCTTCTTTGAATCTTACCTAATTCATAGAATAATTCGAGTAAAATTTGAGAAATTAGGATCGCATAAATGCTAGAGTGTCAGTTGGATTCTTATTTTGATTTTATTTGGATTTTGAATTGAGTGGATTCAAATTTAAATTCTAAATTTCATATTTGGACTTGAACTAACACCCCTAACCAATCTAACTGCCTTGGGCTGAAACCCCTAGCCGGCCTAGCTCGCCTCGCACCTCACCGGTTGCAACATCGCCCCGCACCAGCCCAGCCATGCCCTGCGATGCCCCACCAGGCCGAACCGAGCCACTTGGGCTGCTTTTTATTAAGAATGGATGGAGAAGCAATAATATACTTTGCTTTTGATTTTCTTCATGTCATTTGCGTACTTTTATCCCTTTTATTTATCATTATAAGATGAAAATATTATCAAAACTTGGCTACGTTTGGTCGCGGAAGCTAGAGACTATTTTTTTCTCTAAAAATACACATGAGGCTCATCCATCGTATCATATCCGCACACCCCCGTCAAACCAAATAATTGTGGCAGCGACTGGCAGCGAGGCAATAATTGCTTCCGCACGCGGCAATAATTGCTTGCGCGACCCATTACTCCAGTACAGTACTCCCTCCGTTACATTACTGATGAATGAAATTTGGGCCATGTTTAGTTCACTCCAAAATTCCAACTTTGACACTATACAAAAAGAAGATTTTTCATCACATCAAACTTGCGGTACATGCATGGAGTAATGAATGTAGACGAAATCAAAAACTAATTATACAGTTTTTTTACTTTGCGAGATGAATCTTTTGAGCCTAATTAGTCAATATTTGAACAATAATTCACAAATACAAACGAAACGCTAGTGTTGCTACAATGTCTTGACGTTGGGCAACTAAACAAGATCCTGAGAATCGAACGCCATGAGTTGTCATGCACTCGATCAGATGTACTGCGCTCCCACTGGTCCAGGCGCCAGCTGGTAATCAGGATACCATTATTGGTCCGTCGACCCCAGTCAAGAGCACATGGATGCTGCCAACTTTGTCTACATGCTACAGTCCAAAGATCTGCTTGGACGGACAGAAATAAACAACAATGATATCTGGAATGAATCTTTTGAAGATGATAGTGGTGTGCTACGGTCCTCGAAGCGAAAGGATGCAACCACAGCTAAGGATATGCTTTTCTTATTGTGCCATGTATATTCTCAAAAGGCTATAATATCGGTGAAGATGATTTGATTCGCTAATGGATTGTTCTTGATTTTGTCAAGCCATCCAAGAGGAAGGAATACACTAGGCAACTTTTGGCACTATCCTTCAAGTTTCATCTTCACCAATGATTTGATTCATCAAAGGTATGTTGAGGTATATTTAACTGCCAGAACACTACTCTTGCCTGCTGATTGATCTGTTCACGTACTGGTTGTTTTTGCCTACTACTAGTCATTACCACAACTCAATTGACGACATTTGACTTTTACTTTTTCCTATCATAGGATATGGAATTATAATATTATTTTTATGGGTAATCTTTATATATGTGTAGATTCTTTACTGGGTCTCCTACATGCTAGAAATAGGTTGTTGAAGTTGCGTTTAATTTGAGATACCTAAAAGCTAAAATGCTCAAATGATTCTTCCGTAAAATTGTCATTCGTCTTGGTGAACCGGTGGAAAACCAAAAAAAACATCTTCCCTCCAGTTGAACCGGCGCATAGGATGCTAAACCGGGAAAAAACAATGCCACCACTTCAGCTATCATTCATTTGCAAATAGGAAATGTATTTCAGCTTATTATATAATTAAATTAAAGAAACCCCATACGCCATCTATCATCACCATACGCGGCACTGATCATAGCCATATTCCTTTTGAACTACAGCAGGCGACAGGCGCCGGCAGCGGCAGCAGGGTCGTCCATCATATCCGTGATTCTCGGCCCCCGTTTTCTTCCACTGACTTATTTTTAACACCCATCACATCGAATATTTAGATACTAATTAGGAGTATTAAACGTAGATTATTTACAAAACCCATTTACATAAGACGAATCTAAACGGCGAGACGAATCTATAAAGCCTAAATTAGTCCCA
>NC_028457.1:32307157-32320143 GCF_000263155.2 Setaria italica | reverse complement strand
TATTAGTCCATGATTTGACAATGTGTTACTACAGTAAATATTTGCTAATGATGGATTAATTAGGCTTAATAGATTCGTCTCGCCGTTTAGATTCGTCTTATGTAATGGGTTTTGTAAATAGTCTACGTTTACTACTCCTAATTAGTATCTAAATATTCGATGTGACATGTGCTAAAAATAAGTCAGTGGAAGAAAACGCCCCTGAGTCTCCACGCACCCGTCAAATTGCAGCCGCGACGCCCAGCAAGGCAATAATTGCTTCCACACGCGGTTTCCACACGCGGCTTCCACACGCGGCTTCCACACGCGGTTTCCACACGCGGTTTCAGACATTAGTGCGCTCCCACTGGTCCAGGCGCCAGCTGGTAATCAGGATACCATTATTGGTCGGTCAACGCCAGTCAAGAGCAGACAAGAGCACATGGATGCTGCAAACTTTTGTTCAACTAAACTATTCAACCTGACGTACGCCTTCCAAGTTGTTCCCAGCGCCGTGGTCCATCCTGGAGCAACGTTAATTGACGCCTGCCTAGTTGTTCTCAGGAAGTGTATTTCACAACCTTTGTTGACGCGCTCCTCTGCACACACCATTCTACACACCGCGTTCTCAGAGCTCTGCAGCCATGTTGTGGAGCTTAGCTGGATCGCTAACTTCCGCCGCCGTTGACATCGCGAAAGATAAGTTGGGGGCTTTCATCGTGGAGCAGGCCAATTCGCTGTGGAACTTCAGCGACGACTTGGAGGACATGAACTCGATGCTAGAGGCCATCTCAGCGGCGCTCCAGGATGCTGAGAGGCGGTCGGCCAAGGAGAAGTCAGTGCAGCTGTGGCTCAAGCGGCTCAAGCATGCTGCCTTAGACATCGCTGACATGCTCGAAGAATACAAAGACAATAGCTACCGGTTAACTGCAAAGGTGCGTGGTTATACATGCTAGGATCTATCTTCAATTCCTATGAAACCGATCGCATCCCTCCTAAGGAGAACTAATTCATTATCAGTTTGACATTCTTATTTTCAACCGGATGTTTACAACTCTGGACCAGAATAGAATGTCTTCTCGATCTCGAGCGTGTTCAGATTTAGTTCAGAGGCTATAGCAAGTGTGTCAGTGCGCACAAATAAACTTTAGGCTATAGCAAGTGTGTTACACTTGGATACACCTAAAATTTAAGGCAAGAAATATTGCACAAACTTATATAAGTCATTTGGATTATTGAGTTTTCTTCTATAATTGGTTTTGTGTCAAAAAAATATACCTTGTTTTTAGCAAGGTTTATTTTTTCCCCTTGGGCTGGATTTGGGCTGGATTTCATATACCTGATGATGTTGTTGGATAATAGCTCAATACATACAGGCTACTGGGACATGTAAGCCTGTAAATCCCGTTCGGGCATCAGCCAGACTCGTGCCCATGCCGGAATAAAAGGCCATCCATCGGGTACCGGCCTCGATACCGCCAGTAGCGGTTAATATCGATCATCTCAGCTAACATACAGACCTCTAAAATTTGAAATATCTAGCCGATTAGCCAGTTCCTAATTGAGTTTGTGGCTCAATTTCCATGTAAGTTCATATAATCTGAAGCCTCTTTGCTTTGAGTAGATTCCAATTGAGAATAAATGACATTCTTGCAGAAGCCAGGAATGCTTTCATGGATGAAGAGCATGAGAGAAGAAATAAGGAAAATCAACGAGGACTTTCGGGATTTTAAATTCTCAGATGGTGGCACTTGCACATCTCTTGAGCAACATGATGACGATCGTGAAACATCATCACGTTTGCATGAAAAACCAATTGGGAGGAACAGAGAAAAGCAGGAAATCATAAACCTCTTATCCGCAGGTACCAACAATGATGAGACTGTGATTGTTTCTATCCATGGTCTTGGAGGTATAGGCAAGAGTACTTTGGCACAACTAATTTACAATGATGCACAATTCAAGGAGTATGACCATCGTATATGGGTTTATGTGTCCCGGGATTTCAGTCTAAAGAAAATAGGAAGCTCTATAATTTCTCTAATATCAATAGAAGGAGGCCAGCAGAATAGGGATACACTGGAAGCCATAAATCAGTGCCTAGATAACCTACTCAGTGGCAAGAAGGTTCTTATTGTTTTAGATGACTTATGGGAGGAAAAGGATACTGAGTTGAGGAAACTGAGGAGTATGCTTCAGGTGGGCAAGAAGGGCACTA
This sequence comes from Setaria italica, assembly GCF_000263155.2. Taxonomy (NCBI): domain Eukaryota; kingdom Viridiplantae; phylum Streptophyta; class Magnoliopsida; order Poales; family Poaceae; genus Setaria; species Setaria italica. The sequence continues at coordinate 32,317,946 of NC_028457.1, read as the reverse complement.
CCATAGATGTCATAGTAACCACGCGCAAGGAAGACATTGCACGGAAAGTTTCCACATGTCCACCATACAAGCTGCAGCCTTTGAACGATTATACATGCTGGGAAATAATTAAGAGATATAGCAGGTTTGAAGATCAACATTACCAAGAAAGATTAGAGAAGATAGGATTGGACATTGCAAAGAAATGTGCAGGTGTGGCATTAGCAGCTCAAGTACTTGGATACATGCTACAGTCCAAAGATCTGTCTGGATGGACAGAAATAAACAACAGTGATATCTGGAATGAATCTTCTGAAGATAACGGTGGTGTGCTCCCTTCCTTGAAGCTAAGCTATGAAAGGATGCAACCACAGCTAAGGATATGCTTTTCTTATTGTGCCATATTCCCAAAAGGCCATAATATTTCTCAAGATGATTTGATTCACCAATGGATTGCTCTTGGTTTTATCAAGCCATCAAAGGGGAAGGAATACATCAGGCAACTTTTAGGCATGTCCTTCCTTCAAGTTTCAAAGTTGCCCAAGGTAATGTTGAAGTATATATAACTACCAGAACACTACTCTTGCCTGCTGATTGATCTGTTCGCATATTGGTTGTTTTTGCCTACTACTAGTCATTACCACAACTCAATTGATGACATTTGACTTTTTACTATTATAGGATATGGAATTATAATATTATTTCCTTGGGTAATCTTTATCCTAAATTCAGTTAAAGTATAGGTAAGGTGTGGGGGCACACTACTACATATTCCTGAGTTTTCCACATATATTACTAAAAACAATTTCCTTATTTACCCTGCCTTCCCCACATGCTTCGATTATGGGCTTCTTGCCTAGTTGGAGGAGTCTCATGTAGCTTTGAACCACACGTGGAAACACATTTGCACATAGGCGGTGGTTCATATAAGGAACCACTTGTGAAGATACCATTTATATAGGTGCATAGGAATATTTTCCTACTTCCTATTCCATAGTGGGATGGTATATGGAAGGACCATGCGAGAGGGGAGGTCATGGTTCTGAACTTAGGAATTTGCACGCGTGCATATTTCACATGAAAAATACACATAAGTCTGGCTAGTCGGGTCGACCTAGGTGCAAAAATGATTTTTTTTTCAAAATTTTTATGCTGTTTCTAGTAGATATTTATGTATTGTTGCCCGTTTTTCACATGTAAAACCCCACGTTTTCATGGCCGTTCAGCTGCAGGTGCTTGCTTAAACCCCTGTGCAAAGGGGTTACCAACCGACTATTCAAATGTTTTATGTAATAGTGTCAACATGTCTTTAAGTATCTAAGAAATGCTCGAACCCCCCCTACATCAAAGCTCTAGCGAGGTCCTCTTTTCAGATGTGGCAGTGTGGCTAGGAAACAACAATATTAAGTAGTGATTAGTCAGATGATTGTGTGGCATAAACTATGCACTAAACCATTGTTAAGTTGAGGTGGGGATGATTAGTGCACCGATATAATTAGTTACGGGTTAAGGGATCAATTTGCATAAAGTAAAATATCAAAATACTTAAGGAATAAAAAATAGGAAAAGTGCATTTTTTTTCATTCCTCAAGTATTGCAAAAGTGTGGCATTCATTCTTTATGTTTCATTTGGTGTAAATCAGCCCCTTAACTTACTAAATCGACGCATTATTTATCATCCCCACCTAAGTTTGATAATAGTTTAGTGTCATATAACATCAGTTTAGGTCATGTAATCATCTTACTAGTCATTGCTTAGCTATGTATAATGTTGAGTCAATTGCTATAATAGCTCGGTGTGCATCAGTTCTTTTTCCGATAATTTTTATTTGATAGGAAATTTAGAGGATTTATTAATTTTTTATTGGTTTTATATCTTCGACTCAGCATATTACATTGCTAAGCAAGGACTAGTCAGATAATTTTGTGGCATAAACCGTCATTAGATGGCATTGAACCATTGTCAAACTTAGGTGGGGTTGATTTTCACCAAATGAAATATGAGAGATGAATGTCACACTTTTGCAATACTTGAGGGATGAAAAATATACCTTTTCCCGAAAAAAAGACTTTCATTTTTTAACAAATTGACAGGGGACTCACCTACCTGTTTTTTGGTATATATATATATATATATATATATATATATATATATATATATATATATATATAAAGAAAAAGTGCATGTACAAAGAAGTTACAAAGCTCACAGGCTCAAAGAGAAAAAGGGGGGGAGGGGGAGGGGAGGAATTAAAAGTTACAGATTACTCATCCAATTATCCAAGGAAAGGTTCACTGTCATTTTCTTCTCTGAAATCCAATTTCCACTTAGCTATAGACCGAACACCATTATCAAAGATAATACTATTGCAATGACACCAAATGCACTAGCTAGCAATGATGATAATCTCCCTGAAAATTGTTCTCCCAAAATTAACTCGAGCCTGAATGATCATATCTAAAGGGTCCAGCGAAAGATTCCACACAATTCCCAAAAACGCCCAACACATTTGACTGACGCAACATTCAAAGAATAGGTGCATCAGATTTTCTTCACAACCTGCAGAACATAGAACACATGTGTAATCATCGAGATGCATGTTCTAATATCTTCTGAGGAGGCGATCTCTTAGCAAGAGCCAAAAGCATAACTATTTGTTTGTCTGTCCTTTCAGTTCTCATTAGTTTTAATAGTAATAAAGTACTTCACCAGTCCCATAACTCAGAAAACGTACAATCAAGTCCCTAAACTTTGCTACAATATGACACGAGTCATGGGGTTGTGGACTTGTGGTGCTCTGCTTCAGCCTCCATTGCAGAGGAAGGGAGTTGCTGGCTTGCCTATTAGTTTCCTGGAGAAAGAACAATGAGAGAGAAGAGGTAGTTCTACTTGCTTCGATGTGGCGTTAAAGGCGCTGGAGGTGAGTAGGTAGAGCGACGATGGTTGGAGCTCGCAGGAAATGGTAGAGTCGGGTTGGTGGTCGCAACAAAGGTGCTTGCCCTTTGTCGTTGGAAGCATGTGCATAGGATGAGCGCCTCTTCCTTCCTCCACTACCCATCTTGGAGAGGTAGTGGTCAAGCTCGATACCTCAGCAGTGTTGACACCAGTGGCTGCAACAAGCATTAAGCTGGTGACCGGCTGTGTAGGAATTTGCCTCCCAACTAGTAACAAGACTTGGAACTGGACGCGTGCATGGTGACCGAACGTGAGAGCAACCCATACGGCATTGGTAACATGCCAAGCACGAGATGGGCCGGAGGAGAAGGGGATGAAAGGGAGGGAAGATAGAGCGGGTGAGAGAGAGAGAGAGGAGAGATGGGCGCAATACGTGGTCCCCACATGTCGGTTCCTTGTCATAGCATAGTATAAACAACATGTCACGCAGGTGGTTTAACTTAAGTTAGATGATTTGTGACTTATATGGTACAATTAGCAAGTTTTTGTGGGGATCTGATTGTTCATTTTGCTAGTTTGGGACCGGGATGACATAACGTTATAATTTTGAGGAGCCATAGTATGTTTTACTCTTTTAATAAGTAATATTTCTTTGGTGTGATATACAGTACATATTTACTAATATTTACTAATAAGTAAACTAGGTATCCTCACAAATTATACACATGTAAACTTAGGATTTAAATTTTATTACAAAATGAAGAAATTATTAGTTGACATTTTAATGGAGTATGGTTAACTTATCATTTCAGACTTCGGGAGATCATATGGAGCGGTACACTATGCACGACCTGGTGCATGATCTGGCAACATTAATCATGGGTGATGAGTTAATTGTTTCTAATGTTGCATCGAAGAATAATAAAGCACATAGCCAGAAATATTGTCGCTATGCATCGGTTACCAAATATGACAACACAACAAGGTTATCCAATGTTTTACCCTCAAAGGTGAGGGCACTTCATTTCTCAGATAGCGGTAAGCTGGATCTCTCTTGTGAGGCATTTTCCTTTGCAAAGTGCTTGCATATTTTGGATTTTAGTGGATGCTCTGGTATACTGTTGCCACCCTCTATTGGGCAACTGAAGCAGCTGAAGTACCTTACTGCTCCACGAATACAAAATGAAGTTCTCCCAGAGTTTATGACTGAGTTATCAAAACTGCAGTACCTAAACCTGAATGGATCTTCTCACATTTCCGCACTACCAGAATCAATGGGCAAGCTCTGGTGTCTGAAATATCTGGATTTGTCAGATTGTTCTGGCATATCAAAACTGCCAGGATCGTTTGGTGATTTAAAATGTATGATGCATCTTGACATGTCAGGTTGTTCTGGGATAAGAGAACTGCCAGCGTCACTTGGCAATCTCACAAATTTACAGCATCTTGATTTATCTGAATGTTCCGGTATCAAGGAAATACCTGAATCTTTGTGTGGCCTCATGCATCTCCAGTATTTAAACATGTCAAAGTGTAGGGGCAAGGAACTTCCAGAAGCTATAGGCAGCCTGGTCAATCTGCAATATTTAAACATGTCACTGTGTGACGTCAGGGAACTTCCAGAGTCATTCAAGAGGCTCCGTAATTTATTGCATCTAGATTTGATGCGTCACCGGATTGAGAAAGGAGATCTGCATGGCCTCACCGCATTACAATATCTGGATATGTCATACTCAGGGTATTCGGAGGGGTATTTGGAGGAACGATCTGTAACTATGAGAAACCTCACCAATCTTAAGGTTTTGAAATTGAGATATTGCTTTATTGAAAGATCTACCTGTCTTAATTTTATCGGTACACTTACCAATCTGGAGCATCTGGACCTATCGTGGAACCGGTTTGAGTATCTACCAGAAAGTATTGGTAATCTCAAAAGGCTGCATACACTGAATCTCGAGAATTGCCAAATGCTCAAGTCCCTCCCAAAGAGTATAAGTTGTGCAACTGGGCTGAAGTCTGTACTGCTGGATGGGTGCCCACATAAATTGATGGATCAGGCCAGTTCTCTATTGCACCATTCACTAACATTACCACTCTTTAAGGTTCGTGCTGATGACGTCAGTTCTCATAGCAATCTGCATGTTCTCGAGGGTGAAAATGTCGGTGAGTTACGTATAGTTTCCCTTGAAAACGTAAGACTTCTGGAGGAAGCACAGAGACTTAAGCTGTTGACCAAACATAATCTTTTGACTTTGAAACTGGTTTGGACCTTGCATGCTGATCGACATCTGGAGGATAAGGATTTGTTGGGACAACTAGTGCCACCAAAGAGCCTGAAGGACCTGAGTCTAGAAGGTTATAGCAGTCCAAGCTTTTGTGGCTGGCTCATGGCTATTTCTCATCATCTTCCTAATCTTACTTGCATTGAATTGAAGAAACTGCCTACATGTAACAACCTACCACCACTTGGACAGTTACCGTACTTAGAAAGCCTGATTCTCTATGATATACCCAACGTTACAAAAATTGAAAGGAGTATCTTCGGTGGAAAAGGAGCGTTCCCCCGATTGGCAGATATCACAGTGTCTCATATGGATGGTTTGGAGGAGTGGAATACAACATGCCCTGGCGAAGATGGTGTGGAGGAGTTCATGTTCCCTATGCTAGATGTATTAGAGGTATCTAAATGTCCAAAGTTGAGGTTGAAACCATGCCCACCCAAATGTCGTGTGTTCAAAATATCAGAAAGTGACCAAGTTATATCTTCACTAGAGGAGGTAGAAACCAGCAGCCATCGCTGCAACTCTACTCCGACCACCACCAGACTGCTTATCATCAGGAGCAATCACCACAGTTTGGAGCTGTTTCACCACTTCCCTGCCCTCCGGGAGTTGCAATTATCCCACTGTCCAAACCTGAAGAGTTTGCCGAAGGGCATGCAGCAACTCTCCTCCCTTAAATCACTCAAGTTGAATTACTGTGATACAGCACTGCCACAATGGCTGAGCGACATCTCCTCTCTTAAAAAGCTCGTCATCTCAGACTGTTATAGAATCGAGTCTTTGCCTGCGCGTATACAGCTGCTCAACAACCTCACGGAGTTAGTTATCAACAACCAGGAACTACAGCAGTGGTGCGAGTCAGAAGAGAACAAGGCCAAGCTCGCACACATTAACATAGTTAAGACAGACATGTTCATATAAGCAGTGCCAATGTTATATAGGAAAAACTTCTGATGATATTATATATTTATACATAGCATCTCCAAATAAGCAGTGCCAATGTTGACAGACATGTTCAATGATTTGGGAGATAAGGTATATGTAGCTGCAATACTCGAATCAACATATATCATTCATACACACTCCGATTATACTACATGCGAGTTCTCAAAACAAAGGTGCATGGTATTTTTAATCATTATAAATATCTCAGGACTCTTGCAGCAGTAATAGAATGACTACTACATACCTGAACTTCAGCATCTCATCTCCAGCTGTTATGTGCACCTGCTGTGAGGTGTACCCTTCCCGTCAGCGTCCAGAAAAATTAGATGACGTACCCTTAGCAGAACTACCAAGCAAGCTTCTTGTAAGGGTCTGTTCGACTCGATTTTATACAGTTGAAACAAACGGGAAAGCATACCCTTGTTACTGATGCTTATCCATCCATGCTTTTTTGGTCACAAGAAACACAACCCTCCCTTGATGCCTACTAGTTTTACTATCCTCGAGAGTTTTCAGTTTCAGGTCAACCTCCGGTTTAGCAGCAACAAAACTTGCTGTGCAGACGCCGGCGCCACGAACCAGCGAGCCCTTGGCCTGATGCGCAGCCCGTGCGGCGTGGATACACGGTTTGTGGTCCGTTTCGTTCGCCGTGGCCGAGGCCGTCCTCGCCTTCGTCTTCGTCTCCGACCGAACTCCACCTCGCGGGGACCGCCGCGCTCACCACGTCATCTCCGAGCACCGCAGTCCGTAGCAACTGCTTAGGTGGTGCGCGTGGAGTGGTGGTGCGCGGGAGGGGGGCACAGCTGCTCCGGTGGGTGGCCTGGCTAGTGAAGGGCACGGCACGCCGGAGCTAAGCGAACGTCGGCGGCAGCGGGGGCGGCACTGCCGGCTGCCCTGTTTCTGGCAAACTAGTTTGCAGAAAGCCCCTAAATTAGATCGCAACTACTAATCGCGGTCCGGACTTTTACATAACTCGCAATTTGGATCGCGATTATTGATCATGATATATCCAAATATTTGCTTAAACCCCCTGAAATTTATTGGAAAACACCTTGGATTGGACTGGACCCTGTTCTCGCCCATCCGCCCGTCGTTCTCCCCGCCGGAGGCTCGCGGAGCCATTCCCTGCGTCGGAGCTGGCCTGCGGCGGCCCGGCGCCCACCTCGCCTTCGTCTCCGCTCGCGTCGCGGCGGCAGGGCCATACTCGTTGAGACGGCCCTGGCCTTGCTCGTAGAGCACTTGAGCTAGGCTGGCAGTGGCAGTGGCGATGGACCGCCAGAGTTAACGCCGGTGATCCTCTGCTGTTTAGACTGTGTACTAGTTGCTCCTAAATATTCAGGCTACCATACATAAATGATATATATGCTCCAAAAAGATTCCGGTGCCAGTGCCACACAGAGGGTTACAACTCACAGGTCACTGCTTACTAAAGTGTTACAAGATGATACAAAATCCCTCCTAAAAGCGAGCACGCTGCAACGTAGTTACACGACTGAATTGAAGTAGAAAGAAAAAACAGAGCAAACAGATGCTCCAACTACAAATCATTTCTGGTATCATACGCAATAGATGCTCCAAAATATTCAAGCGCCACGCCACACATAGGGTCACAAAGTCAACGATTAGATAATAAAGTGATACATGTGTTTGTTCTTCCTTAATTATTATATTATAAAAAAATCAGAAGCCCTGTGGGTTGCCCTAATGCAGTGGTAATTTATTGTGTGCCTATGTGTTTAGGAGGTCTTGGGTTTGATTCCATCACAAAACAATTTTGTAGTTTTGATTCCTAAATTTTTTGCTAAAAAAATATATCATTGCAAAAATTATCTATTCACTACCGGAAACAGTAAATTCGCCGAGTGTAAAACGTGTGCCGAGTGCAAAATTTCGGGCACTCGGCAAACACCGTCTTTGCCGAGTGTACACAATGAGGCACTCGGCGAATTTAATGCACTCGGCAAAAAGGCGGTTTGCCGAGTGCCAAAAAACAGGCACTCGGCAAACAACTCCTGGACACTCGGCAAAAAAGACACACTCGGTAAATCAACAGCGCGTGCGTCGCACGTGCGTCGTCCGTTACCAGGTTGGGCCGGCCGTTACACCTTTGCCGAGTGCTTGCCGTGCGACACTCGGCAAAGTGTGGTTCGCCGAGTGCTAACCGCACACACTCGGCACACTCAAAAGTTCGCCGAGTGCCTCGTCTGGACACTCGGCAAACTCAGCACATTGCCGAGTGCCGTCCCAGATGCACTCGGCAAAAAAAAAATAAATCCCTCCAACAGCTTCCATACTTTTTCTACTCCCCACGTAGGACATTTGGTTATACATATTAAAAGTTGGTCTATTTTCGGGTCTGTTTGGGATTTTTAATGCTTTGTTTGCATTAATAGGAATTTTTTGATTGAAGTCAAATTTTAACTGCAAGTACTTGAAATAATGGATTGAAATCAGTGAAAAAATCATATTCATATTATGGAGACCGGATTGAGTTCTCAACCAGAAAATGAAGAGAAATTTTGATGATTGTTTTTAAAAAACAGGACCATGAACCTATGGATCAATGGTTGTTAAATTGTAAAAAAACCAAACGAAATCTGAAAATCACAAGATTTGTCAAGATGTCATTATATTATGTGTGTAGGCTGTGGTAAAAAATTGGGAACATTTCGCCCAATTTCTGACACATGATGCTTAGAAACCGACTAATCTCGTGGAAGGATTCATAGAAGTTAGAAAGGAGCCAATAAGATTTGGTGTCCAAGTGACACTGGAATTAAGAAGTGCCTTCAAATCTTTTTGTATAGGCAACATACAACACAGATTGGTTCATGTCAAAATTTGGAAATTTTTCGGATGCGTTTGATATTTTTTATTGATTAAATGCAATTATAGATTTTTATTAGATATAAATGGAATTTGAGCTATAACTGCATGAAATAATGGAATAATATCGGTATAAAACTAATTTAACAATTTTTGAGTGATTTTGACACGATTTTGAACAAGTATATTAGAAGAAGTCACTAAAAATACGTTATTTCATGTAACTTTGCCGAGTGCACCCAGAAAACACTCGGCAAAAATGGCAGTTTGCCGAGTGTTCTCTGGGTGCACTCGGCAAAGTTGTTGCACGGGCCCACTCCCTCCGGCCTCGCGTCAAATAAAAAAATCCTCGGGCATGTGTTTGCCGAGTGCCGTAGATCTGAGCACTCGGCAAACCCTTATCTTTGCCGAGTGCCCCCGATCTGGCACTCGGCAAAGATTCGGCATGTGTTTGCCGAGTGCCGTAGATCTTGGGCACTCGGCAACCCTTATCTTTGCCGAGTGCCCCCGATCTGGCACTCGGCAAAGATTCGAAGTTATGTAAACACTTAGCGTTTCGTCGATTCATTTCCCCGGCCCACGGGAATCGAACCCCTCCGGACGAAGTTCCGCCCGATACCTCCGCGCCCCGGACGAAGTGCCACCGACTGCCCGCAACACCGGTCAGCCGGCGACCCCCGCCACCGCCCCACTCAATCAACAGCGCACCAAGCACATCCCCGCCCGCACTAACACCCCAAAGGCTCAAGACCCGCCAGCTGGACACGTCCCCCCTCCGGCCTACACGCGCCCCCTAAAACCCGTCTCCCTGGCAGCCTGAACTCCGGGGCCTCTTGCCCGCCGGCGCGCCCTCTTGCCCAGCCGGCCGGCCACCCCCCGCCCCCGGCGCTCCTTAGCCGGCGGCCCCGGCCCACCGGCCGTCCCCGGCGCCCCTTGCCCGGCGGCCCCGGCCAACCGGCCGCCCGCGACGCCCTTGCCCGGGCCCGGCGCCCCTTGCCCGGCGGCCCCGGCCCACCGGCCGCCCCAGCCGCCCCCTGCCCGGCGGCCCCGGCCCGGCCGCCCCCTGCCCGGCGGCCCCGGTCCACCGGCCGGCCCCGTTCCGGCCCCGGCGCCCCCTGCCCCTGCGTCCCGGCGTTCCTCACCCGGTAATGAATTTTTTTTTTGAATTTAGAAATTCTGAATTAGAAAGTAGGTTTAAATTAGAAATTAGATATTAGAAATTAGAAATTGTAGGACTTTAGTTGTTGAAATTAGGAAATTGTAGGGTTTTAGTTGTCGAAATTAGGAAATTGTATGGCTTTAGTTGTTGAAATTAGAAAATGATGGTTGGCTTGGGAATTTAAGCTATAAGAATGTTTGTGGAAGTGAGCCATCGTGCCATTCCTTCTTCTGTACATGTGGTTGTCGGCCATCGAGCCGTTTCATTTGATGCAGGTTATGGAAACCTCCACGTGCAGGGGAGGTGCTGCCGAAAATTTTAGTTGACAGTTGTATGTTTTTTTTGTAGGAGAGGCTACGTTACCGTCCTCGAGTCGTCACTTTGTACGATAGCAAGGTGAGTCATCCTACACATCTATTTCCGTATGATGGTCGTATATCACGTAACCTAGTTAGGCGTCTCCCGTTCGAAAGAGATACGTTTGGAAATATGCAGATGTTTGCATATTTATAACCGTATCTGTTTCGAATTGTCCACATTACTTTGGACAGCACGAGGATGTGTAGGAGGGTTTAGTTTGCTTAGGCTACAAGGGTAGATTGAGGGCGCGCACCCCACCTCCCAATCGATCACACGATACCATTCTCCAGAAGGTTATCCTTATATAGCCATAGATTCAACGCACCACCTAGTATTAACCTG
>NC_028457.1:32265260-32307057 GCF_000263155.2 Setaria italica | reverse complement strand
CAGTCCGACCCATGGCGAGTTCATCCACTGACTTTCCTCCATCCTCTACCTTCCCAGCAAGTTATCCATACACTCAAGTCGCATCTACACATCCTCGTGTGGGATTAGGACCTATCTTTACCTAATAGACAATATAGGAACGTGTAGATGCAACTTGAGTGTTTATATTACTTGCTGGTATGGTAGAGGATGGAGGATCGTCAGTGGATGTACACGGGCCGATCTAGTCAGAATTCGTTGACCGATGAATGGATAAATAAGACCGATGCTTTCTTGGAACGGGCATTTGCAAGGATCAAAGGAGGAAGAGAAACTTGGTGTCCGTGTAGCAAATGTGGAAACATGCGTCGGCAAACCAAGTTAGGAATGGGTAAACATCTTGTTAGGCACGGATTTACGTCAGACTATACCATATGGATCTACCATGGTGAGGTCGATCGTGGGAGGGACGAGGTCATTAGGCAACGTATCGAGCAATATGATGATGACGCCGGGGTGGGAGACATGTTAGATGACTATCATGAAGCTCATAGGGAGGAGGAGCCCGAGGCTAGCGCAAAGGCGTATTACGACATGTTGTCTGCGGCACAACAACCCCTTCACGGGCATACCAAGGTCTCTCAACTGGATGCCATTGCACGTCTAATGGCCGTGAAGTCCCAGTTTAGCTTGAGTCGAGACGCCTTCGATATTATGTTGACAGTTTTTGGGAGCCTGCTCCCGGAGGGTCACATCTTACCAAAGTCTATGTATGAGGCACAAAAACTTCTTCGTGCACTTAAGATGCCATACGAGCAGATACATGCTTGCCCGAAGGGATGCATCTTATTTAGGAAAGAATATGCGGAAGCCAAGTACTGTGTGAAGTGCGAATCATCTAGATTCCTGGAGGTAGACTCTGGTGACGGTCAGAAGAAGCAGCTTGCAATCCCTGTGAAGATTCTACGGTACCTTCCCTTCATACCGAGGATCCAACGGCTGTACATGTGTGAAGAATCCGCGAAACAAATGACATGGCATAAAAACGGACGTCGATACAATGCTGACAAGCTGGTACATCCATCCGATGGTGAAGCCTGGACAAAGTTTGATGCCATTTATGATGCGAAAGCTCGAGAGGCTCGTAATGTATGTGTTGCGCTCGCAACAGATGGGTTCAATCCGTATGGAATGTCGGCTGCCCCGTACAATAAGTGGTTGGGATGAAATATTGTAGGCCCAGGTGGAGGTAGAACGGAAGCGCCGAGAGGAACTAGAGGCGAGGATCGAGGCGGATCGGCAGCTTGAAAGGCAGAGGACGGAGCAGATGTTCCAATACATGCAGAGTGTGTTCCACAGTTTAGGTCAAACTCCACCACCTATGCCACCGAACCTCTTCCCGCCACCTCCACCACCTCCTGCAGCTACTCCTGTGAGTCAATCTCAACCTTACAATCAATCTAGACTTACTTCCACTATAATTACTTGTTTAGACTATGAAATCTCTTTACCTACATTTGTGCAGAATCAATCGGCGGCGTCCAATGCAGAATCTTCCTGGGGGCAGTGGCCACCTGCACGTCCTCCTCATCCTCCTCAGTGAATTGTCATTTCTGTGTTTGTGATGCAAAACTTGTGAACTTATTTAGACGAGAACTTATGAATGCTATTTGTGTGCTTGTGAATCCTGTGGTGCAATTTATATGCTTGTGCTGCCATTAATATGCCTGTGTATCTGTGGTTGTTTTTTGAGAGGGGTCCTTTATACCTAACATTTCTATTTTGTAGCAGGAATTAGGACACTTTGCCGAGTGTTAACACTCGGCAAAGAGGCCATTTCTGGTAGTAGTAGACGCGTTTGCCGAGTGTATTTTCCAAACACTCGGCAAAGGGGGCATAAAAAATGGCGTTTGCTTGTTTGCCGAGTGCCATAGGTAGGCACTCGGCAAACACAGGCCATTTGCCGAGTGTTTCCTCAATTACACTCGGCAAAGGGGGCAAAAAAATGGCGGGCCGGGCCATCTTTGCCGAGTGTATTTAGGGCAACACTCGGCGAAGTTGGCATAAAAAAATGGCGGGCCGGGCCATCTTTGCCGAGTGTTTTATTAAATACACTCGGCAAAGATGGAAACTTCGCCGAGTGTTTTATTAAATACACTCGGCAAAGATGGAAACTTCGCCGAGTGTAATTAAAAAAACACTCGGCAAAGATTTCTACTTCGCCGAGTGTCGGCCGTCAGACACTCGGCAAAGCTTCCGTCGCCGTGACAGCCCGCCATCGCCTTTGTACCGAGTGTCATATTTTGCCGAGTGTATTGCGGCACTCGGCAAAGGCTTTGCCGAGTGCCCGATGGTTGACACTCGGCAAACAACCTGTTTGCCGAGAAAAACTTTGCCGAGTAAGGTTCGCCGAGTGTTACACTCGGCAAACACTTTGCCGAGTGTATTTGGCCCTTCGCCGAGTGCCTGGGGCACTCGGCAAAGTTACTGTATCCGGTAGTGATTGCAACGCTTCATTGCATGGTAATTACAGTAGTATTATAGAAAAACAATAAAACCCTATTACCACAAAGGTAATTGCCACGGCTGCTAACAAAGTTCCATTGTGGCAATTGGTACCTATTACCACGATTTTAGCCTTATTACCACATTTTTTCACTGTTGCCGTAGACCTAAAATCTAGTAGGCCATATCATCCGCAGCACGTCGATCAATTAACCCTGAATTTCACGGTACACACAGTCATTTCAAACTTGGCTGTAGACGTCAAGAAAGCAAACGACGTGACCCAGTGAGTGAAGTGAGTGTTAGATTTATCCATGTTACCATCTGGAATAGTCTAAATGAATAGGTTACCAATTTTCTTCGGAAGAAATTATTTATGCACATTATTTAGGGTACAATCTTCCGTGGCATGGCACGGAATTGGTGATTTCCCTCAAGATTAAGCTATTGCAATCCCACTATGCAGGCCTACTATCAAACTACGAACGGGCATTAGTCAAGGTTGATGTGAAAAAAAAAGGAAAGTGAAGTCGGTGCTGTTGTCCCCGACCTCGGGCATCTACCAGAAAAAGACGCTAAAAAGATAGCAGCAATGCCCTTAGATCAACAAACAAAAGTATTGAAATTCGTGAAATGTCACACCCGATTTTAAGGACAAAATCGAGTGCATTAGATACATGTGCGCCAGGATCAAGTTACACACATGTACGACAATAGTGAATAACAAAGACAGTGCTAAAGCGAATAGAGAGAGTATTAAACATTATTACATGACCGAAAGTCTCAATAAAACATAAGCCTAATTTATTACGCAGCGGAACTCCAAAGACGACGACGACTCCACAGGCAGCTGACTGAAGAAACGTACGCCTAGAACTCCTCAAAGTCGTGTAGATACTCCTCTTCCCAATTAGCTTGGTCTGAACAGCGGTTTTGCAAGGGTGAGTACACTTATGGTTGGTACTCAACAAGTCGTGGGGAATAGTGTAGTGTAAGGCAAATCAAGGTATGGCTAAGGCATAATTAGCATTCGCTTTTAATTAAGTTGGACAAGTTTTATTAGCAATTAACTAAGTATAAGTTTATACCACCCAAAATTAAACATGATCATAAATTAAGTAAACAACATATGCATGAAATGACAACAAGTTAAGTCCATCTTCCCATAATATTATCATGTGAGGGTCCAGGCCGCTCTTAACCGTGAGCACGGCTCAACGATCAATTTTACACTCTGCAGAGGTGGCACATCTTTACCCACAAGTCGCGTAAAAGTTCAAAAGAATTTTGGACCCAACCATGCGGTGTTTGCAAGGCACCATACCACACTTCCGAGGTGTGATTGCATAGGGATGCTACGAGGCCTTTACAAAGATTCATCAGTCAGTGGTAACTCGCTAAGGTTTCGGTGTCTGGCGTGCACCACCCATCCCAGGCAAAAATGCAACGACTCAGTCCCCCCTCTTGCCTCATCACGAGTAAGGTCACCCCAGACTAAGGTTTCTAATTATTCAGCCAAGACCAGAGCCATTTAGTCTTGTGGTAGCACTGTTTTCCTGGGTGGTTCTCCATGTTCCGATTAACAATAATGATCTTGTATTAATGAAAGGTATAACAGAAGTAAAGCAAGATTAAGCTTTGTGTTTAGTTAAACCACCATGTACCAAGTAAGCACTAAGCATGAACTACCCCAACATAAAGTAAACTGGTTGGTCAAGGTAAAGGTAAATCAATCTAGGAGAACCTTAATTGGGACCCATCAACTTAATCTTAACATGTGCATAGCATAAATGTTGAGTACGAGAAAGTAAAGGTGTATAGGACGAAAAGGTAGTGATCAAGGACATGACTTGCCTTCTTGGCCTTGCTCCTGCTGTTCGTACTCCTCGAAGGCTTGGTCTTCAACTCCCTCGAACTGCGGGACGTCTACACGCGTCACACAGGCACATACAAGCAAACATGGGCAAAAGTAAGAAAACAGTACACCAATCATAGTTAAACAGAGAAAACAAGCTTGGGAAGTTGATCTACGCTTCAAAACGAACACGTGGATATAAAGAACGCGAAAAACGGAGTTAAAATGCAAAAGATATGATTAAAACAAGATCCAGGGGCTTTTCTGTGAGAAAACAAAACTTTTAGGGCCTATCCGCGAAAACCGAGGGCTTATACGTAATTATGCGTATAAACCGAGGGTCTAACGTGCAAAAACTCAAATCCGGACGGCGGGTTGATTCTTGAAAAGCTCAAGGGTTAAACTGAAAAGTGCGAGGGCAGATCTGGAATTATTTTCAACGCGATCTGGACCGCGTGTTTATTTGCGGAAAAGGTGAGGGCTTAAGAGAAAAAACGACACGGCGCGGCGCGGTTGACCGGTACGTGGCCAGATTGACTCACGATCAGCCGTCGGATCAAGATCTGACGGTCGCGGTGATCCATGACATCGCGGGGGTGGCGGCGCGCGACGGCGAGCGGCGGCGGGTCGTCGGAGTAAGCCGAAACAACGCCACAAGGCTCGGTTTCACACACCGAAGGCACTAGAAGAACAAGGAGGTTGCGGCGAACTTGTTTTGGGGGACCTTTGGGGAAGAGGCGGTGACGCTGGAGCTTTGGGGAGCTTGGGTTTCGGGTGCTTCGGCGTGGGTGCTCGAGGCCGGGAGGTGGCGGCGGCTTATATAGGGGCGGTGCTGGGAGATAGAGCGGCCCTGAGTTTAAACGCCGCCGAAGGAGTCGGAGCGGAGGCGGGCGGTTGCGGAGTAGGCGGCGGCCGTTGCGGGGAGTCCCGGTCGGATACGGCCGGAGGAGGAAGATGACGGGTGGCGGGCCGACGCGACTTCATGGGCCGGCGCGTGTTCACGGGCCGCGAGGCGACGGGCGAGTGGGCGAGCTACGCAGTCCGGGGGCGGCTGCATGGGCCGACGCATGCGTTCGCGGGCCACGAGGAGGAAGTGAAGCGGCGGCCGCGCGGGAGATAGCTGGGCCGGCGAGCTGTTGCAGCTGGGCTGCGAGAGAAGGTGAAGCGGCCGGAGGAGCTGCAGCTCGGCTAGGCCGAAAGAAGAATGGGGAAGGGAAGGAAGAGAAGATTGCGGCCTAGGAGGAGAAGAAGAAAGAGAAAAAGAAAAAGAAAAGGAAAAAAGGTTTTGGAAATTGAATTTAAATTTGGAATTCAAATTTTTTATTCAACTCAAACAATCAAAAACTATGCTCCAGCATGAATGCACAAATAATTCCTATGATGAATTTAATTAAATTAAAGAAAATGAAATTAAATGCCTAGAATTTAAATGACACCCTAATTTGAGCAAATTTTAATGAATTTGAATTCTTTAAAATTTTGGGTGTTACAAATCCTACCCCCCTTAAGAAGAATCTCGTCCTCGAGATTCGGAAGATCCTGCAAAGAGATGGGGAAATTCCTTCTGTAACTTGTCCTCTCTTTCCCAAGTTGCCTCGTCCTCTGTATGGTGACTCCACTGAACCTTGCACATTCTGATCGTCCGGTTTCTTGTAACCCTTTCCAAGGTGTCCAAAACCTTAATGGGGTATTCCGTGTAAGTGAGGTCATCCTGAACATTCAATTCCTCCATAGGCAACTGTTCGTCGGGAACTCTGAGGCACTTCTTAAGTTGTGAGATATGGAACACGTCGTGTACATCTGACAACTGATTAGGCAACTCCAATCGATAGGCTACCTGTCCCACTCTCTGAAGAATCTTGAACGGACCGATGAATCGAGGTGACAATTTCCCTTTGACCTTGAATCTGCGCATACCCCTTATGGGCGATACCTTGAGATACACATAATCACCTACCTCAGAGGTCAATTCTCTTCTCCTGGTGTCAGCATAACTCTTCTGTCGAGATTGTGCAGTCCTCAAGTTTTCTCGGATAATGTGGACCTGTCTTTCTGCCTCTTGTATAATTTCTGGCCCGAATAACTGACTCTCTCTTGTCTCACTCCAATAAAGAGGTGTTCGGCACTTTCTACCATACAAAGCTTCAAACGGCGACATTTTGAGACTAGCTTGATAACTGTTATTATAGGAGAATTCTGCATAGGGTAAACTCTTGTCCCAACTACCTCCATGCTTCAGTGCACATGCTCTTAACATATCCTCTAATACTTGATTCGTTCTCTCAGTCTGTCCATCCGTATGAGGGTGATAAGCGGAACTGAAATTCAGCCTCGTACCTAGAGATTCATGCAACTTCTGCCAGAAACGTGACGTGAACTGAGTACCTCGGTCAGACACAATCTTCTTGGGCACACCATGCAAACACACTATTCTTGACATATACAACTCTGCTAACTTGGACCCGGTGTAAGTAGTCCTTACCGGTATGAAGTGAGCTACTTTGGTCAATCGATCCACTATGACCCATATGGAGTCATACCCATCTCGGGTGCGAGGCAAACCCACAATGAAATCCATCCCAATCTCTTCCCACTTCCATTCGGGCACCTTCAATGGCTGAAGTAACCCAGCTGGCCTCTGGTGTTCAGCCTTGACCTTTTGACATATGTCGCAAATTGCTACATGTGCAGCTACATCTTTCTTCATTCCGGGCCACCAATACTTCTGCTTAAGATCTTGATACATCTTGGTACTTCCTGGGTGAATGGAATAGGCTGAATCGTGAGCTTCTTTCAAGATCGTCTCACGGAGATTTCCCACATCGGGTACCCAAATCCTTCCTTTGACCCATAAAGTTCCCTGAGAGTCTTCTGTAAAGTCTGTGGCTCTCCCTTCCTTGACCATCTCCTTAATTTCCTTGACCTTGGCATCCTCAAGCTGTCCTGCCCGTATCTCTTGCTCTAGAGTTGACTCCACTTCCATCGTTGCTCCCTCAGTGTGTGCAACGACGCTCAAGTTGAGCCTCTCAAATTCTTTCATCAACTCGTCAGGTAGCTGGAATGCTAAGGCTAAGTTAGCATGACCCTTCCGACTCAAAGCATCTGCAACTAGATTAGCCTTACCAGGATGATAGTGAATCTCCAGATCATAGTCCTTGATAAGCTCTAACCATCGTCGTTGTCTCAGATTAAGGTCCTTCTGAGTGAAGATATACTTGAGACTCTTGTGATCAGTATAGATCTGACACTTAGTCCCTAGAATGTAGTGTCTCCAAATCTTCAAGGCATGTACCACTGCGGCTAACTCCAAATCATGTGTTGGGTAATTTTGCTCATGTTTCCTCAATTGCCTGGAAGCATAGGCGATCACATGACCTTCCTGCATCAGAACACAACCTAAACCCTGTCGAGATGCATCACAATATATGTCAAACCCTTTATGCAGATCTGGCATTACCAATACTGGAGCTGTGGTCAACCTCTTCTTTAGTTCCTCAAAACTGGCCTGACATGCCTCTGTCCATTTGAATTCCCTTCCTTTTTCTAGTAGCGTAGTGAGGGGTTTCACTATCTTGGAGAATCCTTCAATGAACCTGCGGTAATAGCCTGCAAGTCCAAGAAAACTCCTAATCTCAGTTACTGTCTGCGGCGGATTCCACTTCAAAACATCCCTAACCTTGCCTGGATCCACCGCAATTCCACCATCGGAGATGATATTGTTGGGTTACGAGGTAGGCTACGCTAGCGCAAAACAAAATTTTCTACCGCGTATAACCAGGAAGAGCTGCCGTATAAGGATCACGGGATTACCACTCGACGCACTACTGGTGCGGAAGATGTAGATATGCGTCGGTGCAGTGAAGACGATCACGTATTCGTACGTAGTCGATCAACATAGTCGTACATAGTCGATCACGTCCAGCAGCTCCTCAGCAGCTCGTCCACGTGCACAGCAAGATCGCCTCCGGTGCCGCGGCTCGTCGTCGGCTCGTCGTGGCTCGTCGGCGGCTCGTCGATGGCTCGTCCAAGTGCTGCAGGCGCAACACCTCCAAGGTATCCACACGTGCAGGGAGGAAGCGTCGCAAGCCGGACTGCTAGATCCGCGAGTTGCAACAGGCGAGGGCGTGGGAGGCGCGGCAAGTCTGTTCAGCCAAAAGGTGTAAAACCCTAGGGCGCCCCCACCCCTCTATTTATAGGGGTTCCTGATGGGCCTCTGGATCCGAGGCCCATTAGTACTCCTAAACCTAATCCAACTCGGATCAGATCCGAATTGGGCTTCCAGCCCCTTAAGTGTGTGACCCTATGGGTTCGGATACGTATAGACATGGCCCGAGTACTCCTACTCGGCCCAATAGTCGGTAGCGGCCTCTAGCAAGACGTGCCAACTCCTGTACGCATACGAAGATCATATCAGACGAACCATCACAACATAATATACATACTATTCCCTTTGCCTCACGATATTTGGTCTAGCTTCAAGCCGACCGCTCTTTCTCGATCCTGTGATTCGGAATCCCTTTGTAGGTTAACTCTTAACCGTACGTAGCATGGCCATGCATTTTCTGATCCGATCACTCGAGGGGCCCAGAGATATCACTCTCAATCAAATGGGGCAAATCCCATCTTGATTGACCATGTCTTATAGCATGCTTCTTGACAAACCCGAAAACTACCTTTATAACTACCCTGTTACGGCGTAGCGTTTGATAGCCCCTAAGTAGGTCAATCCACATCTAGAATACATGCGACAATCTCAGGTCTAAGGACAAAGCGTATATGTTGTTTAAAGAGAGAACTACTTCTCGTGTTGGGTCAGTCCTAACACATGTCTCCACATGTGTCCACATTATTAGTTCAACATCTTCATGTCCATGACTTGTGAAACATAGTCATCAACTAATACATGTGCTAGTCTAATATTCATGTGTGTCCTCACATGAACTCCGACTAGGGACAACTTTAGAATAACCATACAAGTAAAGAGTTTCACATACAATACACATAATTGCAAATCAATTCAAGTAGCCTTTAATGGATATTCAATGAACACAATATACAAATCATGGATACAAATGGAATATCATCATCTCTATGATTGCCTCTAGGGCATACCTCCAACAGTCTCCCACTTGCACTAGAGTCAATCTAGAAGGTACCTAATACCCATAGCTCTTACATGCGCATCATGCTTAGCCTGCGGGAGTGGTTTTATCAACGGATCAGAAATGTTCAGATCCGTGTGTATTTTGCATATCTTGATCTCACCCCGGTTAACGAAGTCTCGAATGAGATGAAATCGCCGCATTACGTGTTTGTTCTTCTGGTGGTTCCTTGGCTCCTTTGCTTGCGCAATTGCCCCATTATTATCACAGTAGAGATTCAATGGGCTGGACGCATTCGGGAACACACCAAGCTCAATGAGGAAATTCCTTATCCAAACACCTTCCTTCGCGGCTTCGGAAGCCGCGATGTACTCGGCTTCTGTCGTAGAATCGGCCACCGTCTCCTTCTTGGAACTCTTCCAACTAACAGCACCACCATTTAGCGTGAACACAAATCCTGATTGTGACTTTGAATCATCTCTGTCGGTTTGGAAACTAGCATCGGTGTAACCTGTTACAACGAGCTCCTCCTGACCTCCATAGACGAGGAACATATCTTTAGTCCTTCTCAAGTACTTAAGAATGTTTTTCACCGCTGTCCAGTGACTCTCACCTGGATCAGATTGGTGTCTGCTTGTCATACTTAGCGCATATGAAACATCTGGGCGAGTACTTATCATTGCATACATGATAGATCCAATAGCCGAGGCATATGGCACTCTACTCATGCGATCCCGCTCATCAGCAGTCGAAGGACACTGAGTCTTGCTGAGATGTATGCCATGTGACATAGGCAAGAACCCTTTCTTTGCCTCTTCCATGCTGAACCGCTTCAACACTTTGTCAATGTAAGTATCTTGGCTTAAACCTATAAGCCTTCTCGATCTATCTCTATAGATCTTAATACCCAGAATATATGCCGCTTCCCCTAAGTCCTTCATCGAAAAACTATTTTTCAGTGAAGTCTTTACGGACTCAAGCATAGGAATGTTATTTCCAATCAGTAATATGTCATCCACATATAAGATTAGAAATACCACAGAGCGCCCACTAACCTTCTTGTAAACACAAGACTCTTCTTCGTTCTTGGTGAAGTCAAACCCTTTGACCACTTCATCAAAACGAATGTTCCAACTCCTAGATGCTTGCTTCAATCCATAAATGGATCTCTGAAGCTTGCATACCTTTCCAGCATTTTTCGGATCGACAAAACCCTCGGGCTGTATCATATACACGTCCTCAGCTAGGTTTCCATTCAGGAAAGCTGTCTTGACATCCATCTGCCATATCTCATAATCGAAATATGCAGCTATAGCTAGAATAATCCGAATGGACTTAAGCATCACTACGGGCGAGAAGGTCTCGTCGTAGTCAACTCCTTGAACTTGTAGAAAACCTTTTGCGACAAGTCGTGCTTTGTAGATGTGAACATTTCCATCCATGTCCTTTTTCTTCTTATAGATCCACTTGCACTCTATGGCTTTAACATCATCAGGCAGGTCAACCAAGTTCCAAACTTGATTGTCTCCCATGGACTCTATTTCGGATTGCATGGCACTCTGCCATTTATCGGAGTCTGGGTCCATCATTGCTTCTGCATATGTCGCAGGCTCATCATTGTCCAACAATAATATTTCCCGCATTTCGCGGAGCCTTACCGACCTTCGTGGTTGTGGCGGTGCTTCTCTTGCCATGGGTATCTCAACTTGTTCTCCTACGTTAGCATCACTCATTGATTCTTGCCCGATTGGCTCATCTTGAACTTCTTCAAGATGCACTGTCTTTCCACTCTTTTCTCCTTTGAGAAACTCTTTCTCTAGGAAAACCCCGTTCCGAGCGACAAACACTTTGCCTTCTGATCGGTTGTAGAAATAATATCCCAAAGTTTCCTTTGGATATCCCACGAAAATGCACTTATCCGACTTGGGTGTGATCTTGTCTGACTGAAGTCGCTTGACAAACACTTCACATCCCCAAATCTTTAGAAAAGACAAACTAGGAACCTTTCCAGTCCACATCTCATATGGTGTCTTAACTACGGATTTAGATGGTACCCTATTAAGTGTGAAAGCTGCTGTTTCTAGAGCGTATCCCCAAAATGATAACGATAGGTCTGACTGGCTCATCATTGATCGAACCATGTCTAACAAAGTTCGATTACGTCGCTCGGACACACCGTTTCTCTGAGGTGTTCCAGGCGGCGTAAGTTGTGGAACAATTCCGCAACTCTTTAGATGATTGCTAAACTCGTGGCTCAAATACTCGCCTCCACGATCAGATCGTAAGGCCTTAATTTTCTTGCCACGCTGATTTTCAACTTCATTCTGAAATTCCTTGAACTTTTCAAAGGTCTCAGACTTGTGCCTCATCAAGTAGACATAGCCATATCTACTAAAATCATCAGTGAAAGTTATGAAGTATTGGAATCCTCCTCTAGCCGTCGTGCTCATTGGTCCGCATACATCACTATGTACGAGTTCCAACAAGTCTACTGCTTTCTCAGGAAATCTTGTGAAAGGCATCTTGGTCATCTTGCCTAGCAAGCAAGCCTCACATGTCTCGTATGATTCAAAATCAAACGAAGTTAGAAGTCCATCAGAATGGAGCTTCTTCATGCGCTTATCACTTATATGACCCAAACGACAATGCCACAAGTAGGTAGGACTCAAATCATTAGGCCGAGGCCTTTTAGCACTTACATTACAGACAGGTGAACCATCAAGATTTAAAACAAACAATCCATTCACAATGGGTGCAAAAGCCATAAACATATTATTCTTAGAGATCACACAACCATTGTTTTCACTCGCAAATGAATAACCATCCTTCATCAAACATGAAGGAGATAAAATGTTTCGACTTAAACTAGGAACAAAATAACAATTATTCAACTCCATAATAAATCCTGACGGGAGGTGGAGTTGCATCGTCCCGACGGTCAAAGCAGCAACTCTTGCATTATTGCCCACGCGGAAATCAACTTCTCCTCTTTCCACGCTTCTACTTCTTATCATTCCCTGCATCGAATTGCAAATATGAGCAACCGATCCGGTATCAAATACCCAAGAATTAATAATTGTATCAGTGAGAAATATGTTGTCTATAACATTAACAACAAGCGTACCTGAGGTAGAAGTACTCTTACTTCCGCCGTTCTTCAAGGAAGCTAGGTACTGCTTGCAGTTTCTCTTCCAGTGACCAAGTTCATGACAGTAAAAGCACTCTTTATCTGGAGCAGGTCCAGGTCCAGCTTTAGCCTTGGGCGGTGGGTTTGGCTTGGACGTTCCAGCCTTGCCCTTCTTCTTCCAAGAATTGCCCTTCTTCTTAAAGCTGGGCTTGTTCTGTATCGCCATCACATGGCTGGTACTAGCGCTTTTCTTTATGTCAGCCTCTGCTGTCTTGAGCATACCACACAGCTCATTCAGACCCTTCTCCGTCCCATGCATATGGTAGTTCGAGATGAAGTTCCCATAGCTAGCCGGAAGAGATGAAAGAATGAAATCAGTGGCCAACTCTTGGCCCAGTGGGAAGCCTAGCTTCTCCAGCCGTTGAGTGTAACCAACCATCTTGATTACGTGTGGTCCTACTGCTGCGCCTTCTGCTAGCTTGCTCTCAACAAAGGCCTTAGACACATTGAACCTTTCAGTCCTGGCCTGTGTTTGGAACATGTCTCTAAGCGCCACGATCATATCGTGCGCCTCATGGTTTGTTTCGAACTGCATCTGCAGCTCGGGTTCCATGCAAGCAAGCATAAGGCAGCTTACTTCGAGGTTAGCATCACATGCTTTCTTGTAAGCATTCTTAGCAGCAGCGGGTGCATCCTCAGCAGGTTCTTCTGGTAGTGGGTTGTCTAGAACATCTTCCTTTTTCTCAGCCCTGAGAACAATTCTCAGGTTGCGGATCCAATCCGAGTAGTTTGTTCCATTCAACTTGTCCTTCTCAAGGACCGAACGCAAAGCAAACGATGTGGTGGTGTTGCTAGGTGCCATTTAATCTATAACAAAAGTAATGCAAAATACACTAAGACAAACGTATCCATGATAGAGCAAATTACATTAAACTATTTTAACAGAATCTACTCCCACTAAAATCAATATCCCTCTATTGAAACTTAGTGATTCAGGATCCACAACTAACAAGTCTACTAGTGAGCTTTAGCATCACCGCTAGCAAACGAGGTAGATCGGTAAGCAACTTTTGCTAATCATATCACATATGACTCCTGTTGTTGGGTGACATCTCCATGTCTCGGCGCCCAACCTTTATGCCCCAAGGTCCTTAACCGTTAAGATGACCTTGTTAAGCAAACCAACCCTTATGCGTGTAAGTGTCCGACACAAACCCGTCTAGGCAAGGAAAACTAGTGGCACCCTAATTTCATAGACCCACCACTAATTGTACAAGACATGGGACGGTGCAAGTTTTAGTTGGGAGGGCATACTAACTTAAACTTTGTGAGGGATCGTTCTACTTCTAACATCACAGCATGCAGAAAGTAAAACATAAATCAGAATAGCATTCACACAGTTGTGACACAGTATGGCCCGTTTTCATATGGTGATCTCCATCTCCATAGAAGCTGTTCACCATGGTGATCTCCATCTCCATGTTCCATGTGCGCCATCCTCCTGGTGATGAGTCCTCCAAGAACTAGAACATGCTATTACGCCTAATAGCTAGTAAAGAATCTAGTAATGAAGATTACATAGTTGCTTGGATCATCACAGATTGGTACGCAGACCATTAAATACAGTAAAGTGACAACACATATGGCTCCTGCCGTGTTGCCGTACGTGCGACACGCAGGTCACGAATGAGTTACACACATGCATCACATACACAAGGGGCCATACTGATCACAAGATACATACATCCTGCAAAAGAGAGTTAGGCGTCCTAACGTTCCAAACTTCGGAGGCCCGAAACTCCATCTTCCAAGCCGAATTTGGGAAATCTATTTTCGCCGAAAACGGCAAAGCCGTTGAATTTCATGTGTAACTTTTTCTGTAGATCAATTTTCGTATAGAAATTGCCCCGATCCGACATCGTACCGAAAAGTTACGGCTGATTTACCGAAGCATGCGCATACGGCAAAATCCCGACCCCGGCAGTAGATCACATCTACTATAGCACATCTAATGCGCCTGGCGTATGACCCTGGATCTCGTTTCGACCAATCATATTGATCTTCCCTCACTGCAACTGGATTTACGTGTATCACTTAACTCCGATGGCGGAAACCGACTGGTAGGAGTATGTCGTTACACTACCATTGCAGCAAGGGCACGAAATCAGGACATAGATCAAACAGAGAACTCGCATATCTCCATATGCACACATCCCGAATCCAAAACTAAGCAGCTAAGGCTCTTGATACCACTGTTGGGTTACGAGGTAGGCTACGCTAGCGCAAAACAAAATTTTCTACCGCGTATAACCAGGAAGAGCTGCCGTATAAGGATCACGGGATTACCACTCGACGCACTACTGGTGCGGAAGATGTAGATATGCGTCGGTGCAGTGAAGACGATCACGTAGTCGTACGTAGTCGATCAACGTAGTCGTACGTAGTCGATCACGTCCAGCAGCTCCTCAGCAGCTCGTCCACGTGCACAGCAAGATCGCCTCCGGTGCCGCGGCTCGTCGTCGGCTCGTCGTGGCTCGTCGGCGGCTCGTCGATGGCTCGTCCAAGTGCTGCAGGCGCAACACCTCCAAGGTATCCACACGTGCAGGGAGGAAGCGTCGCAAGCCGGACTGCTAGATCCGCGAGTTGCAACAGGCGAGGGCGTGGGGGCACGACAAGAGTGTTCAGCCAAAAGGTGTGAAACCCTAGGGCGCCCCCACCCCTCTATTTATAGGGGTTCCTGATGGGCCTCTGGATCCGAGGCCCATTAGTACTCCTAAACCTAATCCAACTCGGATCAAATCCGAATTGGGCTTCCAGCCCCTTAAGTGTGCGACCCTATGGGTTCGGATACGTATAGACATGGCCCGAGTACTCCTACTCGGCCCAATAGTCGGTAGCGGCCTCTAGCAAGACGTGCCAACTCCTATACGCATACGAAGATCATATCAGACGAACCATCACAACATAATATACATGCTATTCCCTTTGCCTCACGATATTTGGTCTAGCTTCAAGCCGACCGCTCTTTCTCGATCCTGTGATTCGGAATCCCTTTGTAGGTTAACTCTTAACCGTACGTAGCATGGCCATGCATTTTCGCATCCAATCACTCGAGGGGCCCAGAGATATCACTCTCAATCAGAGAGGGGCAAATCCCATCTTGATTGACCATGTCTCATAGCATGCTTCTTGACAAACCCGAAAGCTACCTTTATAACTACCCTGTTACGGCGTAGCGTTTGATAGCCCCTAAGTAGGTCGATCCACATCTAGAATACATGCGACAATCTCAGGTCTAAGGACAAAGCGTATATGTTGTTTAAAGAGAGAACTACTTCTCGTGTTGGGTCAGTCCTAACACATGTCTCCACATGTGTCCACATTATTAGTTCAACATCTCCATGTCCATGACTTGTGAAACATAGTCATCAACTAATACATGTGCTAGTCTAATATTCATGTGTGTCCTCACATGGACTCCGACTAGGGACAACTTTAGAATAACCATACAAGTAAAGAGTTTCACATACAATTCACATAATTGCAAATCAATTCAAGTAGCCTTCAATGGATATTCAATGAACACAATATACAAATCATGGATACAAATGGAATATCATCATCTCTATGATTGCCTCTAGGGCATACCTCCAACAGTCTCCCACTTGCACTAGAGTCAATCTAGAAGGTACCTAATACCCATAGCTCTAACATGCGCATCATGCTTAGCTTGCGGGAGTGGTTTTGTCAACGGATCAGAAATGTTCAGATCCGTGTGTATTTTGCATATCTTGATCTCACCCCGGTTAACGAAGTCTCGAATGAGATGAAATCGCCGCATTACGTGTTTGTTCTTCTGGTGGTTCCTTGGCTCCTTTGCTTGCGCAATTGCCCCATTATTATCACAGTAGAGATTCAATGGGCTGGACGCATTCGGGAACACACCAAGCTCAATGAGGAAATTCCTTATCCAAACACCTTCCTTCGCGGCTTCGGAAGCCGCGATGTACTCGGCTTCTGTCGTAGAATCGGCCACCGTCTCCTGCTTGGAACTCTTCCAAGTAACAGCACCACCATTTAGCGTGAACACAAATCCTAATTGTGACTTTGAATCATCTCTGTCGGTTTGGAAACTAGCATCGGTGTAACCTGTTACAACGAGCTCCTCCTGACCTCCATAGACGAGGAACATATCTTTAGTCCTTCTCAAGTACTTAAGAATATTTTTCACCGCTGTCCAGTGACTCTCACCTGGATCAGATTGGTGTCTGCTTGTCATACTTAGCGCATATGAAACATCTGGGCGAGTACTTATCATTGCATACATGATAGATCCAATAGCCGAGGCATATGGCACTCTACTCATGCGATCCCGCTCATCAGCAGTCGAAGGACACTGAGTCTTGCTGAGATGTATGCCATGTGACATAGGCAAGAACCCTTTCTTTGCCTCTTCCATGCTGAACCGCTTCAACACTTTGTCAATGTAAGTATCTTGGCTTAAACCTATAAGCCTTCTCGATCTATCTCTATAGATCTTAATACCCAGAATATATGCCGCTTCCCCTAAGTCCTTCATCGAAAAACTATTTTTCAGTGAAGTCTTTACGGACTCAAGCATAGGAATGTTATTTCCAATCAGTAATATGTCATCCACATATAAGATTAGAAATACCACAGAGCTCCCACTAACCTTCTTGTAAACACAAGACTCTTCTTCGTTCTTGGTGAAGTCAAACCCTTTGACCACTTCATCAAAACGAATGTTCCAACTCCTAGATGCTTGCTTCAATCCATAAATGGATCTCTGAAGCTTGCATACCTTTCCAGCATTTTTCGGATCAACAAAACCCTCGGGCTGTATCATATACACGTCCTCAGCTAGGTTTCCATTCAGGAAAGCTGTCTTGACATCCATCTGCCATATCTCATAATCGAAATATGCAGCTATAGCTAGAATAATCCGAATGGACTTAAGCATCACTACGGGCGAGAAGGTCTCGTTGTAGTCAACTCCTTGAACTTGTCGAAAACCTTTTGCGACAAGTCGTGCTTTGTAGATGTGAACATTTCCATCCATGTCCTTTTTCTTCTTATAGATCCACTTGCACTCTATGGCTTTAACACCATCAGGCGGGTCAACCAAGTTCCAAACTTGATTGTCTCCCATGGACTCTATTTCGGATTGCATGGCACTCTGCCATTTATCGGAGTCTGGGTCCATCATTGCTTCTGCATATGTCGCAGGCTCATCATTGTCCAACAATAATATTTCTCGCATTTCGCGGAGCCTTGCCGACCTTCGTGGTTGTGGCGGTGCTTCTCTTGCCATGGGTATCTCAACTTGTTCTGCTACGTTAGCATCACTCATTGATTCTTGCCCGATGGGCTCATCTTGAACTTCTTCAAGATGCACTGTCTTTCCACTCTTTTCTCCTTTGAGAAACTCTTTCTCTAGGAAAACCCCGTTCCGAGCGACAAACACTTTGCCTTCTGATCGGTTGTAGAAATAATATCCCAAAGTTTCCTTTGGATATCCCACGAAAATGCACTTATCCGACTTGGGTGTGATCTTGTCTGACTGAAGTCGCTTGACAAACACTTCACATCCCCAAATATTTAGAAAAGACAAACTAGGAACCTTTCCAGTCCACATCTCATATGGTGTCTTAACTACGGATTTAGATGGTACCCTATTAAGTGTGAAAGCTGCTGTTTCTAGAGCATATCCCCAAAATGACAACGGTAGGTCTGACTGGCTCATCATTGATCGAGTCATGTCTAACAAAGTTCGATTACGTCGCTCGGACACACCGTTTCTCTGAGGTGTTCCAGGCGGCGTAAGTTGTGGAACAATTCCGCAACTCTTTAGATGATTGCTAAACTCGTGGCTCAAATACTCGCCTCCACGATCAGATCGTAAGGCCTTAATTTTCTTGCCACGCTGATTTTCAACTTCATTCTGAAATTCCTTGAACTTTTCAAAGGTCTCAGACTTGTGCCTCATCAAGTAGACATAGCCATATCTACTAAAATCATCAGTGAAAGTTATGAAGTATTGGAATCCTCCTCTAGCCGTCGTGCTCATTGGTCCGCATACATCACTATGTACGAGTTCCAACAAGTCTACTGCTCTCTCAGGAAATCCTGTGAAAGGCGTCTTGGTCATCTTGCCTAGCAAGCAAGCCTCACATGTCTCGTATGATTCAAAATCAAACGAAGTTAGAAGTCCATCAGAATGGAGCTTCTTCATGCGCTTATCACTTATATGACCCAAACGACAATGCCACAAGTAGGTAGGACTCAAATCATTAGGCCGAGGCCTTTTAGCACTTACATTACAGACAGGTGAACCATCAAGATTTAAAACAAACAATCCATTCACAATGGGTGCAAAAGCCATAAACATATTATTCTTAGAGATCACACAACCATTGTTTTCACTCGCAAATGAATAACCATCCTTCATTAAGCATGAAGGAGACAAAATGTTTCGACTTAAACTAGGAACAAAATAACAATTATTCAACTCCATAATAAATCCTGACGGGAGGTGGAGTTGCATCGTCCCGACGGTCAAAGCAGCAACTCTTGCATTATTGCCCACGCGGAAATCAACTTCTCCTCTTTCCACGCTTCTACTTCTTATCATTCCCTGCATCGAATTGCAAATATGAGCAACCGATCCGGTATCAAATATCCAAGAATTAATAACTGTATCAGCGAGAAATATGTTGTCTATAACATAAACAACAAGCGTACCTGAGGTAGAAGTACTCTTACTTCCGCCGTTCTTCAAGGAAGCTAGGTACTGCTTGCAGTTTCTCTTCCAGTGACCAAGTTCATGACAGTAAAAGCACTCTTTATCTGGAGCAGGTCCAGCTTTAGCCTTGGGCGCTGGGTTTGGCTTGGACACTCCAGCCTTACCCTTCTTCTTCCAAGAATTGCCCTTCTTCTTGAAAGTAGGCTTGTTCTGTACAGCCATCACATGGCTGGTACTAGCGCTTTTCTTAATGTCTACCTCTGCTATCTTGAGCATACCACACAGTTAATTCAGACCCTTCTCTGTCCCATTCATATGGTAGTTCGAGATGAAGTTCCCATAGCTAGGCGGAAGAGATGAAAGAATAAAGTTAGTGGCCAACTCTTTGCCCATTGGGAAGCCCAGCTTCTCCAATCGCTGAGTGTAACCAACCATCTTGATTACGTGTGGTCCTACTGCTGCGCCTTCTGCTAGCTTGCTCTCAACAAAGGCCTTAGACACATTGAACCTTTCAGTCCTGGCCTGTGTTTGGAACATGTCTCTAAGCGCCACGATCATATCGTGCGCCTCATGGTTTGTTTCGAACTGCATCTGCAGCTCGGGTTCCATGCAAGCAAGCATAAGGCAGCTTACTTCGAGGTTAGCATCACATGCTTTCTTGTAAGCATTCTTAGCAGCAGCGGGTGCATCCTCAGCAGGTTCTTCTGGTAGTGGGTTGTCTAGAACATCTTCCTTTTTCTCAGCCCTGAGAACAATTCTCAGGTTGCGGATCCAATCCGAGTAGTTTGTTCCATTCAACTTGTCCTTCTCAAGGACCGAACGCAAAGCAAACGATGTGGTGGTGTTGCTAGGTGCCATTTAATCTACAACAAAAGTAATGCAAAATACACTAAGACAAACGTATCCATGATAGAGCAAATTACATTAAACTATTTTAACAGAATCTACTCCCACTAAAATCAATATCCCTCTATTAAAACTTAGTGATTTAGGATCCACAACTAACAAGTCTACTAGTGAGCTTTAGCATCACCGCTAGCAAACGAGGTAGATCGGTAAGCAACTTTTGCTAATCATATCACATATGACTCCTGTTGTTGGGTGACATCTCCATGTCTCGGCGCCCAACCTTTATGCCCCAAGGTCCTTAACCGTTAAGTTAACCTTGTTAAGCAAACCAACCCTTGTGCGTGTAAGTGTCCGACACAAACTCGTCTAGCCAAGGAAAACTAGTGGCACCCTAATTTCATAGACCCACCACTAATTGTACAAGACATGGGACGGTGCAAGTTTTAGTTGGGAGGGCATACTAACTTAAACTTTGTGAGGGATCGTTCTACTTCTAACATCACAGCATGCAGAAAGTAAAACATAAAACAGAATAGCATTCACACAGTTGTGACACAGTATGGCCCGTTTTCATATGGTGATCTCCATCTCCATAGAACCTGTTCACCATGGTGATCTCCATCTCCATGTTCCATGTGTGTGCGCCATCCTCCTGGTGATGAGTCCTCCAAGAACTATGCTATTACGCCTAATAGCTAGTAAAGAATCTAGTAAAGAAGATTACATAGTTGCTTGGATCATCACATATTGGTACGCAGACCATTAAATACAATAAAGTGACAACACATATGGCTCCTGCCGTGTTGCCGTACGCGCGACACGCAGGTCACGAATTAGTTACACACATGCATCACATACACAAGGGGCCATACTGATCACAAGATACATACATCCTGCAAAAGAGAGTTAGGCGTCCTAACGTTCCAAACTTCGGAGGCCCGAAACTCCATCTTCCAAGCCGAATTTGGGAAATCTAATTTCGCCGAAAACGGCAAAGCCGTTGAATTTCATGTGTAACTTTTTCTGTAGATCAATTTTCATATAGAAATCGCCCCGATCCGAGATCGTACCGAAAAGTTACGGCTGATTTACCGAAGCATGCGCATACGGCAAAATCCCGACCCCGGCAGTAGATCACATCTACTATAGCACATCTAATGCGCCTGGCGTATGACCCTGGATCTCGATTAGACCAATCATATTGATCTTCCCTCACTGCAACTGGGTTTACGTGTATCACTTAACTCCGATGGCGGAAACCGACCGATAGGAGTATGTCGTTACACTACCATTGCAGCAAGGGCACGAAATCAGGACATAGATCAAACAGAGAACTCGCATATCTCCATATGCACACATCCCGAATCCAAAACTAAGCAGCTACGGCTCTTGATACCACTGTAGGGATACGAGGTAGGCTACGCTAGCGCAAAACAAAATTTTCTACCGCGTATAACCAGGAAGAGCTGCCGTATAAGGATCACGGGATTACCACTCGACGCACTACTGGTGCGGAAGATGTAGATATGCGTCGGTGCAGTGAAGACGATCACGTAGTCGTACGTAGTCGATCAACGTAGTCGTACGTAGTCGATCACGTCCAGCAGCTCCTCAGCAGCTCGTCCACGTGCACAGCAAGATCGCCTCCGGTGCCGCGGCTCGTCGTCGGCTCGTCGTGGCTCGTCGGCGGCTCGTCGATGGCTCGTCCAAGTGCTGCAGGCGCAACACCTCCAAGGTATCCACACGTGCAGGGAGGAAGCGTCGCAAGCCGGACTACTAGATCCGCGAGTTGCAACAGGCGAGGGCGTGGGGGCGCGGCAAGAGTGTTCAGCCAAAAGGTGTGAAACCCTAGGGCGCCCCCACCCCTCTATTTATAGGGGTTCCTGATGGGCCTCTGGATCCGAGGCCCATTAGTACTCCTAAACCTAATCCAACTCGGATCAAATCCGAATTGGGCTTCCAGCCCCTTAAGTGTGCGACCCTATGGGTTCGGATACGTATAGACATGGCCCGAGTACTCCTACTCGGCCCAATAGTCGGTAGCGGCCTCTAGCAAGACGTGCCAACTCCTATACGCATACGAAGATCATATCAGATGAACCATCACAACATAATATACATGCTATTCCCTTTGCCTCACGATATTTGGTCTAGCTTCAAGCCGACCGCTCTTTCTCGATCCTGTGATTCGGAATCCCTTTGTAGGTTAACTCTTAACCGTACGTAGCATGGCCATGCATTTTCGCATCCGATCACTCGAGGGGCCCAGAGATATCACTCTCAATCAGAGAGGGGCAAATCCCATCTTGATTGACCATGTCTCATAGCATGCTTCTTGACAAACCCGAAAGCTACCTTTATAACTACCCTGTTACGGCGTAGCGTTTGATAGCCCCTAAGTAGGTCGATCCACATCTAGAATACATGCGACAATCTCAGGTCTAAGGACAAAGCGTATATGTTGTTTAAAGAGAGAACTACTTCTCGTGTTGGGTCAGTCCTAACACATGTCTCCACATGTGTCCACATTATTAGTTCAACATCTCCATGTCCATGACTTGTGAAACATAGTCATCAACTAATACATGTGCTAGTCTAATATTCATGTGTGTCCTCACATGAACTCCGACTAGGGACAACTTTAGAATAACCATACAAGTAAAGAGTTTCACATACAATTCACATAATTGCAAATCAATTCAAGTAGCCTTTAATGGATATTCAATGAACACAATATACAAATCATGGATACAAATGGAATATCATCATCTCTATGATTGCCTCTAGGGCATACCTCCAACAGATATGACCAAGGAAAGAGACTTCCTTCAACCAGAACTCACACTTACTGAATTTTGCATACAACTGATGTTCCCTCAACTTCTAAAGAACTAACCTCAAGTGTTCCTCATGTTCTTCCTCACTCTTGGAGTAAATCATGATATCATCAATGAACACCACAACGAACTTATCCAGGTACTCCATAAATACCTTATTCATCAGATACATGAAGTAAGCTGGAGCATTTGTCAGCCCGAATGACATTACCGTGTACTCAAAGAGACCATATCTGGAGGTAAAAGCAGTCTTGGGTATGTCAGACGGCCTGATCTTCAACTGATGATATCCCGATCGCAAGTCGATCTTGGAGAATGCCTGGACTCCTCTCATTTGATCAAACAGATCCTCAATGCGAGGCAATGGATACTTGTTCTTGACGGTTACCTCATTCAGTGCTCTATAATCCACACACATCCTCTGAGTACCGTCCTTCTTTGGCACAAAGATAACCGGTGCTCCCCATGGTGATGAACTAGGCCGAATAAACTGTTTTGCTGATAGTTCCTCTAACTGTTGTTTCAATTCTTTTAATTGCTCAACCGACATTCTACAAGGACGTTTGGAGATAGGTGCAGTACCAGGTAAAAGATCAATAGCAAATTCAATTTCGCGGTCAGGTGGCATACCTGGTAAATCGTCGAGGAACACATCTGGGTAGTCACACACCACTTTGATATCTTGCAAAGATCTTCCAGCCAACTGATTAACTGCACAATCTGCTGCTGAGGTTAGAGTAGCTACAAACTCCAATTTCTCTCCATCAGGACCTCTTAGCAAAACTGACCTCTTGGCACACTGAATCGTTGCATCAAAAGCGGCTAACCATCTCATTCCCAGAATTACATTGATCCCACCGGACTCAAGTACGATAAGGTCAGCCGGAAAATCTATCCCCATTATTCTCAGCTTAACTTGTGGACATATGTATTGAGCCTTCATCGACCCACTAGGTGAACTCACTAGCATGTGACGCCTCATGGTATGCATGGGTAAATTATGCTTTGCTACATAATGACTAGTGACAAAAGAATGCGATGCTCCAGAGTCAAATAAAACTGATGCGGGGGCAGAGTTGACAAGGAACATACCGAGCACTACATCTGGAGCCTCCCGAGCAGTCTCGGCTTCCACGTGATTCACCTTGCCACGAGCAAAACTTTGCTGCCCCTAATTGCCTTGTGGGGTCTGGTTCCCATTCCTCGGTTGCTGCATCTAATTCTGCCGAGGAGCACTGTTGTTCTGCACGGGGGTAGCTGGCCCACCTTTCTTAGGACAAGAGTTGGCATAGTGACCAACCTCGCCACACTTGAAGCAAGTAGGGCCTACTGGAGCATTGGGCCTTGCTGGAGTGCCAGTGGGGGTCATCTGGCGATTCTGCGAAAAGCTGAGGCGCGAAGTCTGCATAGCCTGCATCCCTGGATGCTGGAACTGAGGGCTGGTGCGCTGGAATGACTGCTGAGCGGGGCGCTGGAATGACTGCTGCCCAAAATTCCCACTCAGACCCCCTACGCGGAGCGGTGTCCCTTGCTGTGGAGCAAAGCGAGGGCGAGTGTTGCTTCCTGATGACGACTGGGAGTTAAATTTCCTCTTCATCTTCCCGAGCTCATTCCTCTTGTGCTCCAGGCCAATTGCTTTGTCTAGCATCTTCTGGAAACTAGGGAAGGTGTGCGACATTAGCTGGTATTGGAGTGGTCCAATCAAACCATCCAAGAACAGCTCCTGCTTCTACTCATCATCAGCAACATCTTCAGGAGCATATCGGGACAACTGGACAAACTTGTCCCTGTACTCAGCCACTGTCATATTACCCTGCTTAAGAGCAAGGAACTCCTTCTTTCTGAGCTTCATTAATCCGGAAGGAATATGGTGACTTCTGAAGTTAGTCCTGAATTCCTCCCAGTTAATGCCATTAGCGTTGGCATGGGTGGTGGTGTAAGCATCCCACCAATCTGCAGCTGGCCCTTCCAGGCGTCCTGAAGCATATAGGACCTTCTCCCTGTCAGTACACTGGGTGATATTCAGCATCTTCTCCACGGTTTTCAACCAGTCATCAGCATCTAACGGGTCTGGAGAATGTGAGAACGTTGGGGGCTTGTGGCTCATGAACTCCCTGTGCCTGTCCCTTGGCGGTGGCTGCTGCTGGTTGTTGTTGTTGTTGTTGTTGTTCAGCTGAGCTTGTAAGGCTGCCACGGTGTTGGTCAGTCCGGCGAGAAGCTGAGTCTGGGCTGCTAGAAACTGCTCCATCCCTGCAGGTGCTTGCTGATTCTGTTGCGGAGCGGGGTTGGGATTGCTGCTGTTGTCCCTGTGATGAGGCACTGCGGGACGGTCAACTCCTGATCCGGACCTGGTGTTTACCATCTGAGCGTTAGAGACAATAGATTTAGATAGGTGTGTGAAGGAATAACTGAGAACGATAAAATGACAAGATATAAAAGTAAAACCGATTCTGTTAGCTCCGTTAAATTAGGTGTGGCCGTCAGAAGAAGTGTCTATAATTACTGAAAAATTACGAAGTCGTAACTTATTAAATTTGTAAACCAACCCAACTGGAATAACCTCAATCGGACTTCTAGATCTTGGGTTACAAAATTAACAAGCTGACAGTGTTGGTCGACAGTTTCAGATTCTAATTGCTTTACTAATTCGCATACATCTCCCAGACAGATCCTCCAAAAATTCTGAAACATTTACAGACAATACTCCACGAAATTCTGAAACTAACCCCACTGATTTCATGTCATTTGGGCTCGAGATATAAATAAAACAGTATTGGCGTGTCAATTAATGTCGAGAACAGATTTGAACATCGCATAGCTTGCATGATAGATAGATTTAGATAGATGGTAGATCATGATTAAGAAAGATTAGAAGCTGATTTAGAACAGAATTAAAACCCAACCAAGCACTTTTATTACTAAGATCGGTATCGTGTGGCAATTGCCCCACATACCGCACTCATTACAAAGATCCAACTCAAACATGTAACACAAAACCAAGCATCTAAGCACACTTTAACTAACACACTCGAGCGACGCCTAACGATTACAAGAATTTAAGCTAAAACACTCCTAACTCCTAGAGATCTTCTGCGGCGGCGCCGGGCGAGTCGTAGCGGGGACGCTTAGGTGACGGCGACGAAGCGGGAAAATCAGCATCCTCTTGCGGCGGCGGTGCCCCCGTCGCGGAAGCCACTAGCACATCTCTCTCCCACCATACTTCATGAAGCTCCCGTTGAAGCTCAAAGATGTGGTTGTTTGCTTCATTCAAAGCGGTGAGAGCTGCCGACGTGTACTTGCGAAGAAAATCCGTGGCCATGTCAACCCCATCATTAGTAGCTATGAAGGTTCTTGCTTCTCCACTAGCTCTGTATGGAAGGAACCGACGATATGTGTATTGTAGCCGTGGCCGTTCCTTGTGGGAGAGGACCTCAAGTGCCCTCCTAGCTGCCTCAGCGATGCCGGACTCCATGGTCCTCCTCGTTGCCACATCATGGTGAACAGCCATCAGCTCCCATCCTGTTTCGTGCTCCTCACGAAGGACAACCTTCACCTCCCAAAAAGTGGGATAGCGAGGGTTGGTGAACCGAGCACACTTGTAGATAGGCCTCATGCAGTACCCCAAGTGATGACAAGTCCACCTGAGTATGTCGGCCATGTGCACTCCTTGGCCATAGTCTTCCTTCACCCACTTGATCCATCTCTCGGGCTCGGAATCTGCTTCGGGCTCCTCATCCGTCAAGTCGACGACCGATACGGGCGCTGGGGCTGGTGCAGGAGCTGGTGCCGGTGCTGGTGACGGTGCTGGTGATGCTGTGGTCTCCTGCTCCACGGGCACGGCGTCCTCGTCAGTGTCATCTCCCAGGTGCTGGAAGTAGTATTCTTCATCTTCCTCCTCGTCCCTAGGCTCCATGGGTTGATACGATGCGATGCCATGACGCGGGGGACGGGTGCTCTTGCGTGCTGTCAACTGGGTGCGAGCCATCTAATAGAAAGAAAGAAGAAAATTTTTACAATAAAATTTTGAACGAACCAAGATAATAAAATAAAAGATTAGAATAGCGACAAGGATGAGACAAATCAAGTTTAGGAATAATTATGTAGATTTAAATTAAGAAAAGGTAGGAGTGGCTACTAGATTATTATAATCCTTAAATACGACCTTTTTCTAACTAGGCTAACGTCCTACAGTCAACACGACTCTGATACCACTTTTGTCACACCCGATTTTAAGGACAAAATCGAGTGCATTAGATACATGTGCGCCAGGATCAAGTTACACACATGTACGACAATAGTGAATAACAAAGACAGTGCTAAAGCGAATAGAGAGAGTATGAAACATTATTACATGACCGAAAGTCTCAATAAAACATAAGCCTAATTTATTACGCAGCGGAACTCCAAAGACGACGACGACTCCATAGACAGCTGACTGAAGAAACGTACGCCTAGAACTCCTCAAAGTCGTGTAGATACTCCTCTTCCCAATTAGCTTGGTCTGAACAGCGATTTTGCAAGGGTGAGTACACTTCTGGTTGGTACTCAACAAGTCGTGGGGAATAGTGTAGTGTAAGGCAAATCAAGGTATGGCTAAGGCATAATTAGCATTCGCTTTTAATTAAGTTGGACAAGTTTTATTAGCAATTAACTAAGTATAAGTTCATACCACCCAAAATTAAACATGATCATAAATTAAGTAAACAACATATGCATGAAATGACAACAAGTTAAGTCCATCTTCCCATAATATTATCATGTGAGGGTCCAGGCCGCTCTTAACCGTGAGCACGGCTGATCGATCAGTTTTACACTCTGCAGAGGTGGCACATCTTTACCCACAAGTCATGTAAAAGTTCAAAAGAACTTTGGACCCAATCATGCGGTGTTTGCAAGGCACCATACCACACTTCCGAGGTGTGATTGCATAGGGACGCTATGAGGCCTTTACAAAGATTCATCAGTCAGTGGTAACTCGCTAAGGTTTCGGTGTCTGGCGTGCACCACCCATCCCAGGCAAAAATGCAACGACTCAGTCCCCCCTCTTGCCTCATCACGAGTAAGGTCACCCCAGACTAAGGTTTCTAATTATTCAGCCAAGACCAGAGCCATTTAGTCTTGTGGTAGCACTATTTTCCTGGGTGGTTCTCCATGTTCCGATTAACAATAATGATCTTGTATTAATGAAAGGTATAACAGAAGTAAAGCAAGATTAAGCTTTGTGTTTAGTTAAACCACCATGTACCAAGTAAGCACTAAGCATGAACTACCCCAACATAA
The DNA here is from genome assembly GCF_000263155.2 of Setaria italica. Lineage (NCBI taxonomy): Eukaryota > Viridiplantae > Streptophyta > Magnoliopsida > Poales > Poaceae > Setaria > Setaria italica. The sequence continues at coordinate 32,278,760 of NC_028457.1, read as the reverse complement.
AGTAAACCGGTTGGTCAAGGTAAAGGTAAATCAATCTAGGCGAACCTTAATTGGGACCCATCAACTTAATCTTAACATGTGCATAGCATAAATGTTGAGTACGAGAAAGTAAAGGTGTATAGGACGAAAAGGTAGTGATCAAGGACACGACTTGCCTTCTTGGCCTTGCTCCTGCTGTTCGTACTCCTCGAAGGCTTGGTCTTCAACTCCCTCGAACTGCGGGATGTCTACACGCGTCACACGGGCACAAACAAGCAAACACGGGCAAAAGTAAGAAAACAGTACACCAATCATAGTTAAACAGAGAAAACAAGCTTGGGAAGTTGATCTATGCTTCAAAACGAACACATGGATATAAAGAACGCGAAAAACGGAGTTAAAATGTAAAAGATATGATTAAAACAAGATCCAAGGGCTTTTCTGTGAGAAAACAAAACTTTTAGGGCCTATCCGCGAAAACCGAGGGCTTATACGTAATTATGCGTATAAACCAAGGGTCTAATGTGCAAAAACTCAAATCCGGACGGCGGGATGATTCTTGAAAAGCTCAAGGGTTAAACCGAAAAGTGCGAGGGCAGATCTGGAATTATTTTCAACGCGATCTGGACCGCGTGTTGATTTGCGGAAAAGGCGAGGGCTTAAGAGCAAAAATGACGCGGCGCGGTGCGGTTGATCGGTACATGGCCGGATTGACTCGCGATCAGCCGTCGGATCAAGATCTGACGGTCGCGGTGATCCACGACATCGCGGCGGCGGCGGCGAGCGGCGGCGGGTCGCCGGAGTAAGCCGAAACAACGCCACGGGGCTCGGTTTCGCGTGTGGAAGGCACTTGAAGAACAAGGAGGTTGCGGCGAACTCGTTTTGGGGGTCCTTGGCGACCGGAGCTCACCGGAGGCGGCGCTTGACGGCAGGGAAGAGGCGGCGGCGCTGGAGCTTTGGGAAGCTAGGGTTTCGGCTGCTTCGGCGTGGGTGCTCAAGGCCGGGAGGTGGCGGCGGCTTATATAGGGGTGGTGCTGGGAGATAGAGCGGCCCCGAGTTTAAACCCCCCCAAAGGAGTCGGAGGGAAGGCGGGCGGTTGCGGAGTCGGCGGCGGCCGTTGCGGGGAGTCCTGGCCGGAGACGGCCGGAGGAGGAAGATGACGGGTGGCGGGTCGGCGCGACTTCGTGGGCCGGCGCGCGTTCGCAAGCCGCAAGGCAACGGGCGAGCGGGCGAGCTACGCAGGCCGGGGGTGGCTGCGTGGGCCGACGCACGCGTTCGCGGGCCATGGGGAGGAAGTGAAGCGGCGGCCACGCGGGAGATAGCTTGGCCGGCGAGCTGTTGCGGCTGGGTTGCGAGAGAAGGTGGAGCGGCCGGAGGAGCTGCAGCTCGGCTGGGCCGAAAGAAGAAAGGGGAAGGGAAGGAAGAGAAGATTGCGGCCAGGAGGAGAAGAAGAAAGAGAAAAAGAAAAAGAAAAGGAAAAAAGGTTTTGAAAATTGAATTTAAATTTGGAATTCAAATTTTTGATTCAACTCAAACAATCAAAAACTATGCTGCAGCATGAATGCACAAATAATTCCTATGATGAATTTAATTAAATTAAAGAAAATGAAATTAAATGCCTAGAATTTAAATGACACCCTAATTTGAGCAAATTTTAATGAATTTGAATTCTTTAAAATTTTTGGTGTTACATGAAAGAAACATGTATGGGACTTGATGAATGCTAGAGCAAATTGAGCTGCCAGCTACACCACTAGTTGAACGAAAATGGACCTCTGAGCTAAGCAAGGATCTGCTAAGACCTGAGTTGGTACGGAAGCTATCAACAAAGATGTACGAATTCTATGAATGGTACATGAAGTTGTCAGCTGATGAGAGGGAGATGTTCGGCCTTAAGATAAACCTTATAGATTTTCACGGCGACGGCAAGAAAGTCCTATGGCTACAATCCAAGGATATATACGAAGTGTACCATCATGATTGTCTAGATGTCTCTCTGATCAGCGTCTGGGTTCTGTAAGTATCCGTTTATCTATATGTAAATTTTGGCTTATATCATTATTTTTTGTGCATGCGTCGCCGTACTAACTTCGTCTTCCATTTTATGTAGGATGCTAATTCTGACGTGTCGACGAGAAGCGTACCTCCATGTTGGCTTCATGGATCCATCCATAGTGAACCAAGACGAGATACAAGATTTTCCAGACAAAATGCTGGTGGCAGTATACAATTCCCTAGATAGACAAAAATATAAGGATTGCATACTACTTCCATACAACTTGAAGTAAGTGTGTATACCATCTATTTTTATTTTCTTTTTTGTTACCTGATTAATGTTAATTAGCTCTAATATATATGAACATTTACGTACGCAGCTACCATAGGATCCTCATTATAACGGACACTGAAAAAAGTTACGTCACTGTCTTCAATTCATTAAGGAAAGATCCGGACTACATGCAAGACATGCTAGGCTTGTAATAATTTTGGACCTCTATCTCTATACAAAAGTTTATTTCCTAAATTTTCACCTAACACTGTATCATTCACTATTTAATCCGCTGAGTATGGAGAGAATTCATCGGGGCACACAAAGGTCAATTCAAAGAAAAACTTGCATGGAGAATAGACTTCCCGGTACGTATGAAGTCCGCACATTTTGAACATTCTATAGCATGAATAATTCATAACTTGTTTTTTTCCCTAGACAGGAACCCGAGAATAATCTATGTGGCTACTATGTCTGTGAGCACATGCATGCTTTTATGGGACCCAAGACTGCCAAGATGATGCCGCATGAATATAAAGTACGTAAAATAAAACTATTAATAGTTAATTATTTTCTACCTCCTTATATTTAATTGTTCGTGTAAAATTCACATGTATCCAAATTACAGATGATGAATATTCAACAAGGACTCTTGAGTAAGGATAGAGTAGAGGAAATATGTGAAGGTCTCATTAGATTCCTAGTGAACGAGGTGGTAAATCCAAAAGGAGAATTTAATTACGATGGACGAAAATTTAATTACCATGCAACCTAACTAAAGGGGCGCGCGCCTAAATTTCAAGCAGGACTTCTAAAGGGTGCTCCTTTAGTCCCGGGCCTGGCGTGGCAGCCCCTTTAGTCCCGGTTGGTTTTACCAACCGGGATAATAGGGGGTCTTTAGTCCCGGTTGAGGGACCCGGAGCTAAAGACCCCCTTTCTATCTCAATTGCTTTATCTCGGATGGTTTTTCAGGAGATTTGCTCCCTACCAACCGGGATAATAGGTGAGTTCTCCACCAGTGATGCATCCTCCTAAGGTTGCTAACTGCAGCAGGGATTGGACCAAGAAGGTAATTCCATCTCAATGAAAAGAAACTGATAGCTAGCTTTGGCAACCATGCTGGCAGGACACCTTCAATTAGATTTAGGTCAAGAAATTGGCGTTCCGAGGAGTTGCGTGGCCTAGTGGAATTTTATCTGGAAGACTGAAAAGTTTTGTTACCGGGCCATTGTCTGGAATTTGGAACTGGAGCATTGGCACGTAGTCAAAGGCTATTGTTTGTTGCAACAGTTCATATGAGTCAAATGGGACCCCTTGCAGGCAAACCGTGGCAGCTGCCGGCGGCAACCGTGGCAGGAGGCTCCTTATAGCTAGCTCTGCCATGAGAAGGCAGATACGAGTATGAGCCAGATAAAGAGCTCCTGCTGCGCGTGGTGTGAAGATGCCAGAATGTTGCCGCAATGCAAAAACAGGCAGACAAGCTAGCATCACTGGACATGCTACAATTAATATTCATATTATTTTCCACAACTAATATATATCGATATTTGAGAAAGCAAGAACCCACATATTCCTATTTGACAATTATTACAGCAATGCAGCTTAAAAAGTCCCATCGAACTAGCACAAGAAAATATAAAAGTTACACACCACGTGGATACGTAATTCAAGCAGCCAACTCAACAATGATAACGAAAGATAAGGGATAATGTAGCGATGAACTCTTGCATAGCTTAAGTTATGGCCATGCATGCATGCTTAACAATTTTCTTTCTTCACCAGCGTGCTTTCTTCCTCCTCCATAGTGCCCGCCTCTATGGCTGTTACCGAAGTTGGTGGGGTTGTGATGGTGCTGGCTTTGAGCTTGGTTGTGGTTTTGGGCTTGGTGCGAGGGTTGACTGCCCTCGATTGCCATCACCTGAATGGTTTGGTGCTGATGGTTATTATAGGGCAAAGCTTGCCCGTTTCTGTCCTTTTTTGTTTGCCTTTCGTGGTTTGTTTGGGCGACTCTCCTTCTGTGATCCTCATCTGACCTGTAGTATATTTCTAGCTCTGCGAACCGAGCTTCCATTGTTTTTGGTGGCTTTCCTGACAGCTTCGAAGCAGTTGGACCTGAGTTTAGCCCCAGTATGTAGGCTGATATCGCAACACTGTCAGCCATATGTGGTGTCTGTGCCTTGAGCTGCACAAACCTTTTGACGTAGCTTGCTAAAGGCTCTTTGTCCTTTTGCTTGCAATTGTACAGATCTCCCACATCAGTGATTGCTTGATGAAAACCTTGGAAATTCTGAGTTAGCTTCGCCTTCAAGTCAGCCCAACTGTACAGTGACTGGGGCGGAAGTAGGGAGTACCAGTTCAGTGCTGCTCCTTCACATGTTATGATGAACGACTTCACTAGCACGATGTCGTCCCCTCCGGCCGAGGCCACCGCAGCTTCGTAGCTCATGAGGAATTGGTGGGGGTCGTTCTGACCATTGAACTTGGGCAGCGCCACCGCTTTGTAGGTGGAGGGCCATGGAGTTGTCTGTAGGCTTGCGGACAGTGGTGAGGTTCTGTCGATGGTTGCGTACATGTTCATAGTTGGTGGTGGGCCACAACGGCTGAAGCTGTGGTCAAAGATTGTCGCGAAGCAGTGTCATCGTCGTCAATTTGAATAGGTGGTGGGTTTGGTTGCTGCGGTGTGCTATGAAGGTTCTCAAGTTCACTCAGTTCCTGCTGCAATTCTGCTAGTTGTCTTTTGGCTTCGTTCAGCATTGCAAGTTTTTTGGCCGCTAGCTTCTGAGCTTGTATTTGTTGAGCGAACTTTTCTTTCTCTCTTTTCAGGTTCTCGATTTGTCTCAACGCCGAAGCTAGCTCCTCTTCCTCTGCTCTTTGCTGTTCATCTTGAGTCTGTTGCAGGGTTTGGTTGGATGTTTCTTGCTCGATTCATTGCTTCTGAGCTCTTGCCCTTAGGTTGTCCTCCAATCTCTGGAATGCTGCTTCCTTGTCAGTGATACTTGGCTCAACCTGCTTGACTGGGGGGGTGGTCTTTCTTCCGTGGTCTCATCCTCAGTGGTTCTCTTCTTCTTCTGTGGTGAAATCGTGGGCTTCTTAGTGGCTTGAGACACGGTGGGCGCCAAATGTTAGGTCTGAACTTCACGCGAAGTACGAACACAACAAAAATAAGGATCGTAGTCGACTTACCTTCGGACGAATCTTCACCTTACTTTCTCTCTCACCGTATTCTCATTGAACAGTGAACATGACCATTACAACGGGGTCAGGCTCCCCTTTTTATAGTGCCCCAAGAGACATTTTACATTCCGAAATCATCCCCATTCAACTACTACATTCTTGGAATATACTTGACTTGAAGGTCTTTTGGGGTCATGCTTCTCACGCCGCCTGACAGCTTCCGCAAATCACGCTCTCATAAAGCTCCACTGATTGCGCCTTGACCGCTTCAACGCCTTTTTCTTAACCTCGTGCACCGGATCCTCGCCTGGCCCCTGAAGTTGTCCTAGCTTCAATGAGCCTGGCCATCTCAGGATCGTTGCCGAAGTTACACTGGCCTCGAGACCCCTGGCTGTCACCTAGAGGCCGCGAACCTGTACGGAGCCAAACCACTTGACATTCATTGGTTAGGATTGGTTAGTCCACAGAACACTTGACGTTCGACTGCTTCGGCCCAGGATCGCACCCTCGCGACTCGCCCAGGGTTGCAAGGTTTGTGCTTTTCGAGTAGAAACGCACTCCAAGTTGACTGTTCTTTTGGGCGATCCCCAACAGCAGGCTTTCGACTTCACCTCCTTAAGCTCCTCCACCACCTCTGCCATGGTTGGTCTCTCCTCCACATCTTCCTTGAGGCATCGGACTGATGGTTTGCCAATCCTATCGAGGCACTCCGTGTGACAATGAGATTGAGCGTCATCGCACTTCATTATGTCTCTGACGTTCGACTGCTTCGGCCCGGGATCGCACCCTCGCGACTCGCCCAGAGTTGCAAGGTTTGTGCTTTTCGAGTAGAAACGCACTCCAAGTTGACTGTTCTTTTGGGCGATCCCCAACAGCAGGCTTTTGACTTCACCTCCTTAAGCTCCTCCTCCACCTCTGCCATGGTTGGTCTCTCCTCCACATCTTCCTTGAGGCATCGGACTGATGGTTTGCCAATCCTGTCGAGGCACTCCGTGTGACAATGAGATTGAGCGTCATCGCACTTCATTATGTCTCTGTCGTACAACTTCCTTCCATTGCCCTCCTCTTTGCAGCACTTGACGAAGTCTAGAGGGAGGCTGTTGTCACCGTACTTGGCCGTGTTCCTTGTGATGAGCTCCAAGAGCACCACGGCGAAGCTGTAGATATCACTCTTTTCTGTGAAACGGCCAGACTTGATGTATACTGGGTCTATGTAGCTCATGTCCCCTGACACGCACCACTTGGAGTACATGCTGGCGATTGACACAAGCTTGGACGAACCGAAGTCAGACACCATGGGTGTGAGATCATTGTCAAGGAGGATGTTGCCAGACTTCACGTCCCCGTGTATGGACATGGTTGTGGTCACCAGCATGTACTTGAGTGCATGTGGGCAAGAGCTTCTGCAGAGCCAATGGCAATTCGCAGGCGCTCCGCCAGTGAGAGTGTGTGGTGATCATCCATGCCATGGAGCACGTTGTAGAGACTTCCCTTTGGGACGAGCTCAAAGACCAGCATGGGAATGTCTGTCTCAAGGCAGCACCCTAGCAGGCACGCTTCACCGCGACCCTTTGGGCATTGTCAATAGTTGCCATGAAGACCTTTCCAAAGGCACCTTCTCCGATTGGTGTGCTGTAGCTGTTTGTGATCTTCTTCAGCTGCTCCTCAGTGAAGATGTTAATGCCCATACTCTTCAATATTTTACCACCATTCTGGTCAAAATATTTCTTCTGCTTTTGTTTTTCAAGCAACATAATCACGAAGCATGCTAGGACGGAGACAACAAAAGTTGCTGCAGGCAAAACAATATACAAAACCAGTATTCATCGGTTACATTTGCTATATATCAACAACTAAAAATGTAGTACCAAGATGTATGTGTAGAAATCATGGATTACCAACAGAAAATAACTCATGAAAACACATCGGAGGGGTGACATATCTACATCCTTACTAGTAGCATGTTATTAGTTGTGTTACGGTCAGATGACTATAGTACACAAGATGATTGCCGGTTGCTCCTGAAAAAGTGGCAACAAAGTACATGAGTCAGATCAGGGCAATCGTAAGGGACAACGTGCCCATCAGCATCAAGGAATGGAAGGGTAAATGTACTAATCCATAAGCGCTCCCGCAAACAGAAAATAATATGTTGTGGCAAGATATCAAGAAACATTTCACATTTCCTGAAGGATATATTGAAAATGATGTGAAAAAGTGGACGTCGAAGAAGATGACCACATAATTCCAGACATTCAAGAAGATGCTAGTTGCCAACTACATTAAGAAGGACCGAACTCCGAATTTCAATGTGTGGCCAAAGTTGAGGGACCGCTAGGAGGCATTTGTCGAATACAGAAGGAGCAAAGATGGTGTGAAAAAGGTATAGACCAACATTACAAATGCTGGTCAGAAGGAGAACCATCATCATCTAGGGCGAGGTGGTTACGGCAGAGAAATTCCCAAATAGCGCAAGATGGAACAAGACGTGATCGATCGGGGTATCGTACCAGCAACTATTGAATGGTCCGATTGATTGAAAAATTGGTATTACGCTCATGGAGGCTTCCTAAGCCAGGAGAATGGGACGCTGATCTTCATGAGGCAATACGTCAGAAGGCCAAAAAACTTATCAAGTATATTGAAGATGCTAAGGCTGGGAGGTTGAAGGTGGACTATGAAATTGATGAGCTCACCTTAGCCCTTGGGAATCCTGAGCACCCAGGATGTTGCCGAGGCTTCCGAATCATTTTGTGGAAGTTCGGTTTCCAAGGAACGGGTTGAGGAGAGTTGGAGGCGCACACTAGAATCCAAAGTGCATTCTATAGAAGTAAGAATGCAGGACGAAATCAGTCGTCGAATGGCACTTGCCCAATCTGGAGCACAACCTGATCCATAGGACGAGCATTGGTTCACTGTGGATTTCATCAGGCAACGCACCTCATGTGAGCTGCATATACCGGTCGGCAACCTCACCATTAAGGTATACTCTTATACATAATATTTATGCAATCTTCTTAATCCATGGATCCACGCCTTAGGATTGGAGTTTAATAACATCTTTATTTCTACTATATGTATAGGTGACATACGGGATTGCCTTACCAATCTTCGCAGGGCAGACAAGCCATGGCATGGAGATTCCAACTGGCTACTCTAGCATCGGCATAGAGCAGCTCATTGATAGCCAATATCACTGGTGGAAAACTCACTTTTAGTCCCGGTTTGTAGGAAGCAAATCTCCCAAAAAACTATCCGGGATAAAGCAATTGAGACAAAAGGGGGGTGTTTTGTCCCAGGTCCCTCAATCGGGACTAAAGACACCCTTTATTCCCGGTTGGTAAAGCCAACCACGACTAAAGGGGCTACCACACCAGGCGCGGGACAAGCCCCTTTAGTCCTGGTTGGTGTTACCAACCGCGACTAAAGGTAGTCCCTTTAGTCCCGGTTTGCTTTTCCAATTGGGACTAAAGGGCTGCTTGAAATTTCAGGTGCGTGCCACTTTAGTTAGACTGCATGGCACCTGTAATTTCATGCATCACGTATGTATCCCTTTGGTTAACCTTTAGTAGTTGAGCCTTTTTTATAATGAAATCAAATTAGTATTTAAATGAATCAAACTAGTATTTATACAATTACTATATATACAATTCTTAGTATATATACAATTCTTAGCATACTATATATATACAAATCTTAGCGTACGTATTACACAAATAAAACTATATATCTCTACGATCCCGTCGAGGTGTTTCTCGGAACGTCTAATTTTCATCCATCGTAATAAAATTCTCCTTTTGGATTTACCACCTCATCCACCAGAAATCCAATGAGACCTTCACATATCGCCGCTACTCTTTTCATATTCAAACATCCTTGTTGAATATTCACCATATGTAATTTGGATACTTGTGAATTTTACATGAATAATTAAATATAAGGAGGTAGAAAATAATTAACTAGTAACAGTTTTATTTTACGTACTTTATATTCATGGGGCGTCATCTTGGCGGTCCTGGGTCCCATAAAACTATGCATGTGCTCACAGATGTAATAGCCACATGGATTATTCCCGGATTCCTATCTTAAGCACTTCAGTGGGGAAAAAAACAAGTTATGAAATATTCATGCTATAGAATATACAAAATGTGCAGACTTCATACGTACCGGGAAGTTTATTTTCCATGTAAGTTTTTCTTTGTATGGACCTTTCAATGCCTTGATTAATTCTGTCCACGCTCTGCGGATTAAACTATTGAAAGATATAGTATTAGGTGAAAATTTAGGAAACAAACTTTTTCATAGAGATAAAGTCAAGAATTGTTACAAGTCTGTCGTGTCTTGCATGTCTTGGCAATCCTTCGTGGTCTCCTCTAGGAATTGAAGATAGTGATGTTGCTTCTATCAGTCTCAATTATAATAAGGATCCAGTGAAATTTGCGTATGTAAATGTTCGTATGTATTAGATGGTATACACACACTTACTTGAAGTTGTATGGAAGTAGTATGAAATCCTTGTATTTGTGTCTGTCTAGGGAATTGTATACTATCATCAATGTTTTCTCTGGCTGATCCCGTAGATGTTTTTGGTTAACAGTGGATGGATCCATGAAGCCAACATGGAGGTACACTTCTGGTCCACACGTTTGAATTAGTATCCTACATAAAATGGAAGATGAAGTTAATTAGTACAGTGACGCACGCACAAAAAATAATGATATGAGCTAAAATTTACATGTAGATAAATGGACACTTATAAAACTTAGGCGCTAATCAGAGAGATGTCTAGGGCATCATGATGGTACACTTCGTATACATCCCTGAATTGTAGCCGCAGAACTTTCTCACCTTCGTCGTAAAAATCTATCAGTTTTACTTTAAGGCCAAACATCTCCCTCTCGTCGGTGGACAACTTCATATACTATTCATGGAATTCGTACATCTTTGTTGTTAGCTTCTTTACCAATTTAGGGCTTACCAGAGGCTTGCCTAGCTCAAAGGTCCATTTCGGTTCATCTGGCGGTGCAGCTGGCAGCTCAACTTGCCCAATGCATTCATCAAGTCCCATACATGTTTCTTTCATGAATTTCAATACTTTTGTTTGCTGATTCAAGGGCATTGCTGCTACATTTTTAGCGGTTTTTTTTGGTTGATGCCCGAGGTTGGAGACAGCAGCACTAGAAGACAACTTCACTTTCCCTTTTTTCTTCTAATCAGCCTTTACTAATGCCCGTTCGTAGTTCTATAGTAGTGGTATCCTCTTCTTGGCTCCTTCTTGCATCTTGATAAAAAAATTTAATTCTCTTCGATCTACTGGTGGTGGCTCCATCTCCCTTGCTTTTCTTAATTTGGCATGTTTCCTGTACCAGTCCCTGGCTTCTGCTTGGGTTTTGGCCCAGTGTTCCTCATGAGTCATTGCCTCCCAGCATTCCTCAGGAGTCACTTCAGGTTCCTTTGTTTTCTTCTTACGCTGTCTTGGCTTGGGAGGCGGTGGTAGTGACTTCTTAAGTGGTGCTACAGGTTCATTGCTCGGGGCTACTCTTAATGTTGGTGACGGTGATCGGGGAGGAGTGTTGTTGTCATCGTCGTCGCTCCTACCACCAGGATGTGGTGGAGATGGAGACCTTGATCGAGCAGGAAGCGACGGTCCGGGTGGTGACGACGGTCCTAGAGTAGATTGCGGTAGAGATGATGGTCTTGATGTTTTAGGATATGGTCGATGCTGGGGATCTGCGGGGAGTGGTCTTGAGCTCTGAGGGGATGCCTCCGCGCTAGGGATGATAATGTAGCGTTTGCGCCATAGAATTATCCCGTGAAGCACTTCTCCTAGTGTTGTTGCCCCGTTGCCTCCCGGGAGGTCAATCTCTAAGCCTTCATATTGGCTATCAGCGATCTACTCTACGCCGACGCTAGCGTAGCCAAGTGGAATCTCCAGGCCATGGCTTGTCTGCCTTGGAAGGATTGGCAAGGCACTCCCGTACGCCACGTGTACATATAGAAGAAATGAAGACAAGCTATTAAATTCCAATCCCGAGGCATGGATCGATGGATCGAGGCGTGGATCGATGGATTGAGATTACCGCCCGGTGCATAAATATTATGTATAAGTATACCTTAATGTTGAGGTTGCCGACCGGTGTATGTAGCTCACATGTGGTGCATTGCATGATGGCATCCACAGGGAACCATTGCACGTCCATGGGTAATCTTGGCGTCTGTGGATCAGGGAGCCTTGTGGACGCACAGCTGCTCCCGAGGTGTTGAGAAGGGTGCGCAACTGCGTTGGCCATTCATGACTTACTTCCTCCTGCATTCTTACTTCTATAGAATGCACTTTGGCTTCTATCGTGTGTCGCCAGCTCTCATCATCCTATTCCTTTCTTCGCTTCCGGCTTCTGTACATGTCCAAGTTGCCTCGAAATGTGAACTTCCACGGAACAACCCCGAACCCTCGGGTACATCGTGGGTGTTCGGAATTCCTGAGGGTCAATGTGAGTTCATAATTCTCTCAGTAGACCTTCAACCTCCCAGCCTTAGCATCTTCAATGTTCTTGATAAGCCTTTCGGCCTTCTCACGTAATGTCTCATTGAAGATCAGTGTCCCATCCTCTTGGCTTAGGGAGGCTCCATGAGCGTAATTCCAATTTTTTGATTGATCGGGCCATTCAATAGTTGCTGGTATGATACCTCAATCGATTAGGTCTTATTCCATAACATTCCATTTAGGAATTGCTTTGCCGTAACCACCTCACCCTAGACAATGATGGTACTCCTTCTTACCAACATTCCCTGTGTTGGTGATGACTTTTTTCACACCATCTTTGCTCATCTTGTATTCTACAATTGTCACCCAGTGATCCCTCAACTTTGGCCACACAGTAAAATCCGGAGTTTGGTCCTTCTTAATCTGGAGTTGGCATCCAACACCTTCTTGAATGTCTAGAATTGTGTGGTCATCTTCTTTAGCGTCCACCTTTCACATCATTTTCGATATATTCTTCGGGAAATGTGAAATGTCTCTTGACATTTTCCCATAGCATATTCTTTTCTATATCCTAGAGCGCGTATGGATTAGTTCTTTTACCCTTCCATTCGCCGGTGCTGATGGGCATGTTGTCCCTTACGATTGCCCCGATTTGACACATGCTTTCCTTCTCTCCCCACACACATAGCTTGGAGGAGTGGAGACAACCTCCATATTTATATTGGCCATCCTTCTGCTCTACTAGCAATGTGGGACTAAAGGTTTGCATCACTCCAACCACTTGCTCATACCCATATGAGCCTTTGAGATTTATTTGAAATTTCTGAAATTGTAATGGGACAAACCCATTATTTCATCAATCACAAGGCAGCTGTGCACAGCGAAACACAGCAAGTGGAGCCGACCTTGCGGAAGCTTCAGGCCGACCTTGGGGGTGCAAGGAGGGCTTGCAGCCGATGAAGCTCATTGCAGCAGACCGGACTCGCAAATCTGGCCAACAGCAGTGTCAATTGGGATGGTGCTGGAGGTCGAGCTCAGCGGGAGCTAGCGATGGCGGCCGGCGCTCGCAAGAACTCACGACGGAGGGCAGGGCTCATGCTCTCAGGCAAGGGAGCCCGCAACCGAAGGCAATGGGTAGGCCGGTGATTTTGGAAGAACCAGAGGGGCTTGTTCGAGCTGGGACATATGGCGCAAGAAGAGCGGCGTTAACTCTCTGGCGGCACAAGGAGATGCAGGGCACTCCTGGTCCGCAGGCCCGTGAGGATGCAGTCCAAACACACGAGAGGAATGGGCGCAACAAAGGCTATCGGTTGTGGCACACGGAAAGTCTCTCCATCCATCGCTCGGTCATCAGTGCAACTGTGTGCAAGCAAAGCCATGTTTAGTTACCTTCCAACTTCCAACTTTGACACGGTACATGCATGGAGTACTAAATGTAGACGAAATTAAAAATTAATTGCACAGTTTTGTTGTACTTTGCGAGACGAATCTTTTGAGCCTAATTAGTCAATATTTGGACAATAATTCACAAATACAAACGAAACACTACAGTGTGCTACAGTGTGGCACAGTAATTTGACATCTCCTTAATTTG
>NC_028457.1:32239352-32265160 GCF_000263155.2 Setaria italica | reverse complement strand
GGCAAGTACTAAAAAAAAAAGTAAATACTTTATTTTGGCATCTCCCACGAATCCATTTCTCTCCCAGCAATTGTCAGATGATACGAACAAAATTGACCTCAAGGCCAGCCTTGACATGTTGCTTTTGATCGAGGAGAACGACCTGTGTGATGCAGCTGCGTGCGAGTCGCTACTGTCAAAGTGTGGCCCTTTCAGAATTTGCAAGGTTCTATTCTAGAGCCTTGTTTAGTTGCTAAAATTTGGAGTGCTAAAATTACTGTGCTGGTACTGTAGCACACTGTAGCGTTTCGTTTGTATTTGTGAATTATTGTCCAAATATTGACTAATGAGGCTCAAAAGATTCGTCTCGCAAAGTACAACAAAACTGTGCAATTAGTTTTTAATTTCGTCTACATTTAGTACTCCATACATATACCGCAAGTTTGATGTGATGGGGAATCTTCTTTTTGCATAGTGTCAAAGTTGGGAGTTGGAGGTGAACTAAATATGGGCTAGGTTGTACTCTAGCTACTGTGCGCTGTACTACAGCACTGTACTCTAGCACGAACTGGTCTCTTCCTTTAATGTTAATTGTTTGTTCCGTTGACCGACCTGGATGCTACTTCTAGCTTTCGACTCTTGCAAATGAAAATAATCATACAAAAGTTAATGTACATTTTCACATAAGTTATGATGATCCTCTACCCCACTCCACAAAATTGGAACTTAAAACAATCTTTCTCCATACAAGGCTTCTTTCATTGTCCAATGCAAAATGGCACTGGCGGAGCTACTCATTGGCAAAGGTGGGCCATGGCCCCCCCTTGCCCAGCGACAGTTTCTGAAGACCTCAGCATACCAACCCTCTCGTCGTCCATTGACCCAGAAATATGCAACAACAATTTCAGCCAAAGCAGTTCATCTAGAAAGAAACAGAGGTCCTGCGTGATCTGATCATGCCCTTCCAGCAAGCAAAGCAAGACCTTGGTGCACGCAATCGCTCGGTGATAACGAGTCCTTGACTTCCGCACCTCCCAAGAACTCTCAAACCACTGCAACTGCAAGCTGCCTACTTGTTGCTCGTTGTTGTCCGGTGTCGATAAGGCAGGTTGTTCATTTGCTTCTTCATGTCTTTCTCTTTGTTTCTAAACCATGAGAGCTTCGCCGGCACTAAGCCTAAGCGGACTGTAGCAATCGGCCCCTCCTTACATTGATTCCTTAACTCCGCCACTTCAAAATGGATGTGTTAGGCCCCGTTTGGATACCCTACTAAAGTTTAGCACCTGTCATATCGGATGTTAGATGCTAATTAGAAGTATTAAACATAGGCTAATTACAAAACTAATTGCACAGATGGAGTTTAATTCACGAGATGAATCTATTAAACCTAAGGGGGTGTTTGGATCCTGGAGGTAAAGTTTAGTCCGTATCACATCGGATATTCGGATGCTAATTAGGAGGACTAAACATGAGCTAATTACAACACTAATTGCAGAACCCCTGGGCTAAATCGCGAGACGAATCTATTAAGCCTAATTAATCCATCATTAGCGAATGTTTACTGTAGCACCATATTGTCAAATCATGGACTAATTAGGCTTGATGGATTCGTCTCGTGATTTAGCCTAGGGGTTGTGAAATTGGTTTTGTAATTAGCCTATGTTTAATACTCCTAATTAGTATCCAAACATTTGATGTGATAGGGGCTAAAGTTTAGTTCGGGGATCCAAACACCCCCTAATTAGTTCATGATTTGACAATGTGGTGCTACAGTAACCACCATTTGCTAATGATAGATTAATTAGGCTTAATAGATTCGTCTCGTGAATTAGCATAGGGGTTCTGCAACTAGTTTTATAATTAGCTGATGTTTAGTCCTCCTAATTAGCATCCGAACATCCGATGTGACACTACTATAATTACAAACAGCTCCTTATTCATATATACCTCTAATAATTACTTCAGTTGTAACTTTGCATGCATATACTTACGTGCATGCATTAAATGTTTCATTTTAATAGAAATCCAGTCATATTTAATAGTTTCTAGGTCTATGTGCAAGGTGTACGTAACAAACTTTGTAACTTCAAATGGAGAGAGTATTTTGTTTTCTCCAATTTATGCGGTAATTTTTTAACTAAATGTGAAGAAGACTTCTTTTATTGACCAATTACTATGGCAATAGATTATACCTTCTCTTTCCTCGTGAATTTGGGTTATGATGCTAATGTAATTGAAGTGTGCAACGAGGTATAACCAAGAGATGTCAAGTAAAATCCTAGTACAGTGAGATTTACTTGGTTATCTGAATATCGTAATTACATGTAAAAACTCTTCGTAACATACAGATTGTCTTTCCTTAGACTTTTCATCATGAGTTTTCTATCTGTTAGCAATTTTTGTATACAGCGGAATAAAGATAATACTTTTTCTATAAAAAGATGTTTTCCTTTGAAAACTCAATGTTATGCACTATGTTTTCAATATTATGTACAGCTTATGTTGACTTGGGTAAGCCAACAGATATTCTTTTCCAAAGAAAAAACAGTACCACAAGTGTTAATCCATGACATAGTAGATATTCCTCAGCCGAAGAATGAAATTCCATGGAAGTAAGTATCGGTGCACCCCATATGCTTGGATGCATATCACCGACGGGTGGTACGGGCATCGTCATCGAGACGTCAACCGTACCCAAGTAGTTTAATCTTGTACTGCTCATGAGTATTCGCGACTTGACAGAGTCTTGCGCCGGTCGTCCCACGACAAGTAATCTGTCAGTTCCTTTATTTTGGGCGTGTTTAATACGAGGTACTAACCTTTAGCAGAGTCACATCGGATGTTCAGATGCTAATTAGAAGGATTAAACATGAGCTAATTACAAAACTAATTGCACAGATGGATTCTAATTTGCGAGATGAATATATTAAGGCTAATTAATCCATCATTAGCAATGGTTACTGTAGCACTATATTGTCAAATCATGGACTAACTAGGCTTAATAGATTTGTCTCGCGAATTAGACTCCATCTGTGCAATTAGTTTTGTAATTAGACTATATTTAATACTCCTAATTAGTATTAAATATCTGATGTGACACGTGAAGTAGTAGGAGGTATCCAAACATCAACTTTGTCCATTGCTGTCGATCGGTGGATGCTGTCTCATCAGCTTACTGTCAGATAGCTACCGGCTCCCTTTGAGATAACGATGGCCTAACGAGTCGCATCGACATCGCCCCGAGACACAACCCGGCCGGTCCTTCGCATTGAGGTGGTGTTTGGATCAGTAGTCTAGACTTTAACCCCTAAATTTTAATTCTGCTGGGCTATTTGGATCCATGAACTAAACTTTAGTCTCTCATCAAACAATAACTGATTTGCCCCTCATTAATGACTCAATGCACATGCATAGAAATTCACATGCACCCATGCGCAGCTTCCATCATATGTGCATACAAAATTGTTCAGATGATCAGGTAATCCTCTAAAAGGCAAGCTGAATAGTTGCACAACTCAAGCTTAGGATTACTGCTTGCTCTTCTAGACATCTGACAAGCTTCAGTTTAAGCACCAGAATACCTGAATTCACCTGACAAACATCAAGCTGTGGTGTTAGAGATGAGATGATTGCTGTGTGATTTGAGGTAAGAGATGACAAATTCTTCAGTGAAGTCATCGAGAGACATCTTCAGCTTCTGCAGGATTTCGCTCGCCTCCCTGCGTTCCCATGGTCATGGGTAGCTAGGACTCACGGACAGGACCTCCTCACCGGTCTCTTCTCCTTTCCTCCTCTGCGCATTGCTCCACCCTCCTCATCGCCGCGCCGGACGGACGCTCGGCCTTGCAGCCGGCCTCCCGCACACGGCCGCCACCGCTGCCTCCTCCATGATCGTCTTGCCCGCCTCCTCCTCTCCCACCGCTCCGGCGAGAGGGGCGACGGCGGGGCAGTGCGGGTGCGCGAGAAGGAGGGGCTGAACTCCACGTCGTCGTCGCCGCTCGCGCCTGGTGTGCCGCCAGGCGTGCTCGACCCAGCGTCGGTGGCGTTCCTCTCCCCCGCTGCGCTCGAGTGAAAGGATAGGGTGCGGGTGCGGGCGGAGGCTTGCGAGGCCGGCGAAGGCCGCGGGGGGTGGACGGAGGCGGCGGGGTCGGCCGGAGGTAGGGGGCCGGTCGGAGGAGGCGGGGTCGGGCAGAGGCGGTGGGCGTTGGAGGCGGAGGAGAGAGAGTTGGTGCGGGAGGCGCAAGGGGGACCACACGGAGAAGAGAGAGGAAAGGGGGGCAAGGAGTGGAAATTGATCCGGGGACCACTTTTAGCCCTCTCTAGGGCCTCTTTGGGAGCAAAAGATTTTAGTCCAAATTTTAGCTATTTGCGCATGCAGAAATACTACGTCAGAATCGATTTGTAGTGATACAGGCAAATTACTGTACTGTCACGTGTGATTGGTACCCATCAGCACAATGGTTTTTGTGCTAGTGGGGAAGTACCCGTCAGCAGGGGCGGACCCACAGGGTATGCAGGGTGGGCCACGGCATACCCTGAGGCCCAGCACTTACCTGGTAAGTAGAGGTCAACGGGAGATGATTTTGCTGCTACGACGCTTGATTGCAACGATTCAGCTACCTGCGAGAGTGCGAGACCAGACGGGCAACGATTCAGATTCAGCTACGAGTCCACCATGGCCCACCAGCCCACGAGGCCACGACTCCTCCTATGATCCCGTCCTCCGACGCGACGCGCAGCTATACGTGCTGATTGCCTGGTAATCTGGTATACGAATACGATTCGCCCACGATTCGACGCGCCGCACTCGAGTCAGGCGACGTCTCGAGTTCTCGACGATCCCTCCGCCCGTCCGCCGCCACGATTCCT
Source organism: Setaria italica (assembly GCF_000263155.2). Classification (NCBI taxonomy): domain Eukaryota; kingdom Viridiplantae; phylum Streptophyta; class Magnoliopsida; order Poales; family Poaceae; genus Setaria; species Setaria italica. Next base: position 32,260,312 of record NC_028457.1, on the reverse strand, counting down.
CCGCCCGCCACGCACCACGATTCCTACGCCGCCGCACCAGGGCCAGCGCGTCTGTGCATGGTCGGAGTCTTCTTCTGCATACTGCGGCAACCAGAAGCTAACGCCGGAGCTTCGTCCACAAGGAGGTTTAAGATTAATCTATCTTCTATTTTTTTGTTATTTGAAAAAACTTATGTTCTTAAATATTTTTATTTATTTATGTATGAGTGTTTTTTATTTATTTTGCTATAGTGTCTAGGTAGTTGTCGCACTTACATTACATAGACATTTTTTTCAGAACGGTTGGATTATGAAGAGAGGCGGAGATATTGCATCTCTTTTTCAGAAACACGCAGCAAAGAAGGCAGCAACAGCTGCTGTTGTTTCAAACACTGTCACATCTCCAGTTGAAAATTTTGCGGAAGAATAGAATCAAGACCACGATGGAGTGGTAGTTGAAGAAATCACAGATCCTGTGCCCTCACCTCCACCATTGCAACCACCCGCATCACAGCCGCCGGTTTATGACATCAATCGCCTTCCACGTGATCCAACTGAAAGGCAACCCATTGAAAGTTATCATGTTAATGATCAAGATGCAATTCGAAGAGCATATATTACTAAAGGTCCATTCAAACCTATTAATCATGATTTTCCATCAAGAAAAATTGGAGGTAGGGATTCGCCAATTCAATTTTGTATGGATGTATAATCATGAGTGGCTTGAATATAGTATCAAGAAGGATTCTACGTTTTGCTTTATATGCTACTTGTTCAAGAAGGGTACTGGGTCAAATACATTTATTGTTGGTGGATGGAATAATTGGAATATAGGAAACAAAGCACTTCTCAAACATAGTGGTTCTATGGCACACAATGCAGCTCAGGAGAGATACATTGGTTTTATGAATCCCAAGGTAGCAATTGATTATCGCATTGAGAAGTGGACTGATGAGGATCTTCATCTTTATAAGAAAAGGTTGACATATTCACTTAGATGTATCAAGTTCCTTTTGCATCAAGGATTGGCATTTCATGGACATGATGAAAATGAAGAGTCTAGCAACAGAGGAAATTTCATTGAACTTTTGAAGTTTCTTGCAGGAAATAGTGATGAAGTGAACAAGTATGTCTTGAATAATGCTCCAGGTAATTGCACCTTAACTAGCCCAAAGATACAAAAGCAAATTATTCATTGTTGTGCCATAGAAACTAGAAAGAAAATAATTGAAGAACTTGGTGATGAGCCCTATGCAATTTTAGCTGATGAGTCTAGTGACATATCACATAAAGAACAACTAGCTCTTTGTTTACGTTATGTTGATAAACTTGGAAGGCCTTGTGAACACTTTATTGGAGTTGTTCATGTAGATGATACTACCTCTTTGTCACTTAAGGAAGCTATTGAGGGTTTACTTGTTAGTCATGGATTGACTATGACTCAAATTAGAGGTCAAGGTTATGATGGGGCCAGCAATATGAAAGGAGATATCAAAGGGCTAAAAACATTGATCTTGCAAGAATCCCCTTCTGCGTATTATATTCATTGCTTTGCACATCAACTCCAACTAGTTCTTGTTGCTGTTGCCAAGAGAAATACTGATTGTAAGAGCTTTTTTGATCAAGTATCTATCTTGTTGAATATTATTGGAGTTTCTTGCAAGCGTCATGGTATGCTTCGAAATGCTATGCTTGAGAATATCAAGAAAGCACTTGAGTGTGGTGAGCTTGAATTAGGGAGTGGATTAAATCAAGAGATGAGTTTGCCTAGGCCTGGTGAAACTCGATGGGGCTCTCATTACAAAACTATATGTAACATTATTACTATGTATTCCTCAATCCATGGTGTGCTCATTGATCTTGGTGATGATATTTCACATAAGGATGATTGGACAAAGATACATTTCGTGCTTGGAGCATTTGAAACCTTTGAGTTCATTTTCTTTGTGCACTTAATGTTTGTTATTCTTGGATACACAAATGAGTTATCCGAGTGTTTGCAGAGAAGGGATCAAGATATTCTTAATGCAATCTCCCTTGTTAATGTGGCAAAGAATAAAATGCAACAGTTAAGGTTTGATGGTTGGGACCACTTCCTTGAGAGGGTCACTTCTTTTTGCATTAAACATGATGTTGAAGTTCCTCCTATGGATGGTGATTATGTGCCATATGGAAAATCAGCAAGGTATGCCCGAGCCCGAAACCAAACAAATGATGACCATTTTAGAAGAGAAGTATATATTGGTGTCATTGATCAAATTAGTCAAGAGCTTGATAATCGGTTTGATGAGATCAATATGGAGCTACTTTCTTGTATGTCAGCCTTCAGTCCTTCCAATTCATATGCTTCATTTGATGCACAGAAGATACGTAGATTGGCTGAATTTTATCCTAAGGACTTCTCCAACAATGATTTGCTAAAACTTGAATTGCAACTTGATAATTATATTAATGACATGCGACGAGATGATAGCCTCAAGGGTCTAGACAACATCGTTGATCTCTCAGTTAAGCTTGTTCAAACACGGAGGCACAAAGTATATGATATGGTTTACTTGCTTCTTAAATTGATATTGCTTTTACCAGTGGCAACAGCGAGTGTTGAAAGAGTATTTTCTGCAATGGTTAAAGTGAAAACAAAATTAAGGAATAAGCTCGGTGATAGTGTTTTGGATGATAGTCTAGTCACATTCATTGAGCGGGATATTTTATTCCAAGTGGACGAAGAAGATATAATCAAGACATTCATGTCATTCAAAAAACGGCGAGTAAACAAAGCAAACAAGTAATATTGTAAGTTTCTTTTATGCTATATTTCGAACTATTTATATTGTGATTTGTTATTATTTCTAGCTTAACCTTTGAATTTATCAAATTGTAAATGGTTTTATTGAATTGCATAATTTTTTTTCCGGCATACCCTATGGTAAAATTCTAGGTCCGCCACTGCCCGTCAGCACAGTGACCACTGTTGTGACGGGCCACCTAATCACCCGCCACTGGCGCTGCCTCTCGCGCGCGTAGATCCAAAATTTTGGACAGGCCGTCCTTATCGCTCTTTTTCTTATCTCTTTCCCTCACGTCTCTCTCTCCCTCTCCACTCCTCTGCACAGACTTATCTCTTTCCTGTCTCTCCGTCCACTCCTCTGCACAGACCTTATCTCTTTCCCGTCTCTCCCTCCACTCCTCCGGCCTCCGATGGCGCGAGGCCCTCCCGGGCGACCGACGGCGGGGTGGGGCGGGGCGCAGGGCTCGGCCTCCCGGCCAGCCGCCCCCCAACATGAGTCATCTTCAACCTCTAGCGGCACCTTCCTCACTGCCCCATGCCTCGCGTCCACCTCCTTCTACAGCCTGCTCTTCGGCTGTGCGCGAGCCCGTTGTGGCCGGAGCTTCGAGTACGAGGGCATGTGGCATCATCGCGAAGCTGGCGCTGAGGCGAAACAAAGTCGTGAAGGTGGCGTGTCCATCCGATGCGTCTACAAATATCTGAACCAAAATACCCCTGTGTGGGTAGTTATCTTAGTCGTAGTTGTAGGGGTATTTTCATCATCAGTCATGGACTATATTTATTAGAGTTGGCTGGTTTAGAGGTGTGCTTGGAACCCTAATTTTATTTGCTTAGAGACTAGCCAAGTGCTTAGAGAGAGATGAGGGAGATGAGAGGGTGAGAGCTTCTTTTGTCTTGATTTCTCCATCTTAGAGGGAGGATGAAGGGTGGAGGCTAGTTCTCATCTTGTAAAAGATGTTGTCTTCATGATTTAGTCAACTTTATATCTCAAATCTGTGGCTAAATACTATTGTTTCTCCCATTTTTCTTTTTTAGGATTTTCCGGGTATTTTCGTGGAAATTTTCGTTCTACAAGTTTAAGCCCAAATCCCGCGAGGTTTGTTGGTGGAAATTGTTGCTAGACTTTTATGAGCATCTATGATGTGATCCCCTCTCAAATTCCTCGCGAATTAGGCTTAAATTTGAAGTTTTCCCACAACCGTGTTCTTGGTAGGGCATTCGGTTTTCTCCTAAATCCGTGGTGAATACTTGAGCTTTTTCGAAATCTTTCTCATGGATCTGTTAGTCCTTGAGGTGGTGCATATATGGCTCAAGTTTCATTTGATTCCGTGAAGTATTGAAGGTTTTCCTTTAGTTTGAAGTTGGGCGTGTTTTCCTTTGTTCTTCTGTTCTTCGTTTCTGTTCGGGTTCGTGTTCGTGTGCAGCGACCGGTTGTCGGACGTGCGAGGCACGCTCGCCTGCGTTGGCAGCCGCTGCGCAGCGTCCGGGAGTGGGACCTGCGCAGGCCACCAGCTGCAAACCTGCAGGACGACGGGAGGTGGCCGGCTAAGGAAGGAGCCAGGCCAGGCAGCTGCACCAGGCCTGCCCGTGGGAGCGAGCAGCCCAGGCGGGTGCTGGCTCTCGGCCCAGCGACCAGCCAGCTGGCTGGCCAGCAGCTACTCGGGCCAGGTGATCACGCGTAGAAAAGCTGCAGAGCCCCATGCTCAAGCTCGGCATTTCTCTATCAGGTAAGCCGGTAAGCAACGGCCACAACACGTGAATTTATCTTGAGGGAAATGCCACTTTCATAATTCAGTGACTAATGACAAAACCATCATTGCAAGTTGTTTAGTTTATTGTTTAAGCTTTGTTTTTTAGCTTGTCTCAGCTGCCTTGTTTTCTCAGCTTTAATTAGCTCTCAGTGAAATTCTCTGTTTTGCCTGCTAGTACTCCAGTGTGCTACTATATGTTTGTTCTGGAGATCCATGCAACAGTTTAGCACGATTAATTTCCTTCGATGTGTCACTCTCAATAGTAAATCATTTACTGCATGCTTTAGGATATATATTGTTCAGTAGTCTTGCTTGCTAATCTTGTTTAGTCATTAATTAATTCAAGAATGCTTAGTTGAGTAATGGTCTAGTATTGTTTTTGCTCGAATCTCTTGTGCAAGCTTTTTGGAGTGTTGGTTTAGTTTTGCTTCCGCTTTGCTTTGAGCGTATCTAATTGTTCTTAAAGTGAGCTTATCACTAGTTGACTTGTGTCATCTTGGCGATTAGACGCGAGGTTTGTTTAGGGTGGCAATCGGGACATGGTGTTGTTGTTGAAGAGAATTTTTAAAGACTCTCATTAACCCCCTCTGATCATCTGTCCCGATCCTTCGTAATCTTTCTCGATTACACTCCCAGCCGATTAATTCTAGATCAAATCTACCACGCATGCAAGTCCATCAGTCTTCGACCCTCCAAGGCACGCAGACTCATCAACCACCCAATACTGCCCACGCACAGGGCATGCCCGTGCTCCGGCCTCGTCCCAAATCAATCCAGCAACGTGCAAGCTGCACCGCCATGCAAAACCAATCATGTTTAATCCCATCGACGATGTGGAATGGCCATTGGCCAATGAGCAAATTTGCAAGGCAAAGCTCCGATATGAAGCAATTGACGCCAAATTTAGTGCCAAAATAATAGCGGCAGGGAAAAGCATCTTGAAATTTCAAACCAGGTAAATACACTATCCATAGCCACTCAAAGGCATCTCTTTCATGGTTTGTTTTCCTACACAATGGTGGAGCCAAACCATGGTTTCGATTGTGACCTTAATTAGCCTAACGCCAAATTCTTTGTGGCCTCACCATTCTTGATCTGTATCTGATATGTAATTGTGCAGCCACGCATATATGGCTCACAGAGAGTCCTACCTAGATATGATGGATTTGTTGGTCATTTCAGCTTCCGCCAACATCTCACTCAATTTCCTATCCGAAACTGCCATTCAAAACAGAGTAACAAACACAAACAGAATTGCGACTCTTCTTTGCATGTTCTTCTGAAGATATCTGTGCTACTTTGTTGAATGTACATTTATATATTGCAATTGGTTCTGCCAAAGTGCAGCATGTCACATGGATGATATGCTTGCATACACCAACTTCAAAACCATAATTAAGTAGCATGCTACTCCCTTTCCCATCATCAGAAAGGCATGTATCTTGTATCTTCCCTGATGCCATTATCAAATATTTTTAATTTTTTGACCGAATGTCAAATATTTTTAATTGCTTTGATAGGGTTTCATCTCTCTCCTTTGAGAACTGCAAATCTCTGTACTGGCATAAAATTTAACAAGTTTTTAGTTTGAATATGTACAATTAATTAGACAATACTATTGCTTATGGACTCAATACATATGAGTATATATGATACAAATATTACGAATATCACTAAAAGTCCATGGTTTGCAATATTGATTGAAGTATTGAACCCACGGAGACAGGAATGGAGAATCAATTACGGCCGGCCCCTTGGGCTTTACTCGTTCCGCATCACCACATCGTTGCGTCCGAACCAAACGAACAGCCAGCCATACACACAAGCTCACACAGAAGGCCATGGCTCCGCGTCTATCCAGGGCTCCGCGTCTATCCATAGTTTTTTTTTTACAAATGCTCACAGAAGGCCATGGCCCGGCCTCTATCCAGGCTACGGAATCCTATGCAGCAGCTGGCGTCCGCTGCTTGTGGAGATCATGCTAGCTCTCCATGAGTGGTGAAACAGAGATTTTTACCTTTATAAATATTTTCTATCTCGTTAAATAAATCAGCCTCTCTAGCCATGCTTCATCACCATTTTTTTTCATCCATCTTTTATTTGAAAAGAGAAGCTGTCATTGTCCACAAACTATTTCAGTTACACATGCATAGTAATGAGATGTCACTACCAGATGTAAAGTTACAATATCATGAACATAATGATTCACATGTAGATACAAGAATGTGAGGTTGTGATGTTGAAGTCGAACATATGAAATCATTTGAGTTGCAACCTATGTTTGTCGAAACATAATAGCTTTTTTATGCATCCCCACGAATACATAAACAACACGGTAGATTGTCGAACAAACTACACCTCGTGTCAACTTGGTAGACGCAGAGAAGCTACTTTGACATTGTTTAGCTACGAATGTAGCTTAGATTGGCTTCTCCATCGAACTCGGTCACTCTTCTCCTGGAGCACTTTGGTAGCTTCAGGTTGCACTAATATCTCACTTTACATCTACACATTTTGAAAACACAAAATCTGTGATAGTTTCAAGATCAATCCCAAGCTCCACATAAAAATTAGATGTCAAAGGGATCAATTGCCTCACTCAAAATTTGGTTATTGAGCCTAGCTCTTCTCCATTAATGAAATGACATGCAGCTCTCCTGCAACACATGAGAAAGAAAACGTGACTCCTCTTCCTCTTGAGTTACTTATACTACCTGTCCAGTTTACATATATATTGCCATTCCTTTAGCCCAAGTGCACACAACATGCGTTTTGTTTTCATGTAGCAGTTGAAATCATGAGTAGCATGCTACTTTCCTTGCATGTGTCAGTAGTAAGCAGACAAGCATTTCACCATTGTTTGAATTTCTATTCTTCGGAATTTTGTTGTTCCATTTATCACTTTTCCTTTACTTTTTTTCTTTCTTGATAGAGTGGCAAGTCTATGTATTGAGACAAACACTAGTATTCCAAAGATACCAAATTAGGAAAAAAAAGATAAATCACAGATCACAGATGATTTGATGAAAATGCAGCATGTGCTGCTCGGCAGACTTGAACTACGATGCCTCCTGCTAGCTGTCACCAGCGACCTCACGTCCAGACTCCTGACAGCAATCCACCACCACACTCCCAACAAATGAATTTGGTAATTATTTTGCAAACATGTTTGGAACTGAATATATGGGAGGAAATATCTGAATAGCAGGGTTGAACGGATGATAAGAAAGCTGCCCCAGTCCAAACCTCAGACGGTCAAACCTAAATGCTTATAATAGATGATATTCAAGAATCAAGATTAATCTAATAAAAATTATGCTAATGTCAGTGCCATATGTCTCAACTTGTCGTTCTACGTGTTACAAGACCAGCTGCTATTGTTGCCAGAGGATCCCAAATCTTCGACTTTGCTGGATGACTCGGTCAGCTTCCACCAACATCCCAGTCTCACTCGTCTCTAGTTTTCTCAGTTCACCAATTAACATCAATGCAAAAAAACGAGGATTAATTGGAGGCATACTGAACTCGTAGTCCATACAAAAGAAAACAGTCAAATGAATAGGCTAGGAATGTAGCCTGTCTCTTCTTCGCATTGTTCACCGATTATAAGGTTGAGATGTATATGTAGAGTGCTTACCATCTCGTCGAAATCATCACTAGGAAAGCATGGGTTAGTTACAAACTAAAAACATGTCTAGCATGCTACTTTATTCCCCTTTCACTAGGAAAGCATGCAAATACATATCCCCACGTCAAAAGCTTCAACTTTCATAAATTATCTCCCCTCCAAGGATCCACTCTTAAATCGATTACCATCATCCATAGCTTGTCTAACAGAAAGGTAAAACGTGGCTATTGCCGAGTGCCGACTAATCAGTTGAGGTGTTGCAAGATTCTGCGGTATCTCCAAAACACCATTTTTTTAGAAAAACACATGCATAATAATTGTTTTAGCAAAGATTCTGACACTAATTACAATGTTTTGGAGCAAAATTCATCGCACAAGATCCTTTTCTTTTTGCATCCATGGTTTGAAAGTATCTTACTACTGGGTAATTGAATGAATTTGACCCCATGAAAGACATTACACAAACAATAATACGTGAGGCAGAAACAGTCCACCGTAGAATATCTACGACTACTAGCCGTTCCTGCTGTTCCTGGCGTGTGCCCTATTGTTCTGCCATTCCCCTGTTCCCCAGAATTTCTGTCCATACCTATATCAAGCTCTGCTCTCCGCTTCTATGCGCAAGAAGGACCGGGCGCTTGTTGGTTCGCTGGCACGTCCTCTGAGTCGACGAGCAGTTGACATGGCCAGGCATGGCAGTCCTCTTATTAGACAATGGCAGACTACACGTAGAACAAAGATTTCCATGCAAATTGTTCTCTTCTCCAATTTTTTGCAGGCTAATCGTACTTCTACCTATCTGACCACAATGTATTTACATCTATAAGACACTCAAGTAGAACATGGAATGTTAAGTCATCACTTGAATCCAACATTTGTCTCAAGAGCAAATCAAATGTTGTTGTATTAGAAGTTATGGCTTGCGTCGAGCTGGTAGAGAAAAAGGGTAGCACTTTCACATTGTTGGGCTACGTGCACAGGTCACTTTGAGAGGAGTAAGGTCAACATCTTCAAGTTTCGATGACAAATTAGCTGTTGGCTCGGGTCTGTAGAACTGGCAGAGAAGGGGAGGATACTATTGCGATGAAACTCCATCCCTCGATAGCCCCCACACTCATCAGGTCCTGTCTTCGTTACTTTGGCTTCCACCAATATCTCACTCCAAATGGTTACTAAGCTAATTCGGAGGTACACTATGTAAAATTTTTTATATGTGATACTTGTCCAGTGTAGATTTATATATATTGCCTTTCCATGTGTACAACATGCATAGTGCATGCATGCATGAATGTAGCGGTTGCAGGATCGTGAGTTTTGCATGATTACTTCCTTTGTGGATGTCCAGTAAGTAGTCATGGATTTCATCATTCTTCGGTTCCGTACTTCAGCAACGCCGATCGCTGCCTGTTCCATCCATGTCCTGCCACTGTCAGCAGCGATCGAACTGGTTCCTAGCGTGGCTTCAGTGTGCTCCTGCATTTCTATGTGGCTTTCCTGTACCTGCAGGCAGTACAAGACAACACTTATCGTTCGCTTCAAGACTATTTATTCTCTAGTTTTACATAGAGTTAAAGAAGTCTGAAAAAAACCAATGGTTGAATGGCAGAAGATGTTGTAATTTTCATAATTTTCTTTTTAACTTTTTTTTCTTAATTTCAAACTGCCTTGTATTTGTATTTTCTTTTCATATTATATATATAACCAGCAGGGGTAAAACCCTCCTGTTTCATTAAAAAAAAAATACAAGACAACACTTGCATTGGTGTGCTGATGGTGCGTACCATCCTCGGGCGCCTTGGGTCCCCAACTCGGCAACTCCTCTCTACCAATTCTGGATCCAGCGAGGAGCAGTGTACTGGAGAGACCTATATATGGATTTACATCGCTATCTTGAGCTACGAGGTAGACTTTTACAATCTTCACAAGTAAAACATAATGAATATGTATCAGCTGGTTCCGGTAAAATGCTCAAGGCTCTACTGCTTCCATAAATTGCTCACTTCACTCTTGGCATGTAGTCTTCTGGGGTGTAAGCAAGACAACACCGCAATCCATGACCACACACTCCAAACAAATGAACTTAGTAATGATTTGGCAAACATGTTTGGAATTAAATCTCTAGAAATAAATATGCAAGTCAATCTTTAGAAGTAAATACCTCAGACTTCATACAGTAAATACCTGAGACTTCATACAGACATCAAACTTATCTGGGACTACCCCTATCCAATGAAAAACTTCGCCTAGCAGCGTTCAGCCCACTCATTGCCAAAATCGACAGACAACTCAGTGGATGGAGAGCCGCACTCCTTAACGCCACGGGCAGAGTTGTGCTAATAAACTGTGTCATCGACAGCCAATTCACATATGCTATGTCAGTTCTTCTCCTCCCCCCGGCATTATCGAAGCACTGGACAGTAAGAGAAGACGTTTCCTGTGGTCTGGTGAAGAGAAAGTCAGTGGGGCACGATGCTTGGTGGCATGGGAGAACACTTGCAAAAAGAAAGAACACGGCAGGCTTGGCCTCAAGGACTTATCTCTGCAGAACAAGAGTCTTCTCCTTAAACTCCTACACTGGCTTCATTACCCGGATGAATCTTCCTGGGCTCGTTGGGTGCGCCGCCAAGTTAGCATAGGAGCTCACTGGAATGCTCTTCAGGGGCTGCTGCCGATATACAGAACTTTAACCTACTCGGTAATTTCAAATGGCCAAGCTACCAGCTTCTGGCACGACCGCTGGCTGCCTGCCGGCCGACTAAGTGACAACTTCCCGATGCTTTTTCTCCCACACTGCGGATGACAATGTTTCAGTGGCCCAGATAGTGAATGACGGTTTACAAGCACACCTCGTCCCACGCTTATCACACCAGGCTGTGGACGAGCTGGAGAAACTCAACACTATGCTGGCTCGTGTCTCCCTCCGTGAAGGAGAGGATCGACGACTATGCGCCCTTGGCCAAGATCCCATCAATATGTCTTCTTCTGAAGTTTACTCCAAACTCATGCTCTCCTTCGGTTCATCCCCGTCCGCTTTTGCCAAGTTTGTATGGAAAAACAGAGCCCCCCTCGCATTCAGTTCTTCGGATGGCTGCTTGTACAAGGGTGGATTCAGAGCCGCGAAAATCTCGTCAAAAAACACGTCCTGGAAAATCCATCCTGTGAGCTGTGTGGGCAACATGAAGATTGCGATCAGATCATCTTCCGCTGCTGTTTCGCATCACACGTTTGGGAATCGCTCGGAATACAGACGGCGGGCGCAACAGTTACGCAGCTGATGACTGTTGCTTGTCCGACAACACTGCCGGCCACTCGGTTTTCAGACTTCCTTCTGCTTATATGCTGGATGCTTTGGAAACACAGAAGGTGTCTTCGACCGCTCACAACCATCCCATCAAGGGTTCTGGCAATCATGTAGAGACGAAGCTCGTCTCTGGAGCCAGCAGTTTAAACCAGAAGAGCATGAAATCCCCCAAGCCTGGTGCCTAGTCTTTAATTCAATGTAAACGAAACTGTAATCTGGATAGCTTCTCCACCCCCACTTTTTTTCATTGCTGAAAATGTAACTGTCAGACTTTGGCCTCCCAAAAGGCCCTATGAAAATGAATGAATTCAGGTGGGGATCTTCCCCCCCGGTGAACCTTCCAAAAAAAATATACAGTTTTGGTTTAAAATTACAAGAGAGAATAAAACAAAAGGTGACTCAGTTTAAAACATCAAATGGCCAAACTCGATCCTAAATGCTAATGTAAGGCTCATATTGGCCAAGTATCGAATCAAGAACTGCGTGTTACAAGACCAGCTGTTATTGTAGCCACATTAGAGCAAACTTTTGACTCTAGTAGCTCACTTGGTCACGTTCCACGAATATATCAGGTCTCACCCATCTCTAGCATTCTCAAGTAATCGCTTGACATCTCTGAAAAAATAAAGGAAAAGAAAAAAAACTCGAGGATTTGGAGGCATATGGAACATGTTGTCCATACAAAGTAAATAAAAATAATAAACAGTCTAATGACGGTATGAATAGGGATGTGTCCTATCTCTTCTTTGCATTGTTATGTCCGAATATAGCAATCTACGCCACTTGTGTTCACTGATATAAGATTCAGATGTATATATAGAGGGCCTACTCTCTTGTGAATTAAATTCACTAAAAAAGAATGACATGAGTTTGGCATGCGTTAGCTACTGACTAGAGACAGCACTACCATGCTATGTACTTCTTTCGACTTCACTTGGTCGGCATGACATATATACGCAAATATGTTTGCCTTAAATGACCCTTGCTGAGATTTGGGTCCCTATTACAGCGTACAGACACAAGGATGATTGTCAGTTAGGCGCCCATATTGACGGTTGTTGCTTTGGATATACCCGGCAATAACAGATGGAAAATCGATACGCTTTTGATTTTTCCCTGATTTATTTGTACTAATTTCCCATCTATCTGTGCTCAGTCTTCAAAATGAATATCTTCGCTGATGGATGTTAATTTTGTGATTGCAGAGAAACACAGGTTGTTGCTCCTCATGTTCTAGTCGCTAGCCAGCGGCTTGTCAAAAAATCGTGGCAGGAAACCTACGGCCCATTTCTATATAACACTTGGTGGTATATCCATTATTATTATTATGGGTAATTTAGTAATTATTATATTGTAAAAAGTGAGATTCTAAATGGAATGATCTTGTAGACTTTATGCTATTGTCAAAAAAATATTATCGTAATGTCATTTGTGCTCTTTCACAGTGATACCTTTATACTACCTATATAATACTCAAGTATACTACCCATATCACCATATGTAAAGTTTTCAGTAGTATATAATCTTACTATTACTAATTGGAGGCTCCTTTTGAAGCCTCCAGGTGAAGCCACCTAGGATTCCTAGGTGGACACTCTAGAAAAAGAGAGAAATCCTAGAAATTCTCACAAAAAAGCAAAACATCCGACCATCAATCGATAGATTCAAATCATCATAGCCATTGGATCTATTATGTTTTCTAAAAAATTACCCACCTATGCCATTATGAAAATAGCCTAAAGTAACCCCCATAAATCTATATATAAATTACCCACCTCTGCCATTATATAAAATAAACTAAAGTAACCCCCTAACCTTCATCCAAATTACCTACTTATGCCATTATAAATAATATTTAAAATAACCCCCTAATTTGCAATTGAATTGCCTACCACTATTACTTAGGTTTAAACTTAAAGTAACCCCTTAAATTTCCGTCTATATTACCCACATATGCCATTATTAAAAATAACATGAGGTAACCCTACATTTGAATCAAATAACCTTAATTAAAAATATACAGCAATATATGATTCTAAATTGTCCATATCTTTCACTATTGGTATACGATATAACAATTAAGGTCTATACGCATGATGTGTGTCACAATTTATAAGGATATAAAATGATGATAATATAGATTTCTATGCTAAAATTGCATCTCAAACTTAGGGTTCATTAAATAAATTCAAGCGCATACCTACGATGCAAAGTGAAAAGTTAAAGATTATAAATGTGGTTGAAAGTATTATAGAGTAATTACTAACTAAAATCGATCACAATTGGATGAAGATATTAAGTATATATCTACATAAATATTGTGTTCGAATATTTAACAAACGAGAGGTAGCTTATGGTAATAGTTTTGTAGCAGTGTAGTCTCATTTTTTTTTCCATTGGAGACTCCGCAATAGTTCCCACGAGACAAGCTAGAAAAAAGAGACAAATTCTCATAAAAATTAAAAACATCAAACACCAATCCTGTAAACTCTAATAATCATAGCCATTGATCTATTATATTTTCTAAAATGTTACCCACCACTGTCATTATGAAAATATTCAAAAATGAGCTCTAAACCTATATCTAAATTACCGAGCTCAGCTATTATAAAAAATAATCTAAAGTAACCCCATAATCTTTATCCAATTTACTAATACACGTCATTATAAAGCATAACTTAAAATGTCATTCTAAAATTTTATCTACGTTACCCATGTGTGTCGTTATTAAAAATAACCTAAAGTAAACACCTAAATATTAATCTAATTATCTTCACATGCATCATACAGAAATATCAAAAAGTAAACTAATATATGATTCTAAATTACCTATTTATGTCATTATTAATATAAAAAATACTAAGTTAAAGTATATGCACATGATGAGTACCACCATTTAGACTATTTATACATGTATGTGAGGAATCGATGAAAAATATTGATTTGTATACTAAACATAGTGTATGGAGGATTGGAGGTGTGATACAAAATGGAAAAAGTACGAATATGGATGAAAACGTGCATAGAGTAATTATTAATTAAGAATCAATCACAACTAGACAAAGATAGATACATATATCTATATAAGTATTATGTTGAAGTATTGAAAAATAAGAGAGTAGTAGGTAAACAATTTTGATTATTAGCTAGGAGTTTAATTTCTAAATAATTTTTAAATACAATAGCTTCTAAAAACATTAGCCCGTGCGGGAGCACGGGTTGATGGACTAGTTAATCTTAATCATCGGATCTTGTTCTTTTCGAACACTAGTATAGCATAGATTGTGCATCGGAAAAGAGTTCTTCTGTATTTTGGTTTCCAGGCGAGAAAACGATAGAACGGTTACCTACTAGGTCAATCATTTACAGGAACATGGTGGATTGGCACAGTACCCGCAGAATTGGTAGTTAGGATTACGCTGCCCCGCCAAAATTCATTTCAACATCAAAATGGTGGTTCAAAAGGAATAAAAATATGTATTCGCGGCCCAGATGGCCGAAGCCCACCATCTTCCAAAGACCGACCGACCGAACACATAAAGTGAGTCTGCTGGGCTTCTATACATTCCCAGTCTACTGCCCTCACGCTGGGGGCTGCAGTCTCGGACGGCGACGTGAAGGCAGCAGCAGCCCCCAGCGCACGGGCATCGCACTGAGGGTGGCCCCCTGGCGTGAACACTCACGGATGGTGACATGGAGGCAGCGGCTCCCCGGCGGGCGGGTGGGGCGTGGAGGCTGCTGGACCACAGTGCATGGGCGGCCTCAACGCGTGGAGGCAGCGGCAGGACAGCGGGCTGGCAGCAGTGGTGGGGGAGCAGCTCGTCGGGGCAGCGGTAGGGGAAGCGGCCCGACGGAGGCGCAGTGGGCTAGAGTGCACCGGCCTAGCGTTGGCAGTGGCGGCCGGTAGCGGCAGGGACGCGGCTCGGCGGCAGCGGCAGGCGTACGGCCTGGTGGTGGGACACTGCTGCCTTTTTTTGTCTTTTTTTTTTTTTTGTTCCATTTGTAGGGCGGGTGCCGACCCGACCCTGCTAATCAAGATATTTGGCTGCGGAAAGCAGGGGGCGGTTGCCACAACCGTACCTGAAAATGGCATTTCAACCGGTCTTGGAGATTGTTTCTGCAGTAGTGGGATGCACCAACATTTTATTCATCTCTGATCCCTGTTTCTTAATTACCCACACTTCTGAAAACATGTTTCAGTCAAAAGAGATACATGTTGATCGGCCATAACTCGAAGCTCCATTAAAACATAAAATTTCAAGTGGTTCAAGTGATTATGTGGAGCTCGGACAGAAGTAGAGAGTGACTTCTTTCTGCTACGTGAATCGCAACTTTTGCTGAGCGATTTTTCCAAGTGGCCTACCGGAAGTGAAGGACTGGCACGGGCGACCAGAGGGGTGGATGGGAGCCGATCAAAATTCGTTTCTTGAACAGAGGAATTCGACCTATATTCCAAAAATCACCTACACACCTCTCTTCTAGAATTGTCAGATCTACATAGCTAAATGAGATGCTACTGAACCTAGGAACAATACTAGGAAACCCTTGACACAAGCGGAAGCAAGCACGGAAAGAGCTAAAGCAGAACAAAAGCTTTAGAGAAAAACCGGAACCACTAGAACCAAAACCGGAGGGGAATATTTCTAAAACCGGAGGGGAATCTTCCAAAATTGGAGCTTCCTCCCATTCAAAACTAGAATCTCCGATTTTGCCGAGACAGTCCGAAGGAGTTCCAAGAAAAATAGCAAAATAAGACCAAACAAACTCCAAAATTCACCAGATTTGCACCATGGCTTTTCAAGACCATTAAGAGTCTATTCCAAAGAGATCTACCCAAAATAAGAAAGATGCAAAAACCGGAATTTCCTATTTTTCCTGCACGGGTCAAGATCCAAAGAAAAGGAAACTCGACCAAATGAGGTCCAAACTTCATGAAATTTTAGCCAGAGGTTCTCCTAGAAGCAGTGAGTCTTCTTCAAAAGATCTTCTCGAAAAGATCAAGACTTCACCTTGAATTTCATGATTTTCGTCAAGAACACAAGAGAAGGGGAATTTTCGGGAAATCTGAAAATCCGAGGTGCTCGTGCATGAATTTGCTAGGGGATCATGCTAGATGTTCTTACACATGTCCTAGCACCAATTTTCTCCAAGAAAAACACCCCAAATCGCTGCCAATCGCGAGATCCAAAAACTCATCCAAAAATGCTCCTAAAATAGGAAAAAAGATAAATTTCATATCTTGAGAAGGAGAAATAATTGATCACGAAATTGATTCTTTGATTACTCCACCGTGTCTGGTTACAAGCCACTGCTAAACACAATCAAAGTTAGGATGGCAAAAAGATCAACACAAAGGTCCACTCCTCTCTCCCTCTCTCACCTCCCAAAGGCTCTCACAAACAACAATGAGAAAACCCCCACCAAAACAACCAAAAGGGTCAGCTGCCCAACAGTCCTCTCCACATATATATATATATAGACATCCAGAAAATGATGAGAATGCCCTTACACGAAGCACACAACTCAAATACCCCACAGGGGTAAAATCATCCAACTTTTTCCTCGTATATCGAACGGACCTGACCCCTTCGTGACTTAGCTTTGCCTCGATGCAAGCTTCGTGATGGTGCCACAGATCCTTCGACTTGACGCCATCCAGCCGCACCGGACTTGTTGCTCGGTTTTGAGGCCAAACCGATCAAACCCTCTTGCATGCCCCGCCAGACGTGACTCACTCCCGGTTTTGAGGGGTTTTGAGGCCAAACCGTTCAAACCCTCTCGCATGCCCCACCAGGTGTGACTCACTGATGTTGACGCGTGTCCAGCCTCCGCCAAGCCTTTGACGCCTCCATGTCTTTCGCTCCCGGCTCGCGGGCCGTCTACTCGACTCGCCTCCGACCCGTTTGACTCGACCGATATCGTCTCCATCCCGTCCGTGTACTCTTGCTCTTTTCGTGCACCATGTGAATCATCCATGACTCCACCCGGACTCCTCGGGTCCCTAAGTCCAAGCCTACTTGTGTCCACCCTTCACAACCCTAGTACATCGGCATGAATCTTTCGCTTGACCTTCACCTTATATCGTCGACCACCATGTTGCATCCTACATCTACACATCACAAGCCAAGAGATACAACACACAAGATATATTTTATACAAACATCGCAACACAACTCATATGGAATATGGACTCAACCGGTAAAGGCTCAAATCATCTAGTCAATCACTCATCACAAATAAACCAAGGCACATCTCAACTTGGTCTCTCAGGAAGCACGCTTCTATATTATCTTGGACCAAATGGCCGATGCAAATCATGGAGCAATTAAACACCAAGAAATGCGGACCAGCTGGTGATTAGTGAGTGAAAATGACTGTGCCCCGTCGGCTTCTTCATTACTCCATCGGTTCCAAATTATAAGTCATTCCAACATTTTTTGAGAGTCAAACCATTTTATTTTTGACCAAAATTAGAGAGGATCACAAAGATTTATGGCACCGAATAGATATACAATGAAAATATATTTAATAAAGAAACTAATGGTACTTATTTGGTATCATGAATATTAGTACTTTATTGTATAAATTTGGTCAAACTTGAGATGCTTTGACTCTCCGAGAAAGTTGGAATAACCTGTAATTAGGAACGGAGGGAGTAGAATGTTGGAATTGATCGTTGCTTAGCATGACCCCAAGGACGGCCTGTGCTATAAGAAGAGGCCCAAGAGACCCAAAAGAGTTAAGCGAATGATTCCCCAAGCCAATCCTCTCGGCACAGGAACGGACTTGAAGGCCTATGCCAACCACCGTCCTATCGTGACGGTGTTTCTTCGACACCACGCCTGCTTCCTCAAGCAGGCACGGGGACATCAGTAGCCTAAAGGCACCTTCTAGCCCACATGTAAGTGCAATTAACTCCTTAATTGGTCATGTATTTAGGTGCTCATGACATTAGGCTATGAGGTCCTATCAACCAGTAATGTCTTTTTCCTTCATAGAACTCTAGCTAAAAGGTCTGAATCTTATAGTGTATGGACCCTCTTCACGCCCTGCTACCACAAGCAACACAGTCAGACCTGTCTATCTTGCGTGTACACAGGCTCCTGAAGCGTCTACTCCATTGACCAGCATTTGTGGGTAGCTTCGTCCCTTGATCAGCTTCCACCAACATCTCACCCTTCTTCATTCTTCTTCCCGGGAACTTGTAGATAGGCTTCTACATATACGGAAAACTCCAATGATTTGAGGCTCACTATAGTCTAGCTATAGAACTTATAGTCCACAAACAAAAGAAACTTTCTTAAAGGAATCTATATAAAGGCCCTGTGAGCAGAGATTGCCTCATATACGACTTCTTCTGCTCTGTTCCTTCAGAACTTATGGCAATCTGTGCTTCCAGTTTGAAGTCGTAGTATGGATCAGTATATATACTACCTGCCTCTTCCTTTTCAAGAATGTCACGGTTCTTGTATGCTAATCTGGAAACTAAAAGCATGCATATCAAGCTATACTTTCTGCCAGATCACCTGGTAAGCATGCATTTGCAGGTTCTCAAGAATTTCCTTTTGCCACCGTGTATGCCTTGGTCACAATTTTTGTTTCCTGAAAACGAACAGAGGAATTCTGCATCCTTCTTTCTGGCTATCAGGAAGGAACGGACGCAAAGAAATTTGCTGGCGCGGTATCAACAACTGAGCAGAAGAGCAGGACTTGCGTGATTGTGCTTGTTTAGACCAAAGGCCAGCTTTGGCCCTGATTATATTGAAATCACATAGTTTGTGCTCACACAGCCAGGCTTGGCAGCAATGTTTCCTCCCGGACCACGGCAGCCTACGCAGATGTCCGTCGCTGCTGTTAGTGTCTGTGCCACAACCGCATTCTGGTTGTGGTTCCTTGTTCTGCTTTAAGAGGTGAAACCGAACTTTATGGAAGTTGACGATCAAAAATGGTAGATCTAGCTAATTTGGCGAGCCAAACCGGTCTGACCGGTCTGTTGAAGCACTCTGACCGGATGGTGCACTACCGGAAACAGTAAATTCGCCGAGTGTAAAAATTTTGCCGAGTGCATTTTCTCGGGCACTCGGCAAACAGCCTTTTTGCCGAGTGTACACAATGGGACACTCGGCGAACATAAAACACTCGGCAAAAAGGAGGTTTGCCGAGTGCCAAAAATCAGGCACTCGGCAAACAACTCCACGACACTCGGCAAAGAAGACACACTCGGCAAATCGGTATCGCGTGCGGCGCACGTGCGTCGTGCACTAACAGCGTGGGACGGCCGTTACACCTTTGCCGAGTGTTAGACGTGTGACACTCGGCAAAGTCCGCTTCGCCGAGTGCCAGACGCATACACTCGGCACACGCAAACGTTCGCCGAGTGTCTCAGCCGGACACTCGGCAAACGAAACACTTTGCCGAGTGCCATCCTTGAGGCACTCGGCAAACAAAAAAAAAATTCCTTCCAACACCTTCCACACTTTTTCTACTCCCCACGTAGGACATTTGGTTATACATATTAAAATTTGGTATATTTTCGGGTCTGTTTGGGATTTTTAATGCTTTGTTTGCATTAATAGGAATTTTTTGATTGAAGTCAAATTTTAACTACACGTACTTGAAATAATGGATTGAAATCAGTGAAAAAATCATATTCATATTATGGAGACCAAATTGAGATCTCAACCAGAAAATGAAAAGAAATTTTGAACATTGTCTTTAAAAAACACGACCATGAACCTTTGGTTCAATGGTTGTTAAATTGTAAAAAAACCAAACGAAATCTGAAAATCACAAGATTTGTCAAGATGTCATTATATTATGTGTGTAGGCTGTGGTAAAAAATTGAGAACGTTTCGCCCAATTTCTGACCTATCATGCTTAGAAACCGACTAATCTCCTGGAGGGATTCATAGAAGTTAGAAAGGAGCCAATAAGATTTGGTGTTCAAGTGACACATGAATTAAGGAGTGCCTTCAAATCTTTTTGTACAGGCAACATACAACACATGTTGGTTCATGTCAAATTTTGGAAATTTTTCGGATGCATTTGATATTTTTTATTGATTAAATGCAATTATAGATTTTTATTAGATATAAATGGAATTTGAGCTATAACTGCATGAAATAATGGAATATTTTCGGTAGAAAACTAATTTAACAATTTTTTAGTGATTTTGACACGATTTTGAACAAGTATATTTGAAAAAGGCCACTAAAATACGTTATTTCATGTAACGTTTGCCGAGTGTAACAATAAAACACTCGGCAAACATTGTATTTTGCCGAGTGTTTTCTATGTGCACTCGGCAAACAAGTTGCACGGGCCCACTTTCTTCGGCCTCGGTTGATAAAAAAAACCCGAATTAAGTTTGCCGAGTGCACTGGATCTAGGCACTCGGCAAACACTAGTGCTTTGCCGAGTGCCCGCGATCTGGCACTCGGCAAAGGCTTGTATTTTGCCGAGTGTTTTCTATATGCACTCGGCAAACAAGTTGCACGGGCCCACTTCTCGCCT
>NC_028457.1:32238058-32238936 GCF_000263155.2 Setaria italica | reverse complement strand
AAGCGCACTCGGCAATGAATCGAAGTTATCTCCGGACTTAGCGTCTCGTCGATTCATTTCCGCGCGCATCTTGCCCCGTCCGCAGGCCCCCGCGCCCGACCCGACTCCCGCGTCGCCGGCGCCGCCCGCCACCGCCACGCCGGCCGCCACCGCCACCGCCGGCCGCCACCGCCACCGCCGGCCGCCACCGCCCACCGCCACCGCCCCGCCGGCCGCCTGTCTCCCCCGCGTGCCGCCCGACCGCCGACGCCCCGGCCCCGGCGTCGGCCTCCCCACCACCGGCGCCGCCCGACGGTCCGCCGGCCGCCCACGCCCCGGCCCCGGCTCCCCGCCACCGGCGCGCCCGGCGCCGGCTCCCCTGCCCGACGGCCGCGGCCCACCGGCCGCCCCCGTTCCGGCCCCGTTCCGCCCCCTGCCCGACGGCCGCGGCCCACCGGCCGCCCCCTGCCCGACGGCCGCCCCCTGCCCGACGGCCGCGGCCCACCGGCCGCCCCCGTTCCGGCCCCGGCGCCCCCTGTCCCCCGTAGGTAATTTTTTTTTTGAATTTAGGAAATCTGACTTAGATAGTAGATTAAAATTAGAAATAAGATATTAGAAATTAGAAATTGTAGGGCTTTAGTTGTTGAAATTAGGAAATTGTAGAGAGCTTTACTTGTTGAAAATAGGGAATTGTAGGGCTTTCGTTGTGGAAATTAGGAAATTGTGGGACTTTAGTTGTTGAAATTAGAAAATGATGGTTGGCTTTGGAATTTAAGCTATAAGAATGTTTGTGGAAGTGAGCCATCGTGCCATTCCTTGCTCCGTACATGTGGTTGTCGGCCATCGTGCCGTTTATTTGATGCAGGTTATGGAAACCTCCACGTGTAGGGGAGGTGCTG
>NC_028457.1:32224059-32236235 GCF_000263155.2 Setaria italica | reverse complement strand
TAGTCTACTCCGATCCGAGTTAGAGTTTCGACAGCACCTCCCAATTGTTCTCCGGATACACAATCTCCAGCACAGGACGTGTATTTGGAGAACAGCGGGGAGGTGCTGCCGAAATTCTATCTCGGGTCGGAGTAGACCATGGAAACTAATCCCACCTACACATCCTCGTGTGGGATTAGGACCTATCTTTACCTAATAGACAATATAGGAACGTGTAGATGCAACTTGAGTGTTTATATTACTTGCTGGTATGGTAGAGGATGGAGGATCGTCAGTGGATGTACACGGGCCGATCTAGTCAAAATTCGTTGACTGATGAATGGATAAACAAGACCGATGCTTTCTTGGAACGGGCATTTGCAAGGATCAAAGGAGGAAGAGAAACTTGGTGTCCGTGTAGCAAATGTGGAAACATGCGTCGGCAAACCAAGTTAGGAATGGGTAAACATCTTGTTAGGCACGGATTTACGTCAGACTATACCATATGGATCTACCATGGTGAGGTCGATCGTGGGAGGGACGAGGTCATCAGACAACGTATCGAGCAATATAATGATGACGCCGGGGTGGGAGACATGTTAGATGACTATCATGAAGCTCATAGGGAGGAGGAGCCCGAGGCTACCGCAAAGGCGTATTACGACATGTTGTCTGCGGCACAACAACCCCTTCACGGGCATACCAAGGTCTCTCAACTGGATGCCATTGCACGTCTAATGGCCGTGAAGTCCCAGTTTAGCTTGAGTCGAGACGCCTTCGATATTATGTTGACAGTTTTTGGGAGCCTGCTCCCGGAGGGTCACATCTTGCCAAAGTCTATGTATGAGGCACAAAAACTTCTTCGTGCACTTAAGATGCCATACGAGCAGATACATGCTTGCCCGAAGGGATGCATCTTATTTAGGAAAGAATATGCGGAAGCCAAGTACTGTGTGAAGTGCGAATCATCTAGATTCCTGGAGGTAGACTCTGGTGACGGTCAAAAGAAGCAGCTTGCAATCCCTGTGAAGATTCTACGGTACCTTCCTTTCATACCGAGGATCCAACGGCTGTACATGTGTGAAGAATCCGCGAAACAAATGACATGGCATAAAAACAGACGTCGATACAATGCTGACAAGCTGGTACATCCATCCGATGGTGAAGCCTGGACAAAGTTTGATGCCATTTATGATGAGAAAGCTCGAGAGGCTCGTAATGTACGTGTTGCGCTCGCAACAGATGGGTTCAATCCGTATGGAATGGCGGCTGCCCCGTACACATGTTGGCCTATGTTTGTTATCCCCTTGAATCTCCCCCCTGGTGTCATCTTTCAGCGACAAAACATATTTTTATCGTTGATAATTCCACAACACCCTGGGAATAATATGAGTGTGTACATGGAGCCTCTGATAGATGATTTGGTCCGTGCATGGGAGGAAGGGGTATGGACATACGACCGGGCTACACGGACAAACTTCAAGATGCATATTTGGTACCACTATTCCCTGCATGACTTGCCGGCATATGGTATTTTCTGTGGCTGGTGTGTTCACGGGAAGTTCCCCTGCCCAGTATGCAAGGCTTCAGTGAAGTTCACTTGGTTGACCAAGGGTGGCAAGTATTCTTCATTCGACAAACATCGACAATTCCTTCCTCCTGACCATCCTTTCAGAACAGATATTAGAACAATCTTCTTCTCCCACATAATATTGATGTTATGCACACTGAAAAGAACATCGCTGAGGCAATTTTTGGTACAATCATGGACATTCCTGACAAGACAAAGGATAACGTCAAGGCTAGAGTGGATCAAGCAAGGTTATGCAACAGACCAAAGCTAGACATGATGCCTCCTAGAGCCGACAAGTCGTGGAGAAAGCCTAAGGCCGATTTTGTCCTCACGAGGGCCCAAAAGAGGGAGGTATTAGAATGGTTCCAAACGTTAATGTTCCCTGATGGGTATGCAGCGAATTTGAAGAGGGGAGTGAACCTAGCTACTTTGCGAATCAACGGGCTCAAAAGTCATGATTACCACGTATGGCTTGAGCGCCTACTCCCGGTGATGGTTCGAGGCTATGTACCTGATAATGTCTGGCAAGTGCTAGCGGAGTTGAGCAATTTCTTCCGTCAGCTGTGTGCTAAGGAATTATCTCAGACCGTGGTTGCAGAAATGGAAAGAATGGCGCCTGTGTTGCTCTGTAAGTTGGAGAAGATCTTTCCGCCTGGCTTCTTCAATCCGATGCAGCACATGATTTTGCACCTCCCGTATGAAGCACGAATGGGGGGGCCTGTGCAGGGTCGTTGGTGCTATTCAATTGAGAGATGTCAAAAGGTTCTTCGAACTAAATGTAAAAATAAATGCAAAATTGAAGCATCCATTGCAGAGGCATACATTCTGGAGGAGGTGTCAAACTTCACAACCAAATACTATGCTGACAACCTTCCTAGCGTGCACAATCCACCCGCTCGTTATAATGACTCAGAAGTTGAATCGAGCCTTAGCCTTTTTCGAGGACAACTTGGAAGTGCAAGTGGTGCGACACGGAAGAAATTGAAACATAAAGAGTGGCGCACTATCATGCTGTATGTATTGACCAACCTTGCCGAGGTGGAGCCGTACATACTGTAAGTTGTCAACAAACTAGTTTGTTCTCAATTAATCACTATTCTGCGATCAACTCTCATGTTTCTCGTTGGTACAGGGAATTTCATCGTAAATTCTGGCGTAATTCAAGGGAACCTACCCCGCACGAAGCCGAGACCCTTCTTCAAAAGGGTGCGGGTAATGGAATGCCCGATTTTATTTCTTGGTTCAAATATAAGGTACAATCCAATTTCGCTCGTTCATGATTACCACGTTCCAAGTTTGCCGTACATGCGAATAATATAACGAACCACCCTACTTCAACTTGCAGGCTCAAACCGATTCGTCTATAAATGTTGAGGTTAGACAGGTTGCCGATGGCTGTGCCTACAGGGTCAGATCTTTTACCGGTTATGACGTAAATGGTTATCGTTTTCACACAACAAGCCATGAGCAGAGTCGGCCCAATCGAAGAACGACAAATACCGGAGTATTCACGCTAGGCTCTGATGGTGTCGAGTACTACGGAAGAATTGAAGAAATATACGAACTAACTTTTCATGGTTGCAAAGTTCTTAATCCAGTCATATTCAAATGCCATTGGTTTGATCCATCAGTCGTGAGACGGGCACCTAATCTTGGGTTAGTCGAAATTCGGCAATCATCCGTCTTGCAAGGAGACGATGTCTATATTGTGGCTCAACAGGCCACGCAAGTTTATTATTTGTCATACCCGTGCCAAACTGACGATCGTCTGAAGGGTTGGGATGTTGTGTACAAGGTATCGCCACACGGTAAACTACCTGTACCAAATAATGAAGATTATAACATTAACCCCAACACATATGACGGAGATTTTTTCCAAGAAGATGGGCTCGAAGGGATTTTTGAGATTGATTTAACCGACGCTTTCGCAATGGAAGTAGACAATGAAAGGGTTGTTGATGATGACGCTGGAGAGGAGGTTCATAATATGAAGGAGTTAGAATTACTTCAGCGGTTACAGTTAGGACAGGACATTGATGATGACGCTGAAACTTCGGAGCACGAGAATGATTTGTTTGACACGCGTGACAGTGACGATGAGACTTATGATCCAGCTAATCCCGATCATGACGATTATTTCTAAGACATGTATGGATCGTGGCAATTTATTTATTATTTGTCATACCATGTTATTTTTGAAATTATGTTTTATTTATATATGTGCTGATTGGTTTACTCTTGGCAAATGCAGGTGATTGAACAATGGTGGGCGGTACGAGGAAGATTGCTGCGCTTTACGAAAAATTAAAAGCTGCAGCTTCCGGGTCAGGTACACGGTCAGACGCATCGAGAGGTCGAGGAAGGCGTCGAGGGAGGGGTGGAGGCAGGGGTGACGCACCCGTGGAGGAAGCGGTGGGGGCACAGGTCTTGGCTAGAGGCAGGGGTCGGGGCAGGGGTCGAGGAAAGGGTAAAGGGGTGAGGGCCCCGTCGCCTGTGCCTTCGTCGTCGTCGGAGGAGGAGGAGGAGGAGGTACCCTCCGCGCACGCCTCTAGTGACGAGGCGGAGGTACAGGAGGAGCAGGAGCAGCAGAGGGAGGAGGGGGAGGAGGCAGGGGAGGAGGGAGGGGAGGAGCAGTCCAAGATTTGGTTGCGAGGTCCCTCGTCCCTCCCGAGGCGACCCATCCCTGATCATTTACGCCCCCTGATTCAACCCGCTGGGGCAAAGTAAGTTTCTTCACATATTCTCTGTACTTTTGATATGTTCAAACTCACATATTAATCACTTGTGCAGGAGTTGGACTAAGCTCAGTGGGGGTGCCCACAACCGCAAGGTCAACGGCATCGTCGGTCTTTTGTGTAGGCTACACTTCCCCGGTCTAGTGGTCTTCACCGGACAGGAGGAGCCGGCCTACACGTGGGACCACTACGTCGCTGCCGCCGACGTCGGTGATCGTGACCACAGGCAGTTTGCGAATAAGGCGGAGCGGGTGAAGGCCGAGCTGTGGGTAAGTCTTCGCAGCACTACATTGCTTAATACATTCTTGATATAATAATTGTATGCTTGCCGTCTATACGCAGGACTTTTATAGATGTCAGGAGGGCTTCGAGGCTAGGGCGGCCTCCGTGATTGAACAAGCCGCTAAGAAGCTTGTTAAGGACATGCACTACGAGGCGCGCGTTCAGGCCATCATCGACTTTTATGCTGAATACAAAAGGATGAGGATCAAAAAAGAAGAGGCCAGGACAATGAACCTGACCAAGGAAGAATTCATGGCGGTACGACCATAAATACTATATTTACTATTTGAGAGATTAATTACGCTTAATTCCGTTATTTATATGTCATACACTTCATATAGGTGCCTCCGTGGTGGTGCCGATCCTTTACCCGGTGCTGGGAAAAAATGGTGGACGTGTGGTTGCAGCCTGGGTGGTTGGAGAACCACAATGCCTGCCGGGAGCGGCGTCTGCAGATGCCATATGCATCACACCATCAAGGCAGCCTGAGCCTTGATGAGTACAAGGAAAAATGGGTACGTGAATTCATTTCTGTATTCTCAGACATAATACTGCATATTTTGTAATCATTTTTCATTTTTTCCGCAGACTTCATCACATGATGGTCAGGAGTGCTCCCAGTTCAAGGCATGGGTTATGTCCAAAAAGGGCAAGGCCACGGCAGACATCGACTTCAACCCGGAGGACCCGCCCGAGGCGTACAGCCATCCCAGCATCCACAGCCGCGTCACCGAGTACACAGCCATGGCGAGGGAGGTTCACGGGCCAGAGTTCGATCCGAGCTCTGAGGATATCGATGCTGAAATAGTGATGAGGGTAGGAGGAGGGAAGAAGCATGGCAGGTATTGGATTGGAGATAGCGTGATCGACACTGCCAGTACTCCCACTCTCTCCCAGATCCGAGCAAGGAGCACGGACTCGAGCCCCGCGATACGGCCACGGCCTACCGCTGCACAGCTACAGATGCAGGCTCTGCAGGTTAGTTGTGTTTCTTTAATTTTTCATTCCTTTTGTACTAACCTTTTGCTTGACAATAAGTGGTTGGGATGAAATATTGTAGGCCCAGGTGGAGGTAGAACGGAAGCGCCGAGAGGAACTAGAGGCGAGGATCGAGGCGGATCGGCAGCTTGAAAGGCAGAGGACGGAGCAGATGTTCCAATACATGCAGAGTGTGTTCCACAGTTTAGGTCAAACTCCACCACCTATGCCACCGAACCTCTTCCCGCCACCTCCACCACCTCCTGCAGCTACTCCTGTGAGTCAATCTCAACCTTACAATCAATCTAGACTTACTTCCACTAGAATTACTTGTTTAGACTATGAAATCTCTTTACCTACATTTGTGCAGAATCAATCGGCGGCGTCCAATGCAGAATCTTCCTGGGGGCAGTGGCCACCTGCACGTCCTCCTCATCCTCCTCAGTGAATTGTCATTTCTGTGTTTGTGATGCAAAACTTGTGAATTACTTATTTAGACGAGAACTTATGAATGCTATTTGTGTGATTGTGAATCCTGTGGTGCAATTTATATGCTTGTGCTGCCATTAATATGCCTGTGTATCTGTGGTTGTTTTTTGAGAGGGGTCCTTTATACCTAACATTTCTATTTTGTAGCAGGAATTAGGACACTTTGCCGAGTGTTAACACTCGGCAAAGAGGCCATTTCTGGTAGTAGTAGACGGGTTTGCCGAGTGTATTCTCCAAACACTCGGCAAAGGGGGCATAAAAAATGGCGGAATTGCTTGTTTGCCGAGTGCCGTAGGTAGGCACTCGGCAAACACAGGCCATTTGCCGAGTGTTTTCAAAAAACACTCGGCAAAGGGGGCATAAAAAAATGGCGGGCCGGGCCATCTTTGCCGAGTGTTTTCTTAAATACACTCGGCAAAGATGGAAACTTCGCCGAGTGTATTTAGGGCAACACACGGCAAAGGGGGCATAAAAAAAATGGCGGGCCGGGCATCTTTGCCGAGTGTTTTCTTAAATACACTCGGCAAAGATGGAAACTTCGCCGAGTGTAATTAAGAAAACACTCGGCAACCCTGACAATTTCGCCGAGTGTAATTAAGGAAACACTCGGCAAAGATTTCGACTTCGCCGAGTGTCGGCCGTCAGACACTCGGCAAAGCTTCCGTCGCCGTGACAGCCCGTCAACGCCTTTGTACCGAGTGTCATATTTTGCCGAGTGTATTGCGGCACTCGGCAAAGGCTTTGCCGAGTGCCCGATGGTTGACACTCGGCAAACAACCTGTTTGTCGAGAAAAACTTTGCCGAGTAAGGTTCGTCGAGTGTTACACTCGGCAAACACTTTGCCGAGTGTATTTGGCCCTTCGCCGAGTGCCTGGGGCACTCGGCAAACTTACTGTATCCGGTAGTGGTGGCCTTGTAGCCGATCCGGCAGTGCAAACCGGTCACCATTGCGTTGCTCTTATTTGGTTAGAGCGGTTTGTTCAAAGTGCTCAAAATTCAATTTGGACTTCACCATTGTGTAGCTCTCGTCGAGTAGATCAAAATGCATATGTAGAACGTCCGATTTAGAGTTCGGATAAGAGAGTTATGACCTCGGGAAGATGTGTCCCCGAGGAAACATGTTAGACCGGTTTGTGAATAAGTCAGACCGGTTTAGATGTGTAGAGTCCAAGTACGAGTTGTATTTTCTCATAAGATTTGTAAGGATTTGACTCCATCAGAGGCAAGACCTCCCCTCCCTAGGGCCACGGCCGATTGAGGGTATCCCAATCAAATCTATCAAATTTATCTTTTATCTTTTTACGTTTCTTCCTCTTTGCCCTACTTTTCCAACCCATGTGCTATTCTTCTCCTGTCTCCATGGCATGAGGAGGCGCCCTAGTTGGCTTGCTGAGCCTAGGGCAACCCAAGGTACGCCTGCCCCGACGGGGTCCCTCCCGGGTGGGCGGGCGTTGGATCCTCCCTGGCGAGACTGGTGCCTCCGCATCGACGTGCCAACAAGCGTCTTTGCGGGCTGCATGTTCGAGTGCTTTCGTGTGTTGGCCCTAGAATTGCACCAATAATGGAGAAAATACCTTTCCTTCTCTGATGTATTTTTGTTTTCTTGCCAAACGTCCCTCTTCCTGGATATTAGTTCACCAGGCAAGGCATTAGAGTTGCAAAATGGAAATAAAAGGTTGCAGCTGTGTCCAAGATAGTTACAGCTGTAGATAATGTGTGAAGTTTCAGTATCCATACCCAAACACTTCAAATATATGAACATGGAAGCTGAACTAATCATGCTGATGTTGAACATGGAAATTGGTCTCAATTGCATTTTTTGAAACCATTTTGTGCACCGTCACGAATCCAGTATCAACATGATGCCCTAAAACATGTTTTTAGAAAAAAACCCTGCTTTTTATTTTTTTTATCCCACAACCCGTGCTCCCACACGGGCTAATATTTTTAGAAGCTATTGTATTTAAAAATTATTTAGAAATTAAACTCCTAGCTAATAATCAAAATTGTTTACCTACTACTCTCTTATTTTTCAATACTTCAACATAATACTTATATAGATATATAGCTATCTTTGTCCAGTTGTGATTGATTTTTAATTAATAATTACTCAATGCACTTTTTCATCCATATTCATATTTTTTCCATTTTGTATCACATCTCCAATCCTCCATACATTATGTTTAGCATACAAATCAATATTTTTCATCGATTCCTCACATGCATGTATAAATGGTCTAAATGGTGGTACTCATCATGTGTATATACTTTAACTTAGAATTTTTATATTAACAATCACATAAATAGGTAATTTAAAATCATATATTAATTTAGTTTTTGACATTTCTGTATGATGCATGTGAAGATAATTAGATTAAGATTTAGGTGTTTACTTTAGGTTATTTTTAATAACGACATACGTGGATAACATAGATAAAATTTTAGAATGACATTTTAAGTTATGCTTTATAATGATGTGTATTACTAAATTGTATGAAGGTTATAGGGTTACTTTAGATTATTTTTTATAATAGCTAAGCTCGGTAATTGAAATATAGGTTTAGAGCTCATTTTTGAATATTTTTCCAATAATAGTGGTGGGTAACTTTTTAGAAAATATAATAGATCAATGGCTATGATTATTAGACTTTACAGGATTGGTGTTTGACGTTTTTAATTTTTATGAGAATTTATCTCCTTTTTTTGGCTTGTCTCATGGGAACTAATGCAGAGCCTCCAATGGAAAAAAATGAGACTACATTGCTAAAAAACTATTATCATAAGCTAGCTCTCGTTTGTTAAATATTTGAACACACAATGCTTATGTAGATATATATTTAATATCTCTTCATCCAATTGTGATAGATTTTAGTTAGTAATTACTCTATAATATTTTCATCCACATTTATAATCTAAGTTTTCACTTTGCATCGCAGATATGCGCTTGAATTTGTTTAATGAACCTTAAGTTTGAGATACAATTTTAACATAGAAATCTATATTCTTATCACTTTATATCCTTAATAATGGTGACACACATCATGCGTATAGACCTTAATTATTATATCGTATACCAATAGTGCAAGATATAGACGATTTAGAATCATATATTATTGTATATTTTTAATTAAAGTTATTTGATTCAAACGTAGGGTTACCTCATGTTATTTTTAATAATGGCATTGGGTAATATAGATGCAAATTTAAGGGGCTACTTTAAGTTTTTTAAGTAATAGTGGTAGGCAATTCAGTTGCAAATTAGGGAGTTATTTTAAATATTATTTATAATAGCATAAGTTGGTAATTTTGATGAATATTAGGGGGTTACTTTAGTTTATTTTATATAATGGCAGAGGTGGGTAATTTATATATAAATTTAGGGGGTTACTTTAGGCTATTTTCATAATGGCATAGGTGGGTAATTTTTTAGAAAATATAATAGATCCAATGGCTATGATAATTTGAATCTATCGATTGATGGTCGGATGTTTTTTTTTTGAGAATTTCTAGAATTTCTCTCTTTTTCTAGAGTGTCCACCTAGGAATCCTAGGTGGCTTCACCTAGAATTAGTAATAGTAAGATAGTTTTCATGTTTAAGCCCTTGAAACTTTAGAATTTTGGAACTATGTTTAGTTCATATATTTATTATTTTAGCCCTGCTTCTAGTGATTTTCATGCTCACACAATTGTACGCAAATAGTTCACGAATGGCCTTGAAAATAAAGCGTCTGAAGTTTGTTTTATCCATGAATTATGATGGATGACTTGATAAAGTCGTTTAGTAAATATCTACATAGGTTTTCTGGACTATCCATATGGTTTACCATACAATTACTTATGATTTTTTTCTCCTTCCATCCTTATTCAAGGATTTATATCTGATGGTAACATAAAGACCCATCTACGATAGGGTTATGTCAAACACGTTTTGGTGCACAATTTGTGATGTCCCATTAGTATGGATCATTTTTATGGTAGTGCTAATATAATACTACTTAAATTTGGTGAAGCAAAGTACATATAAATGCTGATTATATATGTACATTTTTCGAAGCTAACACTATTTACATTTGATGAATTGAAACCAAAATCACATCGGTGCGAAGAGATAAAAAACCAAGCCGCTGTAAAAGAAATACGATAAACAAAGGCTTTTGCTCAAGACATTGTTGGCAACGCAGTGCAAGCACCAAGCTCCAACATTGTAGACATTTTCTGAAGGTTATAATGTTTATCATCTGACTTGAATATGGAAGTAAATTTCTAGAAACTTCATCCCATGTGGTAAAACTGTGTCCAGTAATTTCCCTTGCAAAGCTCTCTGGCTTACGTGCAGTGGAGTTGTGTGTATTCAGGTTCCTTCAACGTCTTATATGCCCAGCTCAACCTACAAACTTGCCGGAGACTCCTCTTTTATAGAGTCGCTAATGTTATTTGTTTGTAGATTGTGTTTCAGTAGATCAGAAGCATGCAACTTGTGCTGGATTTTCTTTCAATAAATTAAGCACGCCGAAGGAGAGGCTCTGCAGCCTGCAGGCCATCCCATCCCTCTGCATGAGCCACTACCGGAAACACTAACTTCGCCGAGTGTAAAACGTTTGCCGAGTGCTTTCTTTCGAGCACTCGGCAAACCACATATTTGTCGAGTGTATACAGGCAGACACTCGGCAAACATTTTACACTCGGCAAACCACTTGTTTGCCGAGTGCCAAAAATAAGGCACTCGACAAACGACCACATGGCACTCGGCAATTACACGACACTCGGTAAATAAATAGCACGTGCTTCGCCGGCCGTTAGTGCTTTGTCGAGTGTCGGACGCCGACACTCGGCAAAGAAGACGTTCGCCGAGTGTCGTCCACAGACACTCGGCCAACAATAAAGTTCGCCGAGTGCCTCACCCTAGACACTCGGCAAACCAGGAAGTTTGCCGAGTGTTTCTGTTGGCACTCGGGTAAGCAAAAAAAATTCCCACCTTTGCCCTCCACACTTTTTCTACTCCCCACATAGGACATTTGGTAATCCATCTTAAAAGTTGGTCTATTTTTTGGTCTGTTTGCTATTTTTAATTAATTGCAATTAATAGAAATTTTTTTATTCAAGTCAGATTTTAACTGCAAGTACTTGAAATAATGGATTAAAATCAGTGAAAAAATCATATTCATATTATTGAGTCCGGATTGAGGTCTCAACCAGGAAATAAAAAGAAATTTTGAACATTGTTTTTAAAAAATACGATCACGAACGTGTGGTTGAATGGTTGTTAAATTCTAAAAAAAGCAAACGAAATCTGAAAATCACAAGATTTGTGAAGATGTCATGATATTATGTGTGGAGGCTGTGGTAAAAAATTGAGAAGGTTTCGCTAAATTTCTGACATATGATGCTTATAAACCAACTTATCTCCCGAAAGGATTCATAGAAGTTAGAAAGGATCCAATAAGATTTGGAGTCCAAGTGACACTTGAATTAAGGTTTGACTTCAAATCTTTTTGTATAGGCAACATAAAAAATAGATTGGTTCATGTCAAATTTTGGAAATTTTTCGGATGCGTTTGATATTTTTATTGAATAAATGCAATTATAGATTTTTAATAGATATAAATGCAATTCGAGCTATAACTGCATGAAATAAGGGAATAATATCAATAGAAAAATCATTTAACCATTGTTGAGTGAATTTGACACGGTTTTGCCCAAGTATATTAGAAAAGGTTAGTAAAACACGTGATTTCATGTATACTTTGCCGAGTGTCGGGCGAAAATGTTTTGCCGAGTGTTTTCGCCGGACACTCGGCAAAATAGATGCACGGGCCCACTAGCTAGAGCGTGCTTCAAATAAAAAAATTATAACTTAACTTTGCTGAGTGCCCGCGATCTGGCGCTCGGCGAACATTACCACTTTGCCGAGTGCCAGATCGAGGGCACTCGGGAAAGTACCAGGCCAGCGCGAAAATTTTGGGAGAAAATTAAAATTTCCCTTTGCCGAGTGCCCCGTACCTGGCACTCGGCCAACCTTATGACATTGCCGAGTGCCAGATCGCGAGCACTCGGCAAAGAACCGGAGTAATCCCCATCTGATTCCAACACTTAAACGCCAGACGACGCCCAAGCTTCCTCCGCCGTCGCCGCTCGTCGA
>NC_028457.1:32199153-32223959 GCF_000263155.2 Setaria italica | reverse complement strand
GTGTATTTGGAGAACAGTGGGGAGGTGCTGCCGAAATTCTATCTCGGATCGGAGTAGACCATGGAAACTAATCCCACCTACACATCCTCGGGTGGGATTAGGACCTATCTTCACCTAATAGACAGTATAGGAACGTGTAGATGCAACGTGAGTTTTTATATTACTCGCTGTGGTTCTGTGGTTGTGGTTGTTTTTTGAGAGGGATCCTTTATACGTAACATTTCTATTTTTTCAGGAGGTGGATGGATATTTTGCCGAGTGTACACTCGGCAAAGAGGCTATTTTCTATTAGTGTTCGACTACTTTGCCGAGTGCATTGTCAAAACACTCGGCAAAGGCGTCATAAAATTTTTGCGGGAGGGGCTTGTTTGCCGAGTGCCAAGGGGCAGGCACTCGGCAAACTATGTATCTTGGCCGAGTGCCACTGGAAAAACACTCGGCAAACGCCACAAAAAAATCTGGCGGATGGGGCCGGTTTGCCGAGTGCCACGAGGCAGGCACTCGGCAAACCATGTACCTTCACCGAGTGCCATTTAAAAATACACTCGGCAAAGATTTTTTTTTCGCCGAGTGTCATTTAAAAATACACTCAGCAAAACTTCAGTATTCGCCGAGGGTCAGCGCTTGGCAAAGACGCCATTACCGTGACAGACCGTTATCGCCTTTGTGCCGAGTGTTTTATTTTGCCGAGTGTTTTCCGCCACTCGGCAAAGCCTTTGCCGAGTGCCCGACGATCGACACTCGGCAAACACACTGTTTGCCGAGGGAAAGTTTGCCGAGTATAGTTCGCCGAGTGTAACACTCGGCAAAGGGTTTGCTGAGTGTATTTGGGCCTTCGCCGAGTGCCTGGGGCACTCGGCAAAGTTATTGTTTCCGGTAGTGAGCGAATAACAATACTCATCAAAGAATGCCTCATCTTTTCACCTGACTACTGATCTCAAGGGTCAAGCAACAGAATCACGCGATTGAGGCTTCATGCGGCCTGCTGAAACCAGAAATCTGAGAACGGGTTCCAGGCCGCTCAGCACTGTAACGGTCACCGCATGACTGTTGTCAGCAGGTGCTGCCTTGTCTAGCCGAATCCTATATAGCATGCAAAGTCATCTAGCAGCTGGGTGCCCCTCACACACTGACCATCTCCTTCCTGGTCATCCGTTTCCCCATGGGATGAGAACAATCTATCCGATACATTCTTCATCAAGATGCACAAGTCTCCCATGTTTAAGGCCCCATGCTAACCATCTCGAGTAAAGTCCTGGCACCAAATAGCCGTCCTCTCCACTGCCCTGCTCTTGCAGCATGAACAGGCCGCCAGGCGCACTCTATTATCTTCATGAAGATGCATGCACAAGTCTCCCATGTTGTACATAAGGCTTTTGGTAATATCCAGATGATTTACAGTACAATAACAGATGGTTTTTCTCCTCCCATCGTTATTCAAAGATTTATGTCAAACACGATTTGGTGCACCATTTCTGAGATGTCACTTTGGTATCGATCTTTTTATGGTAGTGCTAATATAACACTACTTAATTTTGGTTAAGCAACGTATGAACCAATGCGGATTATATGTGTATCATTTTCATAGCTAACACTAATTATATTTGATGAATTGATACAAAAATCAAATTGTCGCGAACAGACAAAAAAATAACTACAGTGAAAGAAATATGATAAACAAAGATTTTGCTCCAGACATAGTTGCAAAACAGAGCAAGCATAAAGCTCTAACATTGTAAACTAACTGTGAAGCTAATAATGTTTAGCATCTGACTTGAATATGGAAGACAATTTTCTAGAAACTTCATCATCCTCGTGGCCGAAGAGTGTCCAGGAATTTCCTTTTCAATCCGCTTCACCCTAACCCGACTGGAGTTGTGTGTATTCAGGTTCCTTCAACATCTTATACTCCCATCTCACATAATTTCTTTATTTTTCTTAGACTCTTCCAGGTACCAATGCATTTCCTATCTATGATCTACAAGGAGAGTTGGAACACAACCTACAAACTTTCCAGAGGCTCCTCTTTTATACAGATGCGTTTCGGTTTGTCGTTGCGTTTCGGTTGGTCAGATGCATGCAACTGTTGCTGGGTCTTCGTGCATGTAAATTAAGCATGCGGAAGGGACAGACTGTGCTGGCCATTCCATCGCTTCCGCATGAGCAATAACAATACTCATGATACAATGCCTCCTCTTTTCACCTATCTTCATGTGGCTCGGCTCAAGGGCCAAGCAACAGAATCATGCAATTGAGGCTTCATGCGGCCTGTTGGAACTAGAAATATGAGAACGGGTGCTAGTCTGCTCAGCTCTATAACAGTCACCGCACCACTGTATATTCAGCGGGTGCCGCCTTTTCTAGCTGAATCCTATAGCATGGCAAAGTCACCTTGCAAGGTACCCTTACACACAGACCATCTCCTCCCTGGTCCTCCGTCTTCCCCAGGGATGAGAACAATCTATCCGATACATTCTTCATGAAGACCGATGTTGTAGGTGTGGCCCCATGCCAACCATCTCGAGAAAAGGGCTGGCACCAAACAGCCATCCACTCCGCTGCCCTGCTCTTGCAGCATGAACAGTGTGCCGGGCGCACTCTATTCTCTCGAGCACCACATCCGAGCCGAGCAGACGCACGCTAGAAATAATTTTACATTGCTACAGAGTACAGACTCCTACAAGCTCGGCTTGGAAGCCTTGAACTACGGGCTAGACACTAGACAGTCCTATTTATGGCTCTATGAAAGACTTTTACAATGTCCACAAGTCAAACATCTTTATTAAGTATCTCTCTTGTGCTAATCAGTCGTCGTTAAATCTACTGCTTCGATAACATTTTCACTTCACTCTTGTCCCTCCAGGGTGCAAGCAAGATGACCGCAATAATCCACCACCAAACTCCCAACAAATGAACTTAATTTGTTATGATCTGGCAAACATGTTTGGAACTGAATCTCCAAAAATCTCACAATTTTGGTTCAAACCTCAAACAGTCAAACCTAAATGCTAATGATATGGTCATATTCAAGAACGAAGATGGAATAAGAAGATCTTGGTAATGTTTGTGATATATGTTTCACCTTGTCATTCCACGTGTTACATGAGCAGCTGGTATCGTTGCTGAATTGGAGCAAATGCTCATCCGTGCTGGATAATTTGGTCAGCTTCCACCAACATCTCACCTGTCTCTAGTTTCCTTAGTTAACCACATAACATGTTTTTTTTGTGAATAGTTAATCGCATAACATGTGTGCAACAACCCCAGGACTAATTTGAGGCATATGGAATTTTGTGGTCCTAACAAGAGAATAAACAGTCTAATTAATGTATGAACAGTGATGTGTTTCTCCTTTTCATTGTTCTTTCCGAGTAGATAGCAATCTATGTAATTTGTTCATTGAGATAAGACTCAGATGTATATATATAGGACCTACCTCTTGTTCAAGTAAACTCACTAAGGGTGTGTTTGGTTGGTTGTATCAGTTGATTCATGTATGAAATAATTCAAAATAATAATGATTCTTTTGTTTGGTTGGGTGAATTGGACCAACTCATCCAGGATGAAGCCATCCCACTTAATACATTATTCTACTAATTAGAGTGAACCATATGGTACAAGCAAATTGGTTGAACCACCCCATCCAGGATCATCCATGCATGCATCATGTGGTGCATGCAACCAAACACACCCTAAATAAGCATGGCATGAATTTGGCATGCATGTGTTACCTACAGTCTAGAAACATGGCTACCACTACACTTCTTGGAAGGCATGCACATATATGGACCAATATGTTTCCCTCCCTCAGACGACCAACTGGAAAATCTGTCCTTAGTGCCAACTAATCATCTATCAATAGCTTCAAAAGGTGAGGGGGCTCAGTACACTTCTTTTATTTAAGCAAGCAACTGGCGTGTGTGTGGGGTGGGGTGGGGTGGGGTGGGGTGGGGGGCATAGTGGCTCAGGCCCACACCAAGCCATGCAAATTCCCACTAAAAATTCAAATCTCGATTAAACTTCGAAAATTTTAACACTACTGCCGCCCACGAACAAGGTAAAATAAAAATTTCCTACTAGGTCTTTTTTCCAAAGAAAGGTTAGGGAGGTGAAAGGAAAACACTATTGGAAACCTTAGCTTTAGTCCCGGTTGGTAGGAGTCAAATCTCTTTAAAAACTATCCGGGATATAATTTTTGCGATGAAAGGGGGTCTTTATTAGTCCCATTTGGTGTTACCAACCGAGACTAAAGCGTTTTGAAAAAATAAAAAAAGCTGCAGGCCGCCTGCTTGCTACCCGCCCTGCTGCCGCCCCCCGCGCCCGCGCCTCCCGCACCTCCGCTCGCCCGCCGCTTGGCCACCCACGCCCGCACCTCCGCTCCTGCGTCTCCGCCCACCGTGCTCCACTTGGCCACCTGTGCCTCCGCTCGCCCATCGCAATCCGCCTTCGCGCTTCCCGCACCCTCGCCCGAGCCTCCGCTTGTTGCTCGGCCGCCCGCACCCGTGCCATCTGGGACAAGGGCGAGGGGGGGGGGCTTTTGTCCCGGTTGGAATTACCAACCGGGACAGGGGGGGACTTTTGTCCAACTGGTACAAAGGGGGGAGCATCGTTGCTGGATCTTTTCAACCGGGACTAAAGCTCCTCCCATCGGTGCCCTTTTGGTGCCTCATTTTTTACCCGGGACTAAAGGCACTTTAGGCCAAAGTCATCCAGGATAAAAAGATTTGGATCGAAGGTTAGTTCTCTGCACTACCGGAATCTGGAAGTTTGCCGTGTGTCCACGGCACACAACGAAGATCAAAAAACACTCGGCAAAGCCTTTGCTGAGCACACGGCGTACACAGTGCTGGCAAAAGTTTTCTTTGCTGAGTGTTTTTTATCGGGCACTCGGCAAATACTTTGCCGAGTGCTCAAGCCGATGCTCGGCAAAAAAAAAATTTTAAAAAATAAACAGCCCCCTAGCCCCCCTCCCCCGCTAGCTCACCTCTGCCCCCCGCCGCCGCCACGGCATCCCGCTACCGCCGCCGCCGCCATTGCCTGAGCGCCGCAGCCTCATCCTACTGCCTCGGCTCACCACCGCATCCCGCCACTGCTACCACCACATCCCGCTACCTCGGTGGCACCGCTGCCCGCCCGGCCCGCCACCCCCGCCACCACTTGTGCAAAAAAAAGAGGGAGAGGGAGGGAAATGGGGGGAGAGGGAGAGAGAGAGCATGTACCAGTGACGCCGCTGCCAGAAGCCACTACTCTGCGCTACCTTGCATCTCGCCCCGCTGCCGCTCCTCACTACTAGTGAGGGGTGAGCAGAGGGGGAAGGGGAAGGGTAGCAGGGAGTGGGTGGTGGCGGGAGAGGGAGGGAGGGGAGGGGGCAGCGGCAGGAGAGGAAGGGAGTGGAGGGGGGTGGTGGCGCTAGGAGAGGGAGGAAGGGTGGGCGAGAGGTGGAGGACTCACGCTTATAATGTGCCGAGTTTGCTGAGTGTCGAATCTAGGACACTCGGCAAAAATAAGTTTGCCCAGTGTCAGATCACGCCACTCGGCAAACTTATCTTTCTCTAGTGTCTAGGGTTTGGGGCACTCGGCAAATATATTAGTTATTTTTTCATTTCTTGTTGTCCATAACGTGTTTTTCCTTTTTTGTTTGATGTCTTTGAAAATACCTTGTCAAATTGACTCAACAACATATATATGATTTTTCTACGAATATTATTCCATTATTTTATGCAGTTATATCTCAAATTTTATTTATATCAATTAAAATTCTATAATTGCATTTAATAACTTAAAATTATTAAACGGATCCAAAAAATTACCAAAATTTCACATTAAAGAATCTATGTTCTCTATTGCCTATACGAAAAGTTTTGAAGTCAAAACCCAATTCGACCGTCGCTTTGACTCCAAATCTTACCGATTCCTTCTCAACGCTATGATTCTTCTTTTGAGATGCCTCGATTTGTAAACATTGTACATGACAAATTGTGCAAAACTTCTCAATTTTTTACCACAACCTCCATGTATAATATCATCACATCATGACAAATGTCATGATTTACAGATTTCATTTGCTTTTTTCATAATTTTAAAACCAATCGGCCACACGTTTGTGGTCGTGTTTTTTGAACAAGATATTCGAAATATCTTTTCATTTCCCGGGTAAGGCCTAACACTGGACTCAATAACATGAATATCATTTTTCTACTCATTTTATTCTATTATTTGAATCACTCACAGTTCAAATTTGACTTATACCAAAAAATCCTAGAAATGCAATAAATTAATTAAATATAGCAAACAGATCTAGAAATATACCAAATTTTAATATGGAATACCACATGTTGTATGTTGACAGTAGAAAAAATTTCAACGCCAGAAGAGAAAAAAAAATAAAATTATTTGCCGAGTGCTACAGATTTACACTCGGCAAAATGAAGTTCTTTGCTGAGTGTTTTTTCCTCTTTTATCGAGTGTTTATGTGCATTTTTGCTGAGTGTAAATTTTTTGCCGAGTGTCTTTTAATCTGTTTACTGTATGTCGCATTGTTTGCCGAGTATTTTTTTTGTTAGCACTCGGCAAATAGATTCTTTGCTGAGTGCCCGATAGAATACACTCGGCAAACCTACAGTTTCCGGTAGTGCTAGTAGTGAAAACTCAGGAAAGCATTTTTTGTAGCTGTCAAAACTCAAAAGTTGTAGCTGTGTCGATTTTGTGAAAAAAAATGCAGGTGTGTCCAACTTAATTTCAGTATTGGATGTGTAGACCACTGAACATCCATCAATGAAGTATACAAAGTCTTAAGCAAGCTGCTCATCCTACGGAAATACTATAATTTGTCATTGTGTGAAGAGAACAGGCCCTTTCTTCACACCACCAGAGCATATGATGTTTTGGTAACTACTCCTTTGAACGCAGTAGCCAGTACTAAACTTTTTTATAGTGGTCGAGCATCATTTTTGTAAAAGGAGATATATATATTGATATGATATTACCAATAAAATGGAATAGTTCTTATGGAGTCCTTCGATCACAACCTGCAAGGTGCTTGCATATTGTGGTTTCGAAGTTGTTGATCTGTAAACGATATTATGGCGTGAAGCCACGCACCTCGATCACCTAGCTTATAGCTAGATAGCCCTATCTAACTTTGCTGGTTGTGTTGGTCATTTCAGCATCCGCCAACATCTCACTCATTTGCCATGCATAATTGCAACTCAAGATACACACGAACTGTAGTGTAACTCTTCTCTTCAGGCTCCTCTGGACTCCATCTGTGAGCTAGCTACTCTCTGAATGTACATATATATACTGCATTTCCTTCTTCCCAAGTACAGCATGGGTCATACATGCATACACCAACTCGAAAATCATGAGTAGCATGCTACTGCCTTACACACCATCAGGAAGGCGTGTAT
Organism: Setaria italica; assembly: GCF_000263155.2. Lineage (NCBI taxonomy): Eukaryota > Viridiplantae > Streptophyta > Magnoliopsida > Poales > Poaceae > Setaria > Setaria italica. The sequence continues at coordinate 32,216,550 of NC_028457.1, read as the reverse complement.
TTGGTACTTTTCAAGATAATGTTGTGAACAAAAAAATTTAAATTGCTTTGATTGGGTTTCATCTCTCTATCCCTTTTCTCTTCCATTGAGAAGATTCATGAGAACTACATGTCTCAGTATTGTGCAGATTACTGGAGGCATTGTTGGCAAGCGCAGTGGTAATGAGCTCAAGACCAATCTGCTCATATAAAAGTTTATGCTTGTTGTCTAGTTATTTGTATTCAAAGTTCCAGTCAGATTTATTACCGAAACTTTCCATGTTATATTCTATCTGATGCCGGTGGTTGCTAGCTCCATTGTGATACGTGAAACAGAGGTATCGTGCTATGATTTTCCCCTTTTCAGGCCGAACGCCCCACTACCAGGCTATGAGCATCCCAGAGTTGTCAAGTTGCAGTGGTATCTTTTTGGTAAAAATGCAGCCGTGTTTAAACAAATTTCAATAACGGATTTAAATCACAGAATATTGGTCAATCAAGCGTGCAAAATTTGAGCAAGCTGCAACTTCTATCATCCCTACAGAAATACCGCAGCACATCATTAGCTGGAGCGAATAGGGCCTTTCTTCACACTGCCAGAGCATTGACCACTCCCGAGGTCAAGTAACAGCACTCGAACATGTTAGACACAAAACACATAAATATTTTTGCAGCGAGATATGCAGCAAATTTCCTGTGAAGACAATGAAGATGCATGATAGGAAAGTTAGGTCATCAACATCTATGTGTTTTTTGAAGAAAAAAGCCAGCGCAATTAATCATTCATTTGGTTGACGCAGTTATCACAAGTTAATAAAACCATAGTTACTACAATACACATCTTATTTTCTTCCATGGTCACTTTTTCATTTGAATTGCACCAGCATCGGCTGCTGTACACTTTCATGATTCATTCATGTTCCATTAATGCCCAACCAATGAAGAACTCATCAACAAACCCTCTTAATTAGCTGCTTTTCTATGTTAGAGGAGTTATTTATAAATCACCAGGACTGGCATGTACAAGAAACCTCCTACAGATAAGATATAAACAGGGGTGTCAATCCTATCAATTCATACTATCAAGTCCTGATAATCTGTCATACTCAAATATACTGAAAATAGTTTTGATCAATAATGCAATCTTGGGCCTCATTTGCACCATCTTCAATTCTATTGTAAAATTGGCAAGTGGATCAGATCGGAACTTTTCATCTTTAGTACAGAAGCAACCAATTCAGCACAGCTGCAGACAAAATATATGGCTACATTCCTCACAGGCAAATTTTGTACTGATATGCACAAATGATCTCTGTTGCAACACCAACTTGTGCAAAGGAGTTACTGCAATGTGCATCAATAAGGCTCATTCAGCTTCCACCAACATCTCCAATTCTTTTAAGTCTAACGGATTTCATGGTAGGAAAAACAAAAGGCCAAGCAGGTATATGTACGTGCGTATACAAATTGGACCTCCTTTATATTGGCAGATGCTTCATAATCCACTCAAGATTATTCAGAGATGAGCATAGAGTTAAAAAAAACACTCTTAAGATAAGAACGCCTTGAGTTTTAGTTTCGGAATGTTCTTTTATATACAATGGCTGTTCCTTTTACTACGTGTTTGGTGTGTCAAAATCATGAAATGTGTGTGTGACCATTGTACAGAAGGGGAAAAACATCTCATACCAAAGGAATTACTCCCACAACTATGTCAGTTTGTCGAATATTTACTCCTAATGAGATTCGTTCTTTTTGCTTCTCCATGCGTAAGTGGAGATTCAAATTAAAGGTTTGCAGGGTGATAGCAAGCATCATAACATATGATAAAAAATATATTATGGTTTTTCATGACTGCTTTGATAGGATAGTACATATAATAAAAATTTTAAAATATATTTTTTAATATAAGTTATGATGTCCGCTATCATCCTAATAAATTTAACTTAAAACTCCACTTGTGCATGACGAAACAAGAATATCAAATCTTATCAAGGGGTGAAATGGAACAATTTGACATAGTTGCGTGAGTAAATTTGACATTGAAATATTACAATGTGATTCACATGATCCCAACACAAATAGAAAACTACCTGCCTTCTAGGGTGGACATTGTCACATCATAAACGCCAGATGGTTCTGCACCAGTGGATGCCTCTCAATTTCCTAATCTAATGTGGAAATGTGCTGGGTGCTTTGGCTCAGGCAAGGTCATAACCTTGCTAGTTAGCATTGCAACCACATGTGACATGGTGGGTCGATCCGCTGCATTCTCTTGCGCACACAACAATCCAATGTTAATACACCTCATCATCATTGTGGTATGACACATTCGGTACACTACTAGAAAAATGATCTCTCGTCTCGAAGCTTAGTACCGGTCACTTTTTAGCTCGGTACTAATGCTGAGTCCAAATTTAGGATCCCTCGGACCCCTTTACTCGAGTGGGGGCTCCACCCGGTACTAAAGGGCCACCTTTAGTACCGGGTGGGAACTCCCTCGAGACGCACACTATCTGACTTAATAATTTCCTCCACAACTCCCTAGCTCCACCTCCCTCCTTATCCATCCGCCCCCTCTCTCCCTCAGCAGCTCACCCAGCCCCCTCTCTCCCTCCGCTCCATCGGCCTCCTCCCTCCCTCCCCAGCCTCCCCTCTCCTCCCCCATCCGCTCACCCCTCACCTCGTGTTTGAGGCAAGGAGCGGCGGCGGCCATCGAGGCGTGGCGGTGATGGCGGGAGCAGCTTCGGTCGATCTCGGGCGGTGGCCATCAGGGTGCGGCAGCGATGGCGGGAGCGGCGGCGGCGACGGTGGGGCAGAGAGGGTGCGGAGGGCGGTAGGGTCGAGCGGAGGGAGACGGCGGCGGCAGGGTCAGGTAGCAGGAGGGGGTGGTGGGGTGGCAGGGCTGCGTGGGCGGGTGGCGGGAGGGGGCGGCGGGCTGGTGGTGGGAGGGGGCGGTGGGCCGACGGCGAGAAGGGGCAGCGGGGCCGGCAGGTGATTTCGATTTTTTTTAATTTTTTAATACCCTTTAGTACTGGTTATTTCAACCGGTACTAAAGGGTCCTTCCTCTAGTACCGAATTGCCAGTACCGGTGGGATAACTGGTACTAGATGGGGGTTACCGACCGATAGTAGAGGCGATTTCTCTAGTAGTGGTAACTAATGATGCATGCACCAGCTGAACCCATAGTCCATCTTTCCACGACTGCCATGCCTGCAAAGAGTATGATTCAAAATACATAAGGTTTCCTAGATGATTAAAAAACAGTTTACAAGTACTTTTGTGTTATCCTAAAAGGCTAAAACCATAAATTATGAAGGAGTACTGTTAGAGGTGTAGTGGTTGTTCAAAACTGGCGACTGACGTGATTCGAATTTGTACTTTCTATTTTCCATAGAGTTTACCCCCTCCATCCCAGCTATGTTTAGACCCTTTTCAAAGATAAACTTTTCAATTTTGACTACGAATAGCGAAATAATGATAGAGACTAATAACACAAAAAAGTTAATAGTAGAGAATTATCATGAAACAAACTATTATATATAATATGTAATCTTTTTTATTTGACAAAATATTTTTAGAGATATTGTTGGTCAAACATAAAATAGTATGACTGTGGGAAAAATCTAAACTTAGCTATATTCTGGGACGGAGGAAGTAGGAGAGAGACACAGCTTGTGTCTAATTAAAAGACTTACATGCCCAAGAAGGTTGCGTAGTCTCGATATCCCTGAAGCTTGATGTTCTTCTTCTACTTTAATTTCAAGAAGTAGCAAACCGAAGCTGAATACATCAGATTTGATTGCGAATAGGCCCTCCGAAGCATACTCAGGAGCCATATAGCCACTGAAAAGATACAAATAACATGTTAATTTGCATGTATTTGGTATATTATATCTGTAACGTGGTGGAATTTTTATAAAATCCTTACTATGTCCGGACGATCCTTTGTTTGTTTCCTTCAGTATCATTAGTGCTACATATTTTTGTGAGCCCAAAATCTGATATTTTAGGGTTCATTTGATAATCCAAAAGAATGTTGCTTGCTTTGAGATCTCTATGGATTACACGTAACCGAGAATGCTTATGCAAATACATAAGTCCTTGTGCTATTCCATCAATTATCACCAGCCGTTTATTCCACTCTACTCTAGAGCTCTTCTTCTTTCATCTGCATATCAGATAGACATAAATACAGTAAAGAAAGCACCTTGAGAGCCAATATTCCGTACCATGTTATTCCAAGAAGAAGTACAAAAGATATAGAAGTCCAGGCTTTTATTTGGCAAATATTCGTAGATCAATATCTTCTCTTCTCCATGAGAGCAACAACCAAAGAGCTTCACCAGATTAGTGTGCTGGAGTTTGACTACGAGCTGTACATCATTTTTGAACTCTGTGAAACCTTGCCCTGACTGCCAAGCAAGTCTGTTAGCTGCTATCTCCAACCCATCAGGAAATTGACACTAGAAGTTTAATTTTGCCATGAGCAAAAGCGTAGCTCCTTGGATGCTATTTAATACTATATTTAAATATGATTTACCACATTATGTGCTCTCATTCCGTAGTTTTTTACTACCACTCTTCCTTGTGTACTGGACCGAAGCCTCCTTGGCCAAGTTTATTTTCTTCTGAGAAGTTGCTTGTGGCCTCTACTACTTGTGAGAAGTTATACATTGTGAATTCTGAACTCCTTCCTTCTAGTCCACAATTTACTTCTTCATCTTCCTTCACATTCATCTTAGCCTTATCATGTAGACCTTTTAACAATCATTTCAGTAAAAACAAACGGAAATAGCACCAGAACTAAATAGAAAAATAATGGAAATTACATACATTGCTGACCTTTTCTGTAAAACCTTTTGCTCCCGTATATAATAATACATGTTAAAATAATTACAAGTAGCGGGACAAAGATGAAAAGAATCCTCAAGCGCCCTGTAAAGATATTAAGAAAATGATTCCATAAAGTTACAAGTGCTCACCTTATTGGAACTTTTGACACATACGAGCAATTGAATTACACAAAACATTGGATGTTCCAATTGGAACGAGGACTGCAATTGAGATATGTAATGGGTTGCATCACATACAAGGTTGTTTGAAAATGCGGCTGTGGTAATGTCCATATTAATGAATTTGAAATTTTACGTCAAAAACTATAATACCGAGTTCGGAGTTGTTTTGGGTCTACGGTCCATCCTTAATTTTGAATGTTTTTGCTACCTCAAATATCAAATTGAACTGTTGAGACCTAAAAGCTAAAATGTGGATCAAAAGGCTCATCATGGAAATCTGAATTATATTATTACGAATTGGAGATCTTTTTTGAAGTTTCCATGTTAATCCTCACAACACATGATAAAAAAAATGAAAATCCTAGAAGTTTTGATGAAAATCTGAAAAATCTGGCTGTCAATCCGGTAGAATATAATCATCATTAATAATAGTAGCCATAGGCTCTATCATAAATTTTTCTAAAAACTTATCTACCTCGGTCATTACCAAAAAAAAGTTAAAGTAACCCTTTTGGTATATAGTTAAATTACCCTCATCTTCCATTATAAAAATACCTTAAAATAACTCTATAATCTTAATCTAAATTACCAACATATGTCATTATAAAAAATTAAAAATGTAAACCCCTTAACTTTTCATCTAAATTACACACATATACCATTATTAAAAATAACAAAATCACCTACATCTACCATTATAAAAAATTATCTCAAAGTACACCAATACATGATTCTAAATTGCTTATTTCTATCAATTTTAATATAGAAAATACTATCTTGAGGTATACAACCATAATGTGTGTCACTATGTATAGAGTATAAGCAAAAGCAATGAACTAAAGGCTCAATGAATAAACACATATAAAACACGCACAAATAACATTACACAGGGTTACGAGACCGTGTATCTTAAGATTATTAGACCGTGTAGGTGCACGGGTTAATAGACTGGTAAACGGAACGGGTGTTTGTGTTGCTTACTGTTGTGTTTGCGGCGCAACACCATCGGCCGGCGGCAGGATGCGTAGCATGGGCTCGCCGACGCAAAACTGAGCGGTGTCGTACTATACCTCAAGTTACACCGCACAAACAGCACCCGCCCTCCCTGTTAACCGGCGAAGTTCTTCGTTGCCGTATCTTCGATAGTTTGGAGGTACTCCCAGTCCCAGCAGGTGCTCGGCGTCAGGTCCGGCGTGCACTGAGCCAGCGAGTACAGCAGTGGGAAGGCGCCGCGCCGCCGACGTCCATGCGTCCCGTGGCGTACCTCCTCGTCGAGTTGAACGCCGTGCGCCGGGCCGTGTCCTGCATCAGCGTCCTGACCGCGTGTTTGTCACGGCGGCGACGCTGCTGGCTTCGCCGGGATCCCAGCCGGGCAGAACCGACACGGCGGCGTCCTGCGCGGTCATCACGGGGCACGCGCGGCCGCCGGTAGTCGGCGTGCTCACGTGGCTGTTATAATCTTGGCCGGCAAATCGGAGGAGGCACGAGTCGTAGAAGACGATCACCTGCTTGTTGCGCTCGCACTGCCGCAGAGCTTCCGGTTCCTGGAACGCCGCGGCGAGGCAGGCCAGGCAGGTGGAGGCGTTGGCGTGTCACCCCGGCAGAGCGCGAAGCCGTGGACGGTGTCCGGTGCGGTGCCGACGGAGCTCATGGCGAACCGCAGCGGCGAGGAGGAGGCGTTGGTGAGGAGCGTGGAGGATAGGAGCTGAATGTTTGCTTGGTACCTGCTGTTGGCGGAGTAGTTGCCGGTGTTGTCGCAGATCGACCAGGGCTCGGTGGTGGTGGTGGCCATTGCCGAGAGACTGAGAAGTAGAAGGACGATGGCGAGCATGGCTGCGGAGGAATGTTTCCCGAGCAAATGTGTTATTACCAGATAAACAAGCCGGAGCTATATCTTTTGCTGTTCTTTGCAGTTTACATGTCAAGTCAATCCTAGCAGTAAAATGGATTGACTCATCATCAGTGCCCACACGTTTTTGCGGCTGGTGTTCTTGTCCCTGGATGATTCGGCCGGTCACATCCAGATGTCCAGGTACTCGATCAATCTTTCTTGTTTTTCTCTTTTTGTATGCTTCTCAACGTTTTGTAGCACTTTAGCATCATGTTAGCATTGAACATTGTAGGCATTTCTTTTTTTCAACACGTTCCCTGATTTACTTGACACGAAAATGGGAAAGTGACACCACAAATTTTTCTCCTTTATTTTCAACACGCTATTTTAGTCGACTGAAATGGTGGACAGTGACAATGTAAGATTTTTCTTATTTCTAGCATGCTTCCTGGATTTATTTTGACCGGACAGGCAAACAATGGCTGGTTTCACGCGTTATCGAGGCCGGGTTGCCGGCAGGCACAGCATGATCGACAATCAGTTGTCACCCCCACATGTTTTGATCAGTAGAAAATATTCCGTTCACCCGCCACATTCTTATTGAAATTAAACAAATAAGAGGAAGAATGGCTAATGAATGCCATATTTAAAGGTTGAATGTGATATCTCCCACAACAGGTAGCTAATTAAGTCTATAACACCATAATATATTTTATGAATTCAACATGCACCAAGATCCATGAGCTAAAAGAAGAACCAACCTGCTAATTTTGAAATGAATCAGTAAGATCCTCTGTTGGTAAAACAAATAAGCACGCAGCATAAAATGTTTGAGGCTTTGGGGGCAGTTGCCTTGTTGGGATGTTGTCTATCTATTGGGCTACTCCAATTAATCTATGGTACCGCGTCCAGGTGCATCAGCAATTCAGCGTTGCTTTCTGTTCATCGTCTTCTTCGCTCGGTCCCGCTCAGCCGCTTGATGCCGACAGCCCACCATACTGTAGGGGGAGATCTGCCTCGGTGCACACTGCACACCGACAGTATAAGGAGATTGAGATTGTTTGCACCAGGCTTCATATCTACATGCTGAGAAACGGCTTCTGTTCTATGGCTCTGTTGTCCAAATTGAGCATACTTCCCAAGACCATTTTGGCTTCCTCCAACATCTAACCCTGGTCTGTTTTCTCTGTCAATATCAAGCTGCAGCTGTCCGTAAACTGAAACAGGTTTACACACTATTAAACGTAAAACTCTGCCTCTATTTTATCAGCGAGTACCATTCTACATCTAAACAAAACTAAATCCTCAAAAGAATCACTCCAAAAACTTGCTTAATTGCTATGTGAAACAAAGATGTTGCTCCTTTGTTTTCCACCAGTTGCACAATTGGGAGTCTGTCTATGCTACCTGGTCATTTCAGTAACTGATAAGACTCGTACGTATTTATATTGCCTGCCCTGGTGTGCAAGCACATCATGGGTTTTGTATGCATTAGTAGCAAATCAAAATCATGACGACCATGCTTATTTTATTCTTGTACGACATGACCCACCTTTTTTTATTTTGCTTTATTCAGATAATTGCAAGATTGTCAGACAAGCCAAGGAGCAAATTTTATAAATTTCCAACAAATGAAACAGTGCTTATTCTTTCCTTTTATTAGTAGTGGAGCAGAACAAAGTACAAGAAAAGAATTAGCTGCATCGATTACACAATACACAGTGTGACAATGCATAATCCATTTCCCCTCACATTTTCTCATGATCCCACCCTTTCACACGCTTAGTCCTAAAGTTACAGCATGATAATTTTTCACCGATCCAATCTATTTGCCATGCTAGATGGTACTTTGGTCGCCAAATTGCATGGCGAGATTGGCAAAAGCTGTTGAGGCTGATCAAATGACCATCGTTCTTCAGTTCCCACCTCCATCTTAAGAAACTCTGTTGCCTATCACGTATCTACAAAAACATTTGTTGTTTTCCATGCCATTTTCCTGAAAAATCTGTTGCTGAAGACATAGCTTCCAGTGCTATTTATATTATGACACGCGGATATCTGTCCGGTTCCTTTTTTATCGCGCGATATCTGTCCGGCCAGTAGATTACCAAAATCAAGTCATCACATTGTTATTCGCTGCAGTTTGCACTTCCGCAGTTCAGAAAGTTTTTCAGTCTGCATTGTTGGGAGAATAAACCACAGCCCATGCAGCCCCCATCGAAATGACTGGTCATGTCGCCGTGAGGAAGCATGAGTGGCACACTGCTACATTTGCAAGGTACGACATGCCTCTGTTATGAACTCAAAAGTTTTGCAACTTTGTACACTTCCCCCAAATGTTCCATATGTATTTACCTGTGATTTCACATAACCCCTGTTGGCCTGAAAAAAATGATCTAGCTACTGCACAGTTCCAAGCCATCCATTTTGTGAAAGCGCACGAGTATCATGTGAATGACTTTCACCTTCTCAGTTCACAGCTGCTGCAAACTTCTTTCACAGTTCACAAGGTCTTACTCCTTAAACAGCAAGAAAGGTTCCTATCAGATAACTATATTAGATTTACATAATAAAGCATGAGGAACGAGAAACTCTCTGCCGATCATTGCAGCCATTTTGCATGAGAAATTTGATCACCCAATGCAAGCTCAGAAATTTGATCAAAGAAATTTCTCTGTTGTTTTTCTCTTTTTGTATGTTTCTCAACGTTTTGTAGCACGCTAGCATCATGCATGTTCGCATTCAACATTGCAGGCTTTTCTTTTTGACACAAAAATGGGAAGTGACACCATAAATTTTTCTCTTTTTATTTTCAATATGCTATTTTAGTCGACTGAAATGTTGGAAAGTGACAATTTAAGATTTTTGTTATTTTTAGCATATGCTTCAGGGATGTATTTTGACCTGACAGGCAAACGATGGCCGGTTTTGCACAGTATCAAGGCCGGTTTTATATACACACAATAATCACATTGTGCTGCTCTCTCATGCATATATGGGATTTTTTCATACCAAACTTATACTCCCTCCGATCCGTCAATACATGAATCAAACTAAATCTTTGAACATCATAAACTGAAAGTCATGTTGACTGGGATTGAATGGTTATCGTTGTGATCAGGAAGGCATCCATATGTTGTGTCCTCACAAAACTTTTATCCAATCATACATTTTCCAATAAGAGAAAAAGGTTCATTTCACTACGGATACAGTAGGGCACTCGGCAAAGCTTTTAACAACCAACAGCTTCTTGCTGAGTGTTTTTTGTCGGGCACTCGGCAAAGTCAGCCAAGTGCTAAATTGACGCTCGGCAAAAAAATATTACGGGGACGGCGAGCAGACGGTGACGGTGGCTTTGCCGAGTGTCATTGCAAAAACACTAGGCAAAGTTCAAAACTTTGCCGAGTGTTTTCACGCTGACACTCGGCAAACCTTCGTGTCCGGGGTCAGAATTTGGCATCTTTGCCGAGTGTCACTGTGACACTCTGGCAAAGAGGCCAGTAACACTTGGCAAAGAGGCCAAAAATTGACTCTGGCAAAGAGGCCAGTAACACTTGGCAAAGAGGCCAAAAATTGCCCAGAATGTACAGAAATTGGCCTCTTTGCCGAGTGTAAATTGCCTGTTTTTATTGTTCGGTCACGTACCCCACTCAAACAAACATCACAGGCATCACACAAAATTCACAATAAGCATCACAGGCAGTTCATATAGATATCAACAACACATAAATGCAAATAACCACAACCACAAATAGTCACAAGCATCACAAGTAGTCACAAGTAATAATCCACAAAATGCAAGTAAAGTCACTGAGGAGGCTCTGGGAACCACTGCGACAAATCTGGGTCACGAGGCACATTCGATGTCACCGATTGATTCTGCACAAAGGAGAAGAATAACATTGTAAGAATTTATGTAGAATTTATGTCAGCTTAAGGATTTAACTAGTAGGAATGGCGTGTGTTCGCCTCGGTAGATCGGCCTTTAACTATGGGGTGATGGGTAGATATGATTCGATGGCAGGGGCCATTCATGCAAACATAGAGGTGGGTTCTACAATTTTTAATGTGCTGTTCTAAAGTAGTTAGTACTAAACGACATGGAAATTTCTGGTCTATCCAACGTGTGTTCTTGTATTTGTGTGTGTGTGTATATATATATATATGTATATATGCTTTTCCTTGCTGAAGAAACATACATAATAATGATAGCGCAGAGGTACTCATGAAATTGTTAATGGAGAATAAATCTAGCTTCTTAAGAAAAAAAGTATATCACTAGACATTATGGAGAAAACCCCATTGGGACAAGTATATGTGCTAGATAAGTGGCAGAAGCTTGTGGTTGTTCAGGTTTGTTCGAGTTCATATATATTATATCTTATTGTCATTATTCACTAGTTAGGCAATTATAAAACAAACTAGTACAGGTGTACATAAAAAAGTATAGATTGATTCTACATTATAAGGTTGTCAAGTGACTCACAAGAGTAGTTGTAGGAGATTGACAAGGTGGGAATAGCATCGGTGGTGCAGGTTGACCCATCCTCTCAGAAAGACCCACATATACTGAAACATCTGCTCCATCCTCTGCCGATGTTCTTCCTCATGCCTTCGCTGAGCTGCCTCCATCCTCTGCCGCTCTTCCTCCTGCCTCTGCCGATCGGCCTCCATCCTCGTCGCCATCACCTCCCGTTGCCTCCTCTCTTCTTCAAGCTGGGCCTACAATATTTCATCCCAATGTTACAATGCAAAGCAAAACTATGTAAAAATCAATGAACGATGAATAAAACAGAAATGACCTGGAGTGTCTCCATCTGGAACCGTGCAGTGTCCAGCTGTGGGTGTATCGCCGGGCTCGAGCTCATGCTCCTTGCTCGAATCTGGGAGACAGTGGGAGTAGTGGTCGTGTCAAGTGTGATGTCGCCAATCCAGTACCGGCCATGCTTCTTGTCTCCTCCCACCCTCATGACGACTTCTCCATCAAGGTCCTGGGTGCTCGGATCTTACTCTGGCCCATGGAGCTCCATGACCATCGATGTGTATTCATTGAGGCAGTTGTGGACGGTCGCATTGCTATATGCGAGGGTGGGTCCTCCAGGTTGTAGGAGACATCGGACGTCGCCTTGCCCCTATGGGCCAAAGCAAATGCCATGAAGGAGGAGCAAGGCTGGCCACCATGTGACGACGACTACGAAAAAAATAGCAATATGATTAGAAATTATGCAGAATTGAGTGTTGGAATTTGGAAATGAATTCGTGTACCCATCTAGCCACGTATTTGTCGAGGTTGAGGTTGGCTTGATGGTGTGGTGCACCTAGCATCAGCAAACACTGCTCCCAACAAGCGTTGTGCGTCTCCTCCCACTCGGGGTCGCACCATTTGTCCACCATGTGTACCTAGCACCGGAGATGCTAGGCGCACCACCATAGAGGCACCTACGTCAATATATGACATATAAGAAGATCAAATTAAGCATACTTAATCTCAGCAAAAATAAGTATTAATGTTCTATATTTACCTTTAGGTGTTCTTCCCGAGTCAGCTTCATGATTCTTGCATCAATTTTATTGATCTTCATGTTTCTGTAGGTAGCGTAGTATGTCACGATGGCCTGGATGCATGCCTCATAATGCCATGTCCTTCATGAGTTTATAACAGGCTTTGTGAGCCACAGTAGCCACCCTGGCCTTGTATCTCTCCTGGCATCTAAAGATATCCTGCATATAGACGCGATGTATCCAGTCATTATTTCAAGAATATCCAATGAATGCGATGTATTCAGCAATGTAGTGCGAGAAAGAATTACCCACATCTCAGCCTTTACCTGATCCGCCTTGTTGGTGAATACCCTGTCATCCTGATCAGGTAAATTAGGGATGGTGACGTAGTGGTCCCACGTGTAGGTCGGCTCCTCTGTTCCGCCAAACTCAACCAGGCCAGGGAAGTGTAGCCTGCACAAAAGACCCAGGATGCCGTTGACATGGCGTTTGTGATCACCCCCACCGACCATCATCCAACCTTTGCCCAAGTGATTGAGATAAATTATTTGTTTCTATTGTAATTTTCAACATATCAAATGAAAAATTAGTGATAACATCTACAGTTACTTACCTAGACCCAGAAGGTCAAACCACCGGACGTCTCTAAAGAGGTATCAGTCACCTCGGGAGGGTCGAGGGACGTCGTAAAAAGACACCTGATGAACTAGAGGAAGTAGAACCCCCTGCCGCCTCCTCCAACTGGTCCTGCTCCACCAGTACCTGCTCCTCATCACTAGAGGTGTGCGCGGAAGGCACCTCCTCCTCGGACTCCAACGACAACGACGACAATGAAGCTACAGGCGACAGTGGCCTCGCTCGAGCCTTCCCTCGACCCCTGCCTCCACCGTTCCCTCAACCTCTACCTCCACCGTTCCCTCGACCCCTGCCCCACCCTTCCCTCAACCCCTCCCAGACTCCTCAGCTGCATTGGACCCTGATGCTGCACCGGTTATTTTTTGTAAAGCGACGTTATCTTCCTCATACCGCCCACCATTGTTCAATCACTAGCAATTAAAAAGAGTAAACCAATTAGCACAAATAAACAAAACATACTTAGAAATAGATGCAAAATAAACAAAACATACTTAAAAATTAACATGGTATGACAAATAATAAATCAATTAGTATGGATCATACATGTATTAGAAATAATCACCATGATCAGAATTAGCTGGATCATAAGTCTCATCATCACTATCACACGTGTCGATATAATCATGCCTGTGCTCTGAAGGAGGAATGTCATCATCATTGTCATTGCCTAAATGTAATCGCTGAAGTAATTCTAAGTCCTTCACATTCTGAACCTCGTCTCCAGTGCCGTCGTCTGCAACCCTTTCATTGTCTACTTCCACGCTTCGGTTAAGTCTATCTCAAAACTCCCTTCGAGCCCATCTTCTTGAAAGAACTCTCTGTCATATGTGTTGGGGTCTATGTTGTAATCTTCATTGTTTGGGATAGGTAGTTTACCGTGTCGTGAAACCTTGTACACAACATCCCAACCCTTAAGACTGTCGTCGGTTTGGCACGGGTATGAGAGATAATAAACTTGTGTGGCCTGTTGAGCCACAATATAGACATCATCTCCTGGTTAGATGGATGATTGTCAAATTTTGACTAGCCCAAGATTAGGGGTTCGTCTCACTACTTCAGGATCAAACCAATGGAATTTGAATATGATAGGATTAAGAGGTTTGCAACCATGAAATGACCTGACCCTATAGGCATAGCCATCGGCAACCTGTCTCAACTCCGGTATTTGTGGTTCTTCGATTGGACCGACTCTGCTCGTGGCTTGTTGTGTGAAAGTGTATACATTCACGTCATAACCAGTAAATGACCTGACCCTATAGGCATAGCCATCGGCAACCTGTCTCAACTCGGTGCTCATAGATGCATCGGTTTGGCCCTGCAAGATCAAGCAGGGTAGTTTGTTATATTATTCGCACGTATGAGCAACTTGTAATGTCAAACTAAGTACGAGCTAAATTGGATAGTACCTTTTGTTTGAACCAAGAAATGAAATCGGGCATTCTATTTCCCGCACCCTCTCTGAGAAGGATCTCAGCTTCCTGCGAGGTGGGGTCCCTTGATTCACGCCAGAATTGACGATGAAATTCCCTGTACCAACGAGAAACAAGAGAGTTGGACAGCGAATAGTGACTACTCGAGAACAAGTTTGTTGAGAACTTACTGCGTGTACGGCTCCACTTCAGATAGGTTGGTGAACACATATAGCATGATAGTGCGCCACTCTTCATGTTTGAAGGTCTTGTGGATCGCACCACTTGCACTTCCGAGTTGCCCTTGGAAAATGCTAAGGTTCAATTCACCTTCGCCAGCATTATAACGAGGGGGTGGATTATGCACGCTAGAAAGGTTGTAAGCATAGTATTCTATTGTGAAGTTTGACACCTCCTCCAGAATGTATGCCTCTGCAATGGATGCTTCAATTTTGCATTTATTTTTACATTTAGTTCAAAGAACCTTTTGACATCTCTCAATTGAATAGCACCAACAGCTCTGCATAGCCCCCCATTCATGCCTCATACGGGAGGTGCAAAATCAAATGCTACATCGGATTGAAGAAGCCGAGTGGAAAGATCTTCTCCAACTTACAAAGCAACATAGGTGTCATTCTTTCCATGTCTGCAACCACGGTACGAGATAACTCCTTAGCGCAAAGCTGGCGAAAGAAATTGCTCAACTCCGCCAGCACTAGCCAGACATGCTCAGGGACATAGCCTCGAACCATCATCGGAAGTAGCCGCTCAAGCCATATGTGGTAGTCATGACTCTTGAGCTCGTTGATTTGCATAGTAGCTAAGTTCACTCCCTCTTCAGATTTGCTACATACCCATTTGGGAACATTAACGTTTGGAACCATTCTAGTACTTCCCTCCTTTAGGCCCTCGTTAGGATGATATCGGCCTTAGCTAGGCTTTCTCCATGACTTGTCGCTTCTGGGAGGCACCATGTCTAGCTTTGGTCTATTGCATAACCTCGCTTGATCCACTCTAGCCTTAATGTTATCCTTTGTCTTATCAGAAATGTCCATAATTGTACCAAAATTGCCACGGCGACATTCTTTTCAGTGTGCATTACATCAATGTTATGTGGAAGAAGAAGGTCATCAAAATAGGGGAGGTTCCACAAGTACGACTTCTGAGTCCAGGCATGTTGCTCACCATATCCCAGAAAACCATCTCATTGTTCATTGACCTCGAGAGCGTCTAACTGAGCGCGAACCGCGGCACCAATCATCATCTACGGTACATGGTCTTTAACTACGACATCTTTCGTAATGTTCTTGATGTCTCATCTGAATGGATGGTCAAAAGGGAGGAATTGTTGATGTTTGTCAAACGAAGAAAACTTGCCACCCTTAATCAACCAAATGAACCTCAGAGACGCCTTGCATACTAGGCATGGGAACTTCCTGTGAACACACTAGCCGCAGAATATCCCATACGCCGGTAAGTCATGCAGGGATTACTGGTACCAAACATGTATTTTGAAGTTTATCTTTGTAGCTCGGTCGTATGTCCATACCCCTTCCTCCTGAGCATGGACCAAATCATCAATCAGAGGCTCCATGTACACACTCATATTATTCCCCAGGTGTTCAGGAATTATCAACGACAAGAATATGTTCTGTCGTTAAAAGAGGACGCCGGGGGGAGGTTGAGGGGGATAACGAACATGGGCCAACAAGTGTACGGGGCAGCCACCATTCCATAAGGATTGAACCCATCTATTGCGCAACACGTACATTACGAGCCTCTAGAGCTTTCTCACGATGAATCACATCAAATCTCGTCCTTGCTTCACCATCTTATGGATGTACCAGCTTCTCAGGACTGTATCGATGTCTGTATTTGTGCCATGTCATCTGTTTCACAGATTCCTCAATCATGTAAAGCCGTTGGTTCCTCAGTATGAATGGAAGGTACCGTAGGATCTTCACGGGGATTGCGAGCTGCCTCTGACCATCACCATAGTCTACCTCCAAGAACCTAGAGAATTTATACTTCACACAGTACCACATGTAAGAAATTAATTAAATATAGCAAACAGATTGAGAAATATACCAAATTTTAACATGGAGTACCACATGTTGTATGTGGAGAGTAATAAAAGTTTGGAGGTCAGGAGAGGAAAAAATTTATTATTTTGCTGAGTGCTAATAAAAAACACTCGGCAAACTTAAGTCTTTGCCGAGTGCCGTTGAAAAATACTCGGCAAACCTTGTCTTTGACGAGTGTCACTAACGGACACTCAGCAAAGTGCTAACAGTCGGCATTCCTGCTAACGGCCGGTGCACAGCCGTCGCACGTGGCTAATGTTTGCCGAGTGCCTAATGTTTACTGAGTGTTTCGTTCCTAGTTGCCGAGTGTTTTCTTTCTAGCACTCAGCAAAGAGGTTTTTTGGAGAGTGCCAGAGTTTTGCGGAGTGTTTCTCTGGTGGCACTCGGCAAACTGCATCTTTGCCGAGTGCCCGATGGATACTTGGCAAACCCTCAGGCACTCGGCATATATACTGTTTGCGGTTGTGTTTTACTCCAAACGATTCAGTTCGTTAGTATAGACCCTTGAACAAACTTGTGACTAAATTTGATTCTTGTACGTAATGACCTTGAAGGCATTTGCATTCATCGTCTGTGGTCTCTCAAATTTTACGATTCCAAAGCAATTCAAAAGTTCCACTAAGTGTGCATCCTCACAAAAAATGCATATCTGTCCATGTTGTTGGTCGTTTATTTGTCTTATGTCAAGTCCTTCATATAGCCAAATTGAAGTAATTTTCTATATATATGTTCTTGCCTTCCACCACAAATGTGAATAAGAAAGACACAAGCAAATAAGTTTACCCTTGATGTTGTATAGAGGGTCCCTTCAGGAATTAATCTGCCTCCTCCAACCTCTCACTACTCTCTGTTTTTCATTAATTCCTCGTTCACTGGAAACTTGCGCATGTCTATAAATTCCTTCAAACTAACATAAGACCG
Organism: Setaria italica; assembly: GCF_000263155.2. Classification (NCBI taxonomy): domain Eukaryota; kingdom Viridiplantae; phylum Streptophyta; class Magnoliopsida; order Poales; family Poaceae; genus Setaria; species Setaria italica. The sequence goes on along the minus strand of NC_028457.1, from coordinate 32,199,170 downwards.
GATGTTGCGTTATAAAC
>NC_028457.1:32143663-32198669 GCF_000263155.2 Setaria italica | reverse complement strand
GGACCAACAAACCAAACCATAAACCCCTCCTAACCCCTCCCCTTTCTCTCTCCAACCTTTACCCCCTATCCTCCCCCAGAGACAACTGACCATAAGCTTCTCCTCCTCCTCCAAGCACAACACATATACGCGGCCTCCTCCTCCATCCGCCGCCTCAAAACTTCAACCGCCACCGCATCTTCCTCCATCAGCCGCTGCCTCCTCCTCCCTCCGCCGTCCCCGTACTTCTTCCGCCGCCGCCATCCCCTTCCGGGGCCGGATCTACGGTGCCGCCTCCTCCTCCCTCCGCCGCCTCCTCCTTCCTCTGCCGCCGCCTCTTCCTCCCTCCGCCGCTGCCTCCTCCTCCCTCCGCCGTCCCCGTACTTCTTCCGCCGCCGCCATCCCCTTCCGGGGCCGGATCTACGCTGCCGCCCTCTCCTCCCTTGCCCGCCGCCTCCTACACTCGCCGCCTCTTCCACCTTTTCCCGCCGCCATCTCAGCCGGCCGTCGCCTCCTCCGGTCGCCGCCGCCTCCTTCCCTCGCCTCCTTCCCATTTGGCCGGCGCGTCTTCCCCATTTGGCCGCCGCGTCATCTCCATTGAGCCCACCTCCTCCAAATTTCACCGCCGCCTCCTTCCCTCGGCGTGTCGTCCCCATTTGCCCGACGCCTCCTCCCCAGTTCCCCGCCTCGTCCTCCCCATTTCCTAATGGCGGGCAACGGCGACGACGGATTGGAGGAATTGTTCCCCCAGCCTGATCCACAAATTCCCCCCTGCCAAATCGATTTTTTCTCTCAGTCCGAGTCTTCCAGTGCCCCCCGTCACGGCTTGGAGAACTTGGACCTCAACTCCCAGGCTGAGGAGTACGCAGATCTGAGCATATACTCAGAGTACCTTAGGGGAGATGAAGTTCCCCGGGGCTGTGTTAGCCGTACTCTTGGCTTACCCCTGCCTCGACGTGGTGCTGGGGGCAGCAAAGGGGCCGGCGGGAGCAGAGCGGCCGGCGGCAGCAGAGGGGCCGGCGGTAGCAAAGGTGCCGGCGACACATTAGGACCTGGCGGAAGCCAGGCGGCCGGCTGCAGTCAAGGTGCAGGCGGCAGCAGGATGCCGAGTGGCAGCAGGGGGCCTGGTAGCAGAGGTGGAGTAGGCCGTGCAAGATCTTTGTTTCGCGGTGGTGGTTCTGGAAGTGCAAGTCGTGGAAGAGGCCGTCGAGGTGGTGGTCGTGGTGGACGACGTTCAGTCCCTGCAGAAGATGCTTTTGATGCATATGAACAAAATGTTGTTGATGATGCAGCTGTCGAAGTTGTGTTCCCTGCCTCAAAGGTAAAATCTGTGAATTTATTGTATGAATTTGTGGTCCATTTAGAATTAGTTGTTCTGAAATTAGGAATGAAATTAGCTGTGGAACTTGATAGTATGAATTAGGTGTGCAAGTTGTTCTGAAATTTTCATGAATGGATTGAATTGTGACTAGATGCATGACAGAGGTTCATGAATTAGTGGCTAGATGAATTAGTGGGTAGATGAATTAGTACCTTCATGAATCTGTGACTTATTCACATTGTGACATGCTGAAAGTGTTAGATGTTCCTGAAAATGTTGCTTGTTGAATTAGTGCCTTCATGTATTACGTATAGATAAATTCATGTACTTTGTGTGTTCCTGAAAATGTTGGTTGTTGAATTCACTGTTCTTTATCCAATAGATTAAAAATGACAAAGCACAGTGGACAGAAAGGAACACTGGAATATTCTGTGATTTGTCAGTTGAGCAAATTAGAGAAGGAAACTGTCCCAAAGGCAACATGACCACTAGAGGGTTGAAGATAATTCAGGACAAGTACTACATGGCTATTGGTTTGAGGCATGATTTTGGGCAGTTTAGGAACAGAAGAGATCAGTTGAAAAGGTTGTATACCTTTTGGAGAGCCCTACAGAGCCAGTCAGGTCTAGGTAGACATGATGATGGGACAGTGCATGCTCCAAATTGGTGGTGGGAACAAAACACAGAGGTGAGACATAATTTTTGAACTAACCCTTTAATTTCCAGGAAATGTAGTGCTCCTGACTTAGAATGAACTGTCACTTGCAGAAACGACCTGAATTGAGGAAGTTGCAACATGGTGCTCCAGAGTACTTAGATCAGTTGGAAGAAATGTTCCATGAAACTGCAGTAGATGGAACCACAGCATACATTCCAGAAGTGGAGGAGGAGGAGGAAGAAGAAGAAGATGGTGAAGATGATGACGGTGGAGACCCTTCAGTTGGTGGAGAGGATTGTGATGCTGAACCTGCCGCTTGCTATGACAGCCCTGTCAGCTCAAACACCAAGAAGAGGTCCAGTGCAAGCACAAAATCAACTGGTACTAGCCCTCCAAAAAAAAGTAGAAGCCCAATGATCACTGCTGTGACAAACTACTTCAACAAGCAAGCAGAAAAGGATGATGTGACCCATAGTATTTTCAGGAACGTTAGTGCTTCAATTGCCAAATTCACTGAAGATAAGAGGTAGAAGATGAACACCAATCCAGTGGCAGATGAAGTTAAGAGATGCCAACAATTAGCACTAGAGTGTGGTGCAAGAAAGGATAGTGCAGAGATGTTTGCTTGTTGGGACATATGCAAGGATAAATTCAACAGAGAATACTGGATCAACCTTGATGATGCAGAGGCTAGGATGGCTTTCTTGAAAAGATGGTGCAAGAAAATGAACTTAGATTAGAATGTAGTAGTAGAAATTTGTGGTTGTTACCACCTTGATCTGTTGGTTTAAGTACTAATGTTATTTCGGTTGCTAGAACTTTAATAAGTTCCTGTTTGAAGTTGTGATCATGTGACATGTTTAAATTTATGGTTGTTTCTATATGTGGTTATTTCTATGTGTGGTTGTTTCTATATGTGGCTGTTTGAATATGTGGCTGTTTGAATATGTGGCTGTTTCAATATGTGGCTGTTTGAATAAGTTCCTGTTTGAGTTTCTGACCAAGTATGTTTTCAATTTCTGAACATGGCTCGGCTACAGTAATAATGTGGCTGTTTGACTAATGTATGCCTGTTTTTTTAATGGTGAATTAGGATGATGGTGAAGGAGATTCTGACGAGGAATTCATTAGTATGGCATGCAAGTTCATGGAGCTGGAAATCATGCGTCGAAAGAGGAATCGAGAGATTATGGAGTCCTCAATTATGCTTGGTATGTACTATGACACTTACTACCACAAAGGGCCACCTAGAGTACCTACTGTACTGTCACACCCTGAAATTTCCGAATTTCAGGATTAGAATAAAAGGAATAAATAAACAATGATTTTCTGATAATTTTAAAATTTTCCCAAAAATTATTTTCTTTACAGGAAATTTAGTATAGGAAAAATAATTGTTTGCTTTTATAAATTAAATAATGTCGTTCTATGTCTGTACATTCATGTCGCTGCATCTTGGTGTTTCTTGAGTGCAAAAGTTTGAAAATGCGTTTAGACGTTACCCAGACCCTTGTGAGAATTTTCCATCTTTTTCCGGAAATTATTTTCCTTTTCCTAGAGCTAAATCCAATTTTTGGAAGGCTTTAGAATCCTTTTCACGAGCTCCAAGTATTTTATTTGGATTCTTTGTGTCCCAATCCATCTCTGAGATTTATCTGAGATTTTTCAGAATTTTCTAGGTATTTTTCTCGCTTTAGAAAATGAGTCCAGCTATTTCTGGAATTGTTTTCGCGCAGATAAATAAAATCAGAAATTCCGAAAAAAAAAGTCAACTCGAAAATATCTTTTTCCGAGTGTGGCCTATATATATATCACCGCGTTCGTCTCGATGCGAGGATTTCAGATCTACAAACCTTTTCACGAGTTACCTCTCCTAACTCCGTAGATCTGAAGTCAAAGTTCGGCCTTCGTCAAACTCCGGCGAGCTTTTCCGGCGAAACCGTGGACTTCCGGCGAAAACCGACACCACCGCGGAGTTCCTCTCTTCGAGCTCTACGCCGTGGTGTGGTGAATTGCATGAATCCGATGTCGGCTCCGTCGTCTTCCCCAACTCCGGCGAGCTTTTCCGCCGCCATTGTTCATCTCTTGCCGAAGGTGAGCACACCATCATGTTCGCCTCGTCGATATCGTTCCATTTTTCCGTTCATGCGCGAGATCGGACTTCGTTTCCACCTACCCCTCCTTCTCTCTCTCTCTCCCTCCCTCCTGTTTGTTTTCTTTCTGTACGCAACTGAAACCATCGGTGCCGGTCCGTTCGTCCTGCTCGCCCGGCCATCTTCCGCTCGCTTGTGCTGTCGCCGCGCGCACTGCCTCCCTACGCATTGCGCCGCACCACCGCCACCCGTGGCTCACGCGCTGGCCGTCGCCCCTGCGCCGCCGCCTGTGCGGGCGCCGCCCGCACGCCGCGCCGGCCGTCGCCCCTGTGCCGCCGCCGGAGCCGCCGGCCGAGCCTCCCTGCTGGTGCCTTCACCCGCCGCCCGCGCCCCTGGCCTGGCCCCAGCCCCGGCCGCCGTCGCCGGCCAGCGCCGCCGGAAAGCCCAGGAGGGCCGGTCGGCCCGTTCAACCGTGAGGTTGAAGATGAGTTGGTGATTTTGCTATTAGGCCCCTGAGGAAAACTCAAATTTTCAGCTTATTTCTTGTGTCTTGGCAACTTCACAGAAAACCCCTCGATCTTTCCGGTCCCATTCAATTTAAACCGAGCCTCTCAATCTTTTGGATCTAACCCTGTTATTTCTATTATTTGCGAGCACTATTCCTGGTGTCTTGCAAATTTTCCTTGCTAACCCCTGAGGTCTACGGTTAATTATGTTTAGGCCCCTACAACCTTGTTTAACCCATAGAATCTACGTTTTAATTCCGTTTTTATCCATTCAAGTTGCGTTAGATTCATAATGATGTAAATTACACGTTAGTGGTAATATTTTCCTTCACACATGTTTTTGAAAATAAAATTTATATTAAAATTGATTAATGCGTGACAAACGAGTTCTTCTCTAAATAAAATCTATTTAGTGTTAAACATCGTTTTTTATAATAATTGTTAATTTGATTAATACCTACTTCATACCCTCTTCTAAATAAAAGCTAATTAGGTTATATATATCGGTTTTTCATAAACTAGAGTTAATTGGATTAATGCCTATCTAAATAATTCTTCCAATTAAAAGCCACTTAGAGTTATAGCTCGGCGTTTCATAAATTAAATTCAATTTGATTAATGTTTATTCAATTTGTTTTCTAAATAAAATCTGTATAGGTTATATCTCGAGTTTTCATAATTAAATATTAATTTGGCTAATATAAATATGAATGTGTTTTTAATTTAATCTACTTAGTTGAACTCGAGATGTAAAGCTATACGCTTAGATGTCTACATGTATCTTATATTAAATGTTTAATTTGCATAAATTGTACTCAAATATTTATAAATAAAATTGGACTAAGCTTTACACCGTCTTTTCTTATGAAAATATAAATATGACTTGATTAATTCTAACTAAGGATATTTCTGTGAAATATCTTTACATTGCTTTTCTCAACTAAAATAAATAAAGCTTGTAGCTCTCATCTTTCTTTTATAATTTAAAATGCTCGATAGCTTTATCTTTTCAACCATAGTTCTGTTTTAAGCGTTCCTTACGTTCGCGTGACCTTAGATCGAGCCTTGTCGTTTAGTACGCTCTTTTAAAGCTTTCCTTTTATTTTGGTGTATTGTTCTTAGTTGTACTTGTTTGTTGCTTGCATGTTTGTGCCGATGTTTGCTTCGAGTAGAAGGATCGCTGTTCGAAAGCTTTGAAGATTAAGAGTTTCAAGAGAGCAAGAGCCGAAGAGCAGTAAGAAGTAACTTGTCGCTGGAGAAAGGCAAGTGTGTCCTTGTGCTTTTGTCCCAATAACTTTATTTAATCACTATTGCATATGCTTGCATTAAATTTGATGGGTCCTATTAAGGTTTGCCTAGTTTTTATGATTATTCCTTGCCCACCTGGGTTTACCTTTCTGTTGGGTAGCTATGCTTAGCTGCTATACTTGGGTTATGGTGGTTCTAATGAACAACATGGTGAACTTATTCTGTTTATGATATACCTTTTGTTAATACAAGATTACCATATTTAATTGGAACATGGAGCGACCACCCAGGAAAACAGTGCTACCACAAGACTAAATGGCTCTGGTCTTGGCTGAATAATTAGAAACTCTAGTTTGGGGTAACCTTACCGAAAGGGCAAGAGGGGAGGCGTTGATGGGATATAGCACTCGCTCTCTTGGGAAGTGGGCTTGGCTAAGACACTATACCCTCTAGGGGACTGCTATGTTTCGCTTCGATCTGAAACCTTAGCGGGTTACCACATTGCTAGCGAATCTTTGTAAAGGCCTCGTAGCGTCCCTATGCAATCACACCTCGGAAGTGTGGTATTATGCCTGATCAGCATAAGCATGGTTGGGTCTAAAGTTCTTCTGAACTTTTACGCGACTTGTGGGTAAAGATGTGCCACCTCTGCAGAGTGTAAAACTGATCGATCAGCCGTGCTCACGGTTAAGAGCGGCCTGGACCCTCACATGAGTAATATACTTGAAGATGGATTTAAATTGTGGTTTATGCTATGGTTATGGTTGTGCCATATGCTTATGGCTTATGTTTATGTTTATATTAATTGTGGGTTGGTATATACTTATACCTTAGTAATCAGGTGCTAATAAAATTTGACCAACTAAAAATGCTTAATGCAGTCAACCGGTCAGCCTTTCCTTGTTTAACCCTTGCATTCATATTCTCCTCACACTTGCTGAGTACGACAAGTGCTCACCCTTGCTATAAACAACGTTGCTCAGAAGAAGAAGCTGCTATGAAGTTGTTGTGAAGATGGTGCTGAGTCCTAGGCGTACGCAGCCCCCAGTCGATTGCCTGTGAAGTTTGGAGCCTCTGTTTCCATAATTAAGCTGTATATCTCTGATGGTTTCGTAAGTCTTTGTATCTTTTTACGTGATACTATTGCTGTTATTCACTAATGATGTCACTATATGTATGAAACTTGATCCTGGCATACATATAGGTAGCACTTGGTTTTGTCCTTAAAACCGGGTGTGACATGTACCGGGCATAAAATGGGTGCAAGAGACACTATCAAATCCAACCTCATGCTACAACATGTTTAGGATGTCTTGCACTTTATTTCACCAACTTCATGACCTGTTGGTTGAGTCTTATGGTTTGAGGGGAACTAGAAGAATGTCAACGATGGAGGCTTTAGCTATGTTCTTATGGATAAATGGTGCACCCCAGTCACTAAGACAAGTTGCGGATCGGTTTGTAAGGTCATTGGAAACAATAAGCCGCACATTTGATTTGGTTTTGTCTTGTGTTATTAGGCTAGCTGTAGATATAATTAGGCCAAAAGACCCCGGGTTTACAACAATTCACCAGAGGTTGAGAAACCCTAGGTATGCCTTATATTTCAACAATTGCATAGGAGCTATAGATGGGACTCATGTACCGGTTGTGGTGCCAAGTAATAAGGTGGTGCAGCATACGGGCAGACATGGATACCCTACACAGAACGTGCTTGCCATTTGTGATTTCGACATGAGATTCACATTTGTTGTTAGTGGATGGCCTGGATCAGTTCATGATATGAGAATATTCACTGATGCCGTAAATAAATATGGTGACAAGTTTCCACACCCTCCTCCAGGTAAATTTTTTCTCATTAATATTTTAAAAATAAATTGTATACCCAAAATTGCTTACCAAATTCTCTTTTGTATTTATAGGGAAGTTTTATCTAGTGGACTCTGGATATCCGAACCGCCCGGGGTATCTTGCACCATACAAAGGTACGAAGTACCACCTTCCTGAGTTCCGGAGTGGCCCAAATCCAAGAGGTATGAAGGAGACTTTTAACTACGCGCATTCATCACTTAGAAATGTTATCGAGAGGTCATTCGGAGTTTTGAAGATGAAATGGAGGATTTTATTGGGAATACCAAGTTTTCCAATGGAAAAGCAAAGCAAAATAATAGTAGCGTGTATGGCACTTCACAATTTCATTAGTGAGAACGATCATGCGGATAGGGCCTTTGGTATGTGTGATCGTGATGAAAATTTTGTTCCTTTCACCGAAGAATCAAACATTGATGGACATGAGGGAAATACCGAAGAGGCAGACGGAGATCAAAATATGAACGAATTTCGTGATAGTATAGCTAATGGTTTGTTCAATAGATTGTAGAGGTTTTGTATTTTTGAGTTGTAATGACAATGACGATGGACTGTGCTTACTATTTTTGACATTGCACTACGTTATTTTTAACAAAGGCGGCAGAAAGGAGCAGCAAAGAAACGGCAACACAAAAAAATTGGCGAAAAAAAAAGACCGGCAATACCAATCTGCGCCAGAGGCAGAGGCCAAAAGAAGTGCTGCTCGCGCCAAAACCAGCTGCGCCTGCTGCTCGCGCCAAAACCAGAGACAGAAAGGGCCGGCAGTTGCTCCTTTAATTAGAGGTACAACGGTCATTTTCCCTCTACCATCCTATGAGTTCATCCAAACACCCCACTCCTAATTTTTAGGACTAGCAATTAGGGACTCATAAACTTTATGAGTCTCCTGAAGTTTATGAGGTGGTAGCCAAACAGACCCTTAGTAACATGAAAGAATCACCGTGTAGCTGCGACAATGACATCGCCAGCTCGACTCTGGAATGCTTCCTCCGATCGACCCAGGTGTCATGAATGATTGTTGATGAACGGCTTCCGTTCGGCGGCTCTGGTATCAAAATCGACGGTACTGCCCTTGACCATTTCAGCTTCCTCCAACATGTCCGAAGAGACTCCTTCTCACTAGATGTAACTGCAAAGCCAGGAGTTGTCCATAAACTCGTATAGCCTTTACACAGTTGCATATCAAACTGCCTCCATTTTATTACCCTCCAGTACGCTACATGTAAATAAAAAATAAATCCTCGAATGAATAACTACGAAACATTGCTTTGAGGTATCTGTGAACGGATATGTTTCTCCTCTGTTTGCGGCTAGTTCCTTTCGAGTCTATCAATGCTACCTCGTCATTCCCTTAACTGATAAAGACTCATATGCATATATACTGCCTGCCAACCACACCAGTGGCAGTACATCATGGGTTTTGAATGCAATAGTGGCAAACTAAATCATGGCGAGCATGCTAATTTGATTCTTGTATGACATGACCTATAAGGCATCTGCATTCATCTGTTTCTCTCAAATTTTACAATTTGAAGCGATTCAAAAGATCTACTGAAGTGTGCTTCCTCAGAAAATGTGTGGATCTCCCATGAATGTTACTGTCCATTGAACAGGGTTACCCCCTGTATTTCCATACTGAGAGACTAGTGGTTAACATTTGTTTGGTACTAAAAATTTCAACATTGCGATCCATATGGAAACTGAATAAGTTTGCTTTCCTTGGCTATTAAAGCAGTTATACCAGGGGCACTCTCCAAGATGTCATGGAGTTTGCACATACAGCTGCACAGGCAAAACAGAACACAGATGCAATGGTCGAAGCAAATGAGGTTGTTGGCCCTACTGCCCTGGACATCATGTGCCCACATTGAGGAATGGCTTCTGTTCAACGGTTCTGTTATCCAAAACGACCATTTTTCCCTTGGGCATTTCAGCTTCCTCCAACATCTCCTCACATGTCTCTTATTCTCTGTCAATGTAGATATATATTTTTCTCTAAACTAATGTTCTTTTGCACGGTTGCACATAATACTGCCACTGTAACGTGCTAGATGTAAACATAAAACAAATATTGAAAGGAATCACATCAAGACATTGCTCTAAGTTCTCTATGAATATAGATGTTGCTCCTCTGTTTTCTGGTTGTTCCTTTCGAGCTATCAATGCTACCTGATCATTGTAGTTCGACAAAAGTCATGCATTTGTATTGTTCCTGCTGTCCTACACAAGTACATCATGGGCTTGGCATGCATTAGCAGCAAACAAAAAACATGACTACAATGCCCATTTGGTTATGTACACATGACTCGGAAAGTTTTGGTCCTTATTATGCACTTCATTTTAGTGCCAAATTATTTTAATATATTGATGCATCATTTCATAATTCGATTTCTATATGAAATGAAATACTTAATGAATAGAAATTATAGCTTAACCAATAACTAGTGCCTTGTTAGTACAGTAATGTTTACTAAAGTATGCATAATCTTCACATATATAGCATGGAGCCATACACGGAGATCTTGCTAGCTAGTGCCAAACATCTGTGCTTACACTCCAGACAAACTGATCTGTTCGGTGTGCAATTTGTTCCAGTTCGTAAATGTTTCGAATCAAGCAGGACTACCCCAAGTTCCACTCCATGAAATGGTAAGAACATACGGTGCCGATTTTCTCTTTTTTTCTCAGCTCTCCTTGATAGCTCCTTACACTTCCTTCCTTTATGCTAGGTTCGACTCTCTACGGGAAGAAGGTTTTTGGACCTTCTGCTGCACTCACGTGTGTTCAAGGAGAAAAATCACTAAGGCCCGTTTGGATCATTGGAATTGAATTCCATCCTAATAATCATAATTTAGATACAAATTAATTAAGCTAATATAATTGTATGTGGAATATAGTTGTATATTATAGTTGGTGATATGGGAGAGATACTTATATGCTGCACTTCTACTATAGAGAAGCGAGTCTAAGAGCGTGCTATAAGAATTGAATTCCATTCTAATAACCATAATCTATAGAATCAATTTCCATCTCCCACCCCATGAATTTAAGATAGGCTTATATCTAAACTTTGGAAAGTTGTGGAATGCCACATTCCAACATAAATTAGCCTACTCCATTAAATAGATTCCAATTCCTTCAAAATGAAGGGACCCAAACAGGGCCTAAGATTTTCTTTGCGTGGGGAAGAGTGCGGGCAAAAAAAATAAATAGACAAAGATTAGGGAAACACGCCCTTTAGTCATATTTAATAAAATACAAATACCGGTGCCTAATACATATATGTACACTTCATAGCGTGCTGTTGAGAAGATCCGACTTGGGCGATGAGATCTTCGGGTTCACGGGGCCTCGGAAAGCTCCCGGTTAATTACCTTGCGGAGTACCTCCGATTCCATTGCTTTTGTCATCATCTTTGATTTTCGCTTCACATTCTCCGTGCATACGTGGTGTTGGTGTAGAGGTGGGCGTCGGCGTCATCCATGGTCTCGTCGGTGTCCATGAGCTAGTGTAGCCCAGCTGGAGCATCAGCTTCGCCCGTGCCGTCTGGCCTTGTGGGTCGCGAACGGCGGTGTAATCGATGTTGTTGATAAGCATGCATGAGGAAGACGTGTAGTTGAACTGTCATGGACGCTCCGGCAGCATCGTCGAGGTAGAAGTTGTTGAAAAAGGAGGCTCCACCGGCCCATAGGAAGGTGTCGCAGAGTTGGAACATCAGCTTCCCCCTCCCGCGTCGTCCGCCTCGTCGGTGCCGCACAACACGTAGTAGTCAATGTAGAGGTAGTAGATGCACAATCGGTGTAGGCGTGTAGCTGGACCGGTCAGCGACATCTCGGCAGCTTGGTCGTCGAGGTTGAGGTGGCCGTCGAGGGATGGCCTTAAAGTAGGGCAGCAGCTAGAGCACCTTGTAGAAATCCTCACGTTGCAATCTTGATTGCTTGCTAGCTTGTAAAGGTGACGCATCTGTACGTGTAGATGCATGTCTCCATAAGTATACTTTCTTCTGGTGGTGTACGGCCTATGCACGTAGGCACGTGTGAATGTGCCTGCAGCCGTGTCCAGGTGCATGGGCGGTTGACGCCGGAACGGCTTATTTCGACTTTGGCTTCATCTATTTCATGCAAATCGAGACACTGTAGCGTGAAGCTGTTTTGTAAGCCGGGACTAAAATGAATTAGAAGCCGGGTGAAGCCAGTTTTTTTTGGCTTTACCGACTTTGGCTTCACCAGTGAAGCCGTTTTGGGATGAGCCGTGCTATTTTTGGCTTCACCGACTTTGGCTTCACCAGTGAAGTCGTTTTAGGATGAGCCAGTGCCAAAGGGGCCGAACTTGCTCGACGATCTCACGATCACGTGTCGTCCCGCAGGGGTAGCGTTGTGTTGGTGTACGTCCCGGTGCCTCACTCCGTCACTCCTGACAGCCCGGCATCATCTTCGTCTCCTCCATGGCGCCACTGGTAGCAGTGGCATCGTCTTGGCGCCGCTCCCCGTCCCGGCAGCCTCGCAGTGTCTTCATCATCGGCAGCGCCGTATCGTCATCTCGGCGCATCCCGGCAGCCTCTTGCGACATCATCTCCGTTGATGGCATCATTTTGTCGTCCTCGGCACATCTCGGCAGCCTTGCGGCGTGGTCGTGCCCTCTTGTCGTCACTGGGGAGCCTCGCGGCGTCGTCATCGTCTTCTCAAGCAACCCTGCGGTGACGGCGGCGTCACCACTCTTGGCGGCAGCATTGTCCCAGTGTGGCCCGGCCGACAGCCTCGCGGAGTTGTAGTCGTCCGCCGTCTTGTCGCCCCAGCATCGCCTCTGGTAGCTCCGCGGTGTTGACGCTGTCTTGGTGCTGTTCTTCCATGCTGGCAGACGTGGGGTGTCGGCGGCAGCGCATCGTTCTCTTGAGGACGTCCGGCCGTCTCGCAATGACGTCTTGGGCGGCGTCATGGTCCGACTCCTCCATCAGCTTCTTGTGCCTCCAACGCTTAGCATCCCGGCGGCCAGGACGGACGGCTGCCACCGGCATGAGTGGCAATGATCGACGGCGAGTAGTCGATGATGGACGTGAGGAGTTCGCCGACTTGGCGGTGATGGACGAGGGCCCTGTTGGAGTGTGTCGTTCTTGAGACGCATGCAGACGGATGGAGGAGGGGTCGTTGAAAGCTTCCCGGCCTGCGGACGAACGGGACGGCGTTGCTGTCCCACGGCTCCTCCTGGACGGCGCCGATCGCGTCCGGCACCACTCCTGGTGCTCCGATAGTCTTGCCCCGTCCACATCATCGGTTCGCGGGCGGCCATGGCGGTGGTGCCGCTCCACAGGTCGACGTGTACCGAGGTGATCACGAGCTTGTCTCCATCGTCCCCAGTGCAGCTCCACGTACTTCGTCCGGAATCCGGATGCAGGGCACCACGGCGACATGCATGCTCCCTGCAAGATGCAAAATAGGAATAGGAGACGTGAATATGATCAACCCATCAACCTGCTGCAACGTCGGTCAATAGGGGGGCCATATGCATGGCTTCCTTCTCCCTTGGTCGATGTCTTCTTTGGCTTGGGTTAGGCTCCGGCGCGGTCTCCGGGCGATGTCAGCGGACAGCGAGCCGCCGATGACGAGATGGCGGCGTCAAGGTCCTCTGGGCTCCGCGTCTCTTGTTGTTGATGGGTGGCGGTCTGATATCCTGGCGGCAATGCAGTTCTTGTCTATGTGCGAGCAGTTAACGCTTCCATCGGATCGAACGCGCGTGTTGCAGGAGCAAGTCATTAGTCATGTTAGATGGTAAGGTAGCCGCCAGATTGCGTGGCGAGATTGGCACAAAGTGTTGAAGCTGATCAAATCATGAGCGCTCTTCAGTTCCCTCCTCCATCTTACTGTGTTGGATAGCCTGTATCTACCAAAACATCTTATATTTTTTAATGCAATTTCGCTGGAAAATCTGCGGTTGGAGACATTGCTTCCGATGCTATTTATGTTCTTATATACAGATGACCTAAACTAGGAAAGAAATGCCGGATGATTGCTTGAGCTTTATCATGCATTGATTGCTTTTCTATCATGCGAAGGTTGCCGGAGCTGTAGATTAATTCTTCAAAACCAGGACATCACACATCACTCATGTAGTCAGGTGTCAGTGCAGTTTGTAATCTGAGACAGTTTTTCAGCCCGCATTGCTGAGTCAACAGAGCCCATGTCGTAGTGATGGGACGGTGTACTCACGCGCGTCAACGGTATCCATGCAAAATGCAAACTAGCCTCACCCCCAACTCCCAACTTTGGCACTATGCAAAAAGAAGATTCCCCATCGCATCAAACTTGCGGTACATGTATAGAGTATTAAATGTAGATAAAATTAAAAACTAATTGCACAGTTTTGTTGTACTTTGCGAGACGAATCTTTTAAGCCTAATTAGTTAATGTTTGAACAATAATTCACAAATACAAACGAAACGCTACAGTGTGCTACAGTGCTGTAACAGTAATTTGTCATCTCCAAACTTTGGTAACTCCAAACTTTAGCAACTAAATAAGGCCCTAGTCCATTATCGGCAGACGACACGTTTTGACAGATCCCTGCCCTGTCCATCCGGTGGCACTTGCTACCCGAGTTCGAGTCTCAAAGGTTATTAGGACAAATGTTTCTAAAAGGACTGCCTCTCGATAAGCATAGATCCTCACCACGGAGAAGCGAAGCGAGGAAGGAGAAAACAGAATTTATCTATAAGCAAACTAATACAGAAAGAAATATGGGCTAATGATGTTGTAATCGAGAGCTACGACTACGACATTTGGAGGTGCACTTGCTGTTGCCGGCAAATCCTCCAAGCGGCCGGTATTGGGGACGCTCCTGCAGAAGCGGAGAAGAATCCTGACGTGACGCGTGTTTCAAGGCCCTTTTGACGGCCAGACATTTTGTCTACATGCTGAGGAGCGGTTTCTGTTCAACTTCTTTGCTCTACTAACGGACTGTACTCTCTTGACCGTTTCAGCTTCCTCCAATATCTCACCCTTGTATGTTTTTTTCTGTCATTCTAAAGCCTGCAGTTGTCCATAACCTCATAAACTGCCTCTATACTATCTGCCAGACTGCCAGGACCATGCTACTTGAAAACCAAAACTAAATCCTCGAAGGAATCACTCTAAAACTTTGCTTTGAGTGCTGTATGAACAAAGATGTTGCTCCTCTCTTTTCTGCTAGTTCCTTTGGAGTCTAACTATGCTACCTTGTCATTGGAGTCTAACTATGCGCATATATTGCCTGCCCTCCTGTGCAGGTACATCATGGGTTTAGTATGCATTAATGGCAAATAATCATGACGAGCATGCTACTTTGATTCTTGTACGACATGACCGGGAAGGCATCGATCTGCATTCATCTATTATCTTTCAAACTTTATTAAAAGACATTTAAGTGTACATCCTCAAAAAGTGCATAAGTGTTCCCAACGTTGTTGGCCACTAATTGCTCTGTTTTCTGCTAGTACCTTTGGAGTCTAACTAAGCTACCTTGTCATTGGATTAACTGATTAGCCTCAGGTGCACATATGTTGCCTGCCCTCCTGTGCAAGTACATCATGGGTTTGGTATGCATTAACAGCAAATCAAAATCATGAGGAGCATGTGCTACATTGATTCCTGTACAACATGACCTGGAGGCTTGAAGGCATCTGCATTCATCTATTATCTCTCAAACTTAATGATTTTGAGGCAATTCAAAAGACATATTTAAGTGTACATCCTCAAAAAGTGCATAAGTGTTCCCAGTTGTTGGCCACTGATTGTTCTGTTGTTGAATGTCATATCACTGATAAAGTAAAACTGAAGAAATGTTATGTTCTTGCTTTCCAACATGAGTGTTCCTCAAAGCTAGCGGAAACTTCATAATTACACACATTTGTATTTGACTAGAAATATCAGTGAAAAATATTATCTTATATAAAATATTTTTATACTATGAAGGTATTTTCAAAATGGTTATATAGTACTAATCATTTGTTGCCAATCTATCTAAAATGTTAGATATTGATGGTCAAAGTAAAAAAAAACAAAATGACTTGGGACAAGCCTAGATGGATTAAGTTTGTGATAGGAAGAAGTACTAAGGTTAAAAGATATACTGGGGGTGCAGAAGAAAGATCTTCAATAGTAGTTCATAATGTACAATTTCTCCATTTTATCTTATGTCATGTAAGCTTTTCGTCTTTCAATGCATTTCCTATAGTTATAAAGTGAAATGTGCGACGCGACATTGTAATGATTTTTTTTCAACATGGTTTCTTTTTATTGTTAACTGAAATATTGGAATCATGTCGTTGGTTTAAGGGTTAATCAGATTTGGTTGAGAAAGCTTTAAAAGTTCGTTGGGACACAGTTGCAGCAAGAGAAGTTGCAGACATATTTAGTTGGGCTTGTACATCACAGTGAGAGAAAAGGTGGGTAACCTCAACAAATAGATAGGTGCCGCTGAGTGATGTCATTGATATTTATACGCAGGATACATGGGCCTCCTTGCACGACTCCCAAGCCACACCGCTCACGGTGCAGAGCGTGCGTGTTTTTCTCGGCTTCACCCGGAACAATGCTGCCATGAGTGCTGTGGCATGAATAGAAGCTCAAGGCTCGGGCATGTCATGCCAAGCCGTGAGCGGCGGCGGCACCGGGGCTGGGCGCCTGGGCCACCGCCAACGACGGCGTTCAATTGCCCGTCGACGCACGGGAAGCGCCGGAGCTCGCGGCTCAAGGATGAGGATGAGTACGTTGAGATCACGCTTGATATTCGGGGCGATGGCGACGCGGTCGCCGTGCGGAGCATCAAGGGATCCAGCCTGGCGCCGGTTGGATCCCGTGGCTATGTGACTAGAGCGACTCGAGGTGGTGGCGGCAGCCGCCACCAACGTTTCGACTGCGCGCGAGGAGGGCGACGGCCGGCAGGGGCGTGACGCACCTAGCAGCGCTGGCCCAGATAGGGGTGAGTGGAGAGCTGGCTGTGGCATGTGCAGCCCCTGTGTCCCAGAGGCAGTGGAGGCGTTGGCAGTGGCGGAGGTGAGACATGCCTGTTGCGTGTCCTCCTGTGTCTTCAACGGTGGTGGCACGGTGTCGCGGCTGGGGTGGTCTGGGCAAGGCGTGTCAGTGACGTCATGGAGGCACGGCAAGGACGCCCGGCACTGGGGCGCACTTGTGTCACCGAGGTGGTGCTGACGGTGTCGGCGAGCCACCTTCTCCTCGGTGGAGGAGTTGCGGAGGTATTGACGGGAGAGGAAGGCGGTTGGGCGCTGTGATGGATCGTGCGGCGTGAAGGAGGCTGTGCGCGGCGACGCACGTGCGTAAGGTGGTGATGCCCAACGACGCGTGATGGTGAGGCTATGCGGTGGTGGCCGTGTGCGAGGAGTGGGGTACAGCGGCGTGGTACGTGGAGGTGTGGCAGCAAACAAGCAGAGGTGGAGGTATGGCAGCGTGGTACGTGGAGGAGCGGCGGTGACGCCGCCCCAGATGAGCTGCCGTGACTGTGGTCCGGGAAAGGAGTGCAGAGCCATGAGCGTGTAGGAAGAGGTTGGGATGCTCCGGGCGAAAGCCCTTGCTGGTGTTTTGCTGGTCGTGATGACAGCAGCGTCCTAGGGCGTCGTTCTCCCCGTTGGGGGCGTCATTACTGAGCTACAACCCCGCAGCACGGGGTCCTATACGTAAAAATCCTATACCTATCCTAGACGAGCAACGATGGCGTCATTGGCGTCGTGCCCTCCTTGGAGGCGTCGTCTCTAGAGACCTATTTCGGTTTATGGCATTACTGGTCCATTTGTCATGGGCGGCTGTAGCTGGTGGCAGCATTTCCACTGCGTGGCAAGCTGAACAGATGTTACCGAGGTCACATCAAGACGATTACAGTTATGGTGGCGGCCAGGAGTCGTCGCATGGGTGCCGGCGGCTGGCGTTGCTTGGCTGGAAGCTGTGGATGGTTGTGTGCTTGCTGATTTGGGGAATGGGAGCGGATAAATGGAGCAGCAGCGGATTTAGAAATCGAACAGGAAGAAGGATTGGGAGGAGCTAGCGCTGGTGCTTGTTGATGAATTGCTGCTTGGTTGCCTTGGAGAAAAAAGAACAGAGGGAGAAAGAGAGCTGCTCACGGGCTTTTGAGGGAGAAAAAGGGAGAGACCAGAGTGTTTGGGAGATGGAGAGGAAGATAAAGTAGAGAAAGCATACATCTTTTCAATGGCCATTAAATAATATAGACGTGAGTGGAAAAGTAGGGATGCAGATGAGAGTTTGTTGAAGTGTGCCGAAAAGTAGGGGACTGGAATGTGGATGAGCGGCCAAAGTGTTTGATTTGTCAATGCACACCAAACCCATGATGTACTAATCATACCAGGGCGGCAGGAAGTATATATATGCATGAGTGTTATAGTACAACAATGACCAGGAAGCATAGATAGAGTCGAGAGGAACCAGCTGAAAACAGAGGAGCAACATCTGTCTTCACAGAGAACTCAGAGCAACGTCTTTAGAACAGAGGATTTATTACCCTTTTTGTTCACTTGTAGCGTGGTAGTGGTGGATAAAATGGAGGCAGTGTTATGTGCAAAACAATGAGTTTATGGACACCTGCAGGTCTACATTGTCTGAGAAAGATAGACCGGTGAGGAGATGTTGGAGGAAGCTGAAATGCCCAAGGGAAGTGTGGCCAACTTACACTTCCCATTAGAACAACCCCACCAAAATTTCCGAAACAGAGTCATGTCTCCCACACCCCTCTCACCCACTCTTGGAGTCAATAGTATACCACTTGATCATTGTGAAAACTGAGAAGAATCATATGTTTATGTTCTGCCTACCGTTCACTACAACAAAACATAGTGGTAGCTACGCTTGGATTGCTATGCTATTGAAAGCGTATCTATATTTTGTATGCTCCTGTCAGTAGATATGGTTGTTAACACGCTTAGTAAAGCACTTCAAAACTTGCAACGTAGATACGTTTTTAAAGTGTTGTTTCTAAATTGTAGACACGTTTGACAAAATGTGTTTACAGTTCTTGACACAGTCCATAGGGAGATGCTCCAGACACGTTTTAGTGAAGCGTATCTATAATTCACTAAAGATGAAATAAAACGTATCTAACCTAAAAATAAAACGAGGAGGGTGTTTCTTGTAGTGGTTGTGCAAAAGTACGGCATGGTTTTCGCATGAATAAGCAGCAAACTGAAAACATACTACGAAAAGATAATACAGTACAAATCAAAGTTCAAGTCTTAACTCCATTTGCAAACTCTTACAGAGCTTGCCAGCTTTCTTTCTGCAGAGTCTACCACTTACAGCAGCTTGCCGTATTACAGAAATGTAACATGAAACCAGTTTGGTTTATGGTGCATCAGGTCTTTTAGTTCCAAATCAGGCTAAGACAATTGGGACCATCCAGAATGACAAGGGCAATACCACTATATGTAATATTGATCTTGTCGGCGGTGATCATGGCTTCAACAAACTTACCTCGACTGATCTGTCATGATTCAAAATTTCAAATCCTGCTGGTCTCACACTGGACAATAATCAATCTCACTGTTACTAATTGGAGGCTCCTTTGAAACCTTCGGGTGAAGCCACCTAGGATTCTTAGGTAGACACTCTAGAAAAAAAAGAGAAATCTTAGAAATTCTCAAAAAAATAAAACATCCGACCATCAATCGATAGATTCAAATCATCATAGCCATTGCATCTATTATATAAACTAAAAAATTACTCACTTATACCATTATGAAAATAGCCTAAAGTAACCCCTAAATCTATATATAAATTACCCACCTCTGCTATTATATAAAATAAACTAAAGTAACCCCTAATCTTCATCAAAATTATCCACTTATGCCATTATAAACAATATTTAAAATAATCCCCTAATTTGCAATTGAATTGCCTACCCCTATTACTTAAAAAACTTAAAGTAACCCCTTAAATTTGCATGTATATTACCCACACATGCTATTATTAAAAATAACATTAGTAACTCTCCGTTTGAATCAAATAACCTTAATTAAAAATATACAGCAAAATATGATTCTAAATCGTATATGTCTTGCACTATTGGTATACGATATAATGATTAAAATCTATACGCATGAGGTGCGCCACCATTTATAAGGATATAAAGTGATTGGAATATAGATTTCTATGCTAAAATTGTATCTCAAACTTAGAGTTCATTAAACAAATTCAAGCACATACCTGCGATCCAAAGTGAAAAGTTAAAGATTATAAATGTGGATAAAAATATTATAGAGTAATTACCAATCCTAATGGTAAATAGATGCCCCGTGCTACGTGGGGCGTGGAACGCCACCTTGAAAAACACGTTACGAAAAGAGTATAACTCTTTCGGACACTCTTTGATCCGCAAGCCAACTAATTGATCCGTGCCACCTATCCGTCAATCCCTCTTACAAGTGATCTTCCTCTTCACCCAGACGTTCGACGCCCCGGTGCGGGAGAGGAGCATGGTGCCGATGAACTCGCACCCCCTTATCGGTGGCAAGGGCAACAGCGTGTGGTGGTGGGAGACAGGGTTGCAGATGCGAAAGTTCCTGCCCTTTTTTGATGGTGAAGAACGGCGAGATTGTGGTGCTGATCGGGCGGCTCCGGTGTGGCCGCCGCTGTGGGAGTAGGTGCTGGAGCTGTTCATGTTCCTCCGGCGATCCAGACGGCGACCAGAACACCTCCTTCCACGAGCAAGGCTGCAGTGCACCTCGATGCTGTCCCTTGTTCCGTAGCAAAGTTCCCGGGGCAGGGTACGTGGGCTCCTCCCTTGTTCCCTGTGACTAAGGCCTGTGCATTTCAGCTTCCACTAATTTCAGCTTCCACTAACACCTCATCTTATCTCTAATCTTGCTAGCATAAGTTCTAACATCTTTCATCACCTGTGGTTTTCTACCAGAAGCTAATGAACTGTGCATACATGCACCATCATCCTATTATTTATAGTGAAACCTTCCATTTTGGATTTATATGGTTGCAACGTACAGGAGGAAAAGTGGAACTCCAAAAAATAATATTTGAACTGATCAACATCACGATCAGGTAGTAGCTAGAGCCCTTTGGTACTTAATCATGTGTGAATCACGTTGTTTGGTATCAAGCTCATTCAGTATGGATTGGTGGCCATCATCCAATGCAAATGTTCAGCTAGCTCACACAAGAATGCAGTAAGGAGTAACTGATAAGACTCACATGCGTGTATATTGCTTGCCCTCATGTGCAAGTACATCATGAGTTTTGTATGCATTAGCAGCAAATCCAATTCTTGTACGACATGACCAGGAAAGCATCTGCATTCATCTGTTCTCTATCAAATTCATGATTTCGAGGCGGTTCCAAAGATCTAGTTAAGTCTATGGTTCACTCAGAGCATGATAAATTTTTCATCGAGTCCAATCTGTAACTGCACCAATGAAAGGAAGCTGCTCACCTAATAAGTTAGTTATGCATTCGAATAGCGGTTATGTTCAACAAAGCAGCAGTTATCAGAGCTGGACAATCAGCTTCACACTAGTCATATCATTACCGCTAGGCTGTTTTACAATTACTGATCCATGTAAATATGTGGTCAACTTTGGGCCTGATATGGAATTATTTGTTTCCATCAGTTGGTAACGCAGTTCTTGTCTGTGGATCGAGTCAATAAGTTATAGCTGTTAGTCTTCCCAGCAGGTCGAACAGTTGTTTAATGCATAGCTTCTGATGCTATTTGTGTTATTACATCCTGGTGGCCTGCACTATTTATTAAAAGGTTCATTAGGGGTAAGGAAATGACGGATGCTGTCAGCTCGATCGAGTTTTATCATGCAGTTGCAGATGCAGCACAGTTTATCAATCTGCATTGCTAAGGCAACACAGCCCTTGCATCCCTGCCAAAAATGACTGGGGCATGTCGCAGTAATGGGCCGGTGCTGCTGCGTCAATATACGGCTTTACAGAACAGCCCACACATCCATGAAAATATTTACCTGCAAACTTTATTAAACTTGCAAGTCCCCACCCGTTAGTATCCCACCTCAAACCACGTGCCTAGCAAAAAATATTAAACTTCTCACTTATCTACTGTGTGTGAAAAAAGTCGAAGGCGCGCAGCAGTTAGCATAGAACCAGAAGCGCAGACGGAAAAAAGTCGAAGGCGCCAGCGAGGTGCATGCGGAAAAAAGCCTAACTGGCGCGAAAAAAGCAAAGGCGCGCAAAAAAGTCATAGACGGGCTTGGAAATGTACGCGTGCGGCGCGTCCTTGGAATCTAGTCGGAACGGAATGAAAACAGCGTCTGGATATTCACTGGGCTTTATAGTTCATACGCTTAAACATCTTCCGATAGACTTATAGGACGCTCCTGTTAGGACAGCATTTTTTTTGGACAGTATTGCGTATATAACAAGATGTACGCCTATGTTTTATGTTAGCTCCTATGGACTCAATAGTACATGTACTACTTCTTCAATGTGAAAAAAGAATAAGAAATTTATATACTGGCTACAGTCTTGCAAAAGTACAGTATGGGTTTGGCATGAATTAGCAGCAAACTGAAAACACGGTTTGAAAGCTAAACTTAGAAATATGATACAATCATGGAAATCGAAGTTCTTAAGCCTCAACTCCAATCGCAAACTCTTACAGAGCCTGCGAGCTTTAATTTCGTTTTGCAGATGCTACCACTGACAGCAGCTTTGCCGTATTACAGAAATGTAACATGAAACCAGCTTGACTGATGGTGTATCAAGTCTTTTTTTTAATTCCAAATCAGGCTGAGACGACAGTTGTGAGCATCCAGAAGGACACGGTCAATACAACTGTATGTAAGGTTGATCTTATTGGTGATCGTGGCTTCAACCAACTTACTTCCACCGATCCGTCATGATACAAACGTGCATGTGCTGTGCTTGATATGTTTCTCACATTGTGTGCAATAATCAATCATCCTACACTCAAAATTGATGCCCTGCGCATTTCAGCTTCCACTAACACCTCATCTTATCTCTAATCTTTCCAGCATATAGTTTCTAACAACAACATCTTTCTACAAGAATCTAATGAAACTGTGCGTACCTCATCACCATCCTATTATTGATAGGGAAACCTTCCATTTTGGATTTATGGTTGGTACAAGAGGAAAAAGTGGAACTCCAAAAAATTCTTGAACTGAACAACAGAGGATGATCAGGTAGTAGCTATAGAGCCCTTTGTTGCTCAATCGTGCGTGAATCATGTTGTTTCATCCCAAGCTCATTCATTATGCATGGATTTGGTGGCCATCATCCAAATGTTCAGCTAGCTCACACAAAAATGCAGTAAGGAACGTATCCTTTATGTTTCTTACTGTTAGCTCATGCATGTGTAAAGTACTTCCTCCGTTCCAAATTATAGGTCATTTTAACTTTCCTAAGTTCATAGATATTATTATGCACCTAGATATACACTATATCTAGATAAATAATAATATCTATAAACCTAAAAAAACTAAAGCGACCTACAATTTGGAACCGAGGGAGTAGTAATAGCATCTAATAAGCCACTCGGAATGGTACAATCTCTGAAAATCTTTACATGGACCCAGGACCCAGCCCTGTCACTCACTTTGAATGACTATAATTTGCAAACCGCATCAAAACTGATCTGGAAGAGTGCCTTCATTAGAAAATTATACACAACATTTCGATGATCTCAACTCAGAAACCGCATCAAAACAAGATCTGGTGAGGATCAGCCCGGCACTCTACGACTCAGAGTCTGGTGAGTCCTCTACATTCTCTGTTTGTTGTGGTCGTCGACTTGCCGGCGAAGGGTGTGGGTTCTCCAAACTTCAGTATCAATGGCGTGTTTATCGTTTCAACAGAAGAACTTCAGTTTTGGAGTAGGACACGATTAATGCTAGTTTAGACCTAATATGCATCTAGCTAGGCGATTAGCCATGCGTTGGAAGAGTGAGCGATGCATTGTTACTCGGGAGCTCACTGCCACAGACACCTTGCTGGCGCTGCTCATCTCACTCTACATCAATGTTCACAGATCCATTTCAGATTATCTGCTTTGTTTCGGTCAAAAACATAAATTATGCTTGTAAACAGTCAAACACACCTAAAATGAACTCTTTGAATTGGGACAAGGTCTTCCAAATAAGGCTGAGTTAATTGAGACCATCCAGAATGACAAGGGCAATTCCACTATCTGTAATGTTGATCTTGTCAGTGGTGATCGCGTGGCTTAACAAACTTACACTGACAGATCTGTCGTGATTCAAATGCTGCTCGTACTTTACTAGATATGCTGCTCACACTGAACAATAATCGATCAGCCTAAATTGTAAATATGTGGCCTCTGCATTTCAGCTTCCACTAACACCTCATCTTACCTCTAATCTTCCAAGCGTAGTTTCTTACAACATCTTTCATCACCTGTGGTTTTCTAACCGAAGCTAATGAAGAAGTGAACTCCAAGAGACATTTTTTATCGCACTGAACATTAGGATCAGGTAGTAGCTAGAGCCCTTTGTTCCCAATCATGTGTGAATCATGTTGTTTGATAAGCTCATTCAACATGAATGGATTGGTGGCCATCATCCAAATGTTCGGCTAGGTCAGACAAGGATGCAGTAAGGAACGTGTACTTTATGTTTTTCATTGTTAGCTCATGCATGTGTAAAGTACTAATAGCATCTAAACCGCTCGGAATGGTACAATCTCCGACTCTCTTTCCATGGATCCAGCTCTGTCGCTCACTTCCTTTGAATGACTAATTTGCATCAAAACTGATCTCGAAGAGTGCCTCCAGTACTGGATAAATATTTGCACCTGTTTGGTGTTCTGAACTCACAGGCACCAAAACCAAAACTGTTGAAACATGTTTTTCTGTTATCTCTTAAAACAGTATTAGATAATAATTTGGGAGAGACAGATCGAGTCTCCTAATTATTATCCACTGCCCAATCACTCATGTTCAGCCACCCGTCTGACGGCTCCATTTTCAAAAGACATTAATGCAAAATTAGTCCAACAAGTCTTGCGCATCGCAAAAATGAGAATTCAACAAATATAATATGTAGGCAGGCAACTAACCCATCAATGATTTTGCATCCAATTTGCTGACACTAATCTATCCAGTTTCACTAATGGCAGTTGCACGAAATTCTGAAGCAGCAGAACTGGGCCGTATTGCTGACCGATCGAGTGCAGCCCATGCATATCTCGAAGATTGGCTTAGGTTGTCGCGGTGTTGAGCTGTCACCGTCGCCGAGAAACATTTAGGATTTCTAATTTTTCTACCTCAAAAAAAATCGAATGGCTTGCAGTGGATCTAACTAACCTCAAACAAAAGGAGACAGCAGCCCATTCAGAGCCAATGCAAGAAACAAGATGCGAATGCCGAACAGCTACTGAGCCGGATCAAACACCTAACAATTTAGATTTAATTGTTGACTTCAATTAAGTATTGTTCGAGGTAAGATGGCAGAGTCGAGAGCTTATTGGCATTGTTTGTTTTCATCATTTGGCAACGCAGTTCTTGTCGGTGTGCGATCATTAATGCTTCCATCAGGTCAAACGCGCTGCAGGAGCATGCCATTTGTCATGTTAGATGGTAAGGTAGCTGCCAGATTGCGAGGCGAGATTGGCACAAAGTGTTGAAACAGATCAAATCATCAGCGCTCTTCAGTTCCCACCTCCATCTTACTAGCCTACATCTACCAAAACATCTTTTTTTTTATCCCATTTCGCTTGAAAATTTTCCGATGCTATTTATATTCTTATACACAGCTGGCCTACACTATTTCTGAAAAAAAGAGTTTGTTAGGACTTACTAGGAAAGAAATGCTAGATGATTGCTTGAGCTTTATCATGCACAGATTACTTTTCTATCAGGAGAATGTTGCTAGAGCTGTAGATTAATTCTTCAAAACCAAGACATCACATTACTCATGTGCCGGTGCAGTTTGTAATCAGACACAGCCCATGTCGCAGTGATGGGACGGTGTCAATGCAAACTAGTCTAGGCCATGTGATCCGTGGACGGCACGTATTCTGCCCTTAAATTAGTCTATCTAGTTTAACTTGCTACCCGAGTTCGAGTCTCAAAGGTTATTTGGACCACTGTTTCTTAAAGGACTTGCTTAAAATTTTGTAAGAAGAAAACTAAAAAAAGAAGAATAGTGGTTGGTCAGTCTTCAACTTGAGAGGGCTGGCTCTCGTTAAGCATAGATCATCGCCACATGAACCCTCCATGGCTCCACCTTTCCACTTGCCAACTGCCACTCCATTGGATCCGTGCCACGATGCGGCGGTATTGGGATGCTCCTACAGAAGCGAATCGCAAAGCCTTGCAGGTGTATATCTGCTTGAGCAACTCATTTGACTGGGCAACAGTTCGCCAATTAGCAATGTAACTTCAATCGACCCATCACACACATGATACGATAATTACTAGTTACTGATAGAACCTTCAGGTGTTCATGCAGCCTCATGCACATGCCTCCCCTATTGGACAGTGACCAAAGGGGTTCAAGTCCCTTTTGATCGGCCAGACTTCTTGTCTGCATGCTGAGGGGCGGTTTCAGTTCAACGTCTTTGCTCTACAGATGGACTGTACTCTCCTTGACCGTCTCAGCTTCCTCCAACATCTCACCCTCGTCTGTTTTTACTGTCATTGTAAAGCCTGCAGTTGTCCATAATCTCATAAAGCTTTGCACAACTACACATAAATTGCCTCTATACTCTCTGCCAGACTGCCAGTACCACGCTGCTCGAAAACCAAAACTAAATCCTCAAATAAAGGAATCACTCTAAAACTTTTCTCTGAGTGCTCTATGAAAAAAGATGTTGCTCCTCAGTTTTCTGCTAGTTCCTTTGGAGTCTATCTATACTACGTTGTCATTGGATTAACTGATAAGACTCGTCTATGCGCATATATTGCCTGCCCTCCTGCGCAGGTACATCATGGGTTTGGTATGCATTAATGGAAAATAATCATGACGAGCATGCTACTTTGATTCTTGTACGACATGACTGGGAAGGCATCTGCATTCATCTATTATCTTTCAAACTTTATGATGCTGAGGCGACTCATAAGGCATATTTAAGTGTACATCCTCAAAACGTGCATTAGTGTTCCCAGTTGTTGGCCACTGATTGCTCTATTGTTGAATGTTATGCAAATCACTGATAAAGTAAAACTGAAGAAATGTTATGTTCTTGCCTTCCAACATGAGTGTTCCTCAAAGCTAGCGGAAACTGCATAATTACACACATCTGGATTTGACTAGAAATACCAGTGAAAAATATTATCTTATATAATATATTTTTATACTATGAAGGTATTTTCAAAATGGTTATATAATACTAATCTTTTGTTGCCAATCTATCTAAAATGTTAGATATTGATGGTCAAAGTAAAAAATAAACAAAATGACTTGGGACAAGCCTAGATGGATTAAGTTTGTGATAGGAAGAAGTACTAAGGTTAAAAGATATACTGGGGGTGCTGAAGAAAGATTTTCAATAGTAGTTCATAATGTACAATTTCTCCATTTTATCTAGAAAAGGATGTCTTGTAAGCTTTTCGTCTTTCAATGCATTTCCTATAGTTATAAAGTGAAATGTGCGACGCAACATTGTAATGATTTTTTTTCAACATGGTTTCTTTTTATTGTTAACTAAAGATTGGAATCATGTCGTTGGTTTAAGGGTTAATCAGATTTGGTTGAGAAAGCTTTAAAAGTTCGTTGGGACACGGTTGCAGCAAGAGAAGTTGCAGACATATTTAGAGGGTGTTTGTTTCTTTAGCACCTTCAAAAATTTCTGTCACATCGAATGTTTAGATACTAATTAGGAGTATTAAACATAAGCTAATTACAAAACTAATTGCACAGATGGAGACTAATTTGCAAGACGAATCTATTAAGCCTAATTAGTTCATGATTTGACAATGTGATGCTACAGTAAACATGTGCTAATGATGAATATTGTGAATTAGCTTCCATCTGTGTAATTAGTTTTATAATTAGCTTATGTTTAATCCTCCTAATTAACCTCCAAATATTTGATGTGACATGAATTTTAGTCGGGACTAAAGATCCAAACACCACCCCTTAGTTGGGCTTGTACATCACAGTGAGAGAAAAGGTGGGTAACCTCAACAAATATATTGGTGCCGCTGAGTGATCTCATTGATATTCATACGCAGGATACATGGGCCTCCTTGCACGACTCAACGTGCGTGTTTTTCTCGGCTTCACCCGGAACAATGCTGCCATGAGTGCTGTGGCATGAATAGAATTAAGCTCAACGCTCGGGCCATGTTGTGCACATGCACGCCTCTGGCCATACAAAACCCGGGAACAAACTGAAACATCACATGCACTCTATGCTAGCCAATGCAACTAGATTTTATTCAACTTAAATTAAGGCACAGGATGCGTCGAAAAGCAAGCGATAAACAGAGTACTGGCAACGGCCTCAGTGATCATATTTGAGGTCATTCGCTTTCGTGTCATCACGCGAAATTTTGATAAAGGGCTAGGGGAATGGCACATAGTTGACCTAAATCAAATCAACCTCAGCAATATGCATTTCAGCTTCCACCAACATCTTAGCCTTTTCTCTAGCAAGCTTGTGCCAACATTTTTCTTTTCGGCTCAGTTATGTCTCTTGTGACTTATAAACAGAAGTACGGTGAATACACCAAACATCCTCCCGGCCACAATTTATAGGGAAACAGTAGGGTCGCTGCAAGAAAAAATGAGGGTGGGCGACGGTGGGGTTATAAACCCCACCTGAAAAGATGCCAAACCAGGGTTCTGATCTCAACTGCGCCGTGCAGTTTAGGAACAGTAGCCATTCACAGTTCTGGTATGCAGTAGTCACCCTTTCCAAGTTTCCTTTCATGCCGAACTCATCCTATATGGTTTGGATATCAAGATCTTACTGTCTAGCTAGCTCACACAACCTTGGAGTTATAGAAGCATGAATGCAAAATATATGCACGTAAAAAAAATAATAGTACACAGTTGTAGGTCATTAGTCATGGTGTAGTTCTTATTACCTTTAATTTGTTCAGCTCTTTCACACAATACCATTTCACAACATAACATAACCTATGTGTCACTGCACACTATTCGACACCCTAAAAGTAATTAGCAGATCATGTTTGCACTTGAAGGCAAAAATATATCGCCAAAGAAATATGGAACAACAACCCATACAAACGTGCTGAGGAACACTGGTTCCACATAGTCGATATTCCCTTTCCATCAAAGTGGGAAAGAGAACGACCACAGACTGCATCACATGTAAACCGTAGGCTTGAAACTTTTAGATTTTCGCAAATCATGCTCAGAACGTTTAAAACTCAAGAACAGGGTTCCCCATATTTCAATATTCGGAGCCTAGTAGCTAACACTTGTTTGCTATTAAAAGTTTAAATATTTCGATGCCCATTGATCTCAAATTGAATTGAAAATGTACAAGTTTGAGTTAATTCGTTGGCTACTGAAGCAGCTGCTTTTCCATTGAGCAGAAATCCTGTAGCAGTGGCTGTGCTCACGCACACCTACCGAACACACAGCCGAACTGGGGAGCTGAGCTGGGGTTTGCACATGCAGCTGCAGAGGCAGAGGAGAATACGAATGCGAGGCTCTAAGAGAAGGATGTTCTCGATCAGTTAGCACCAGAAGGCATCTATGCACACTATTGAATGCCTTCCGCTCAACGGTCCTGCTATCCAAGTTGGCCATACTTCCCTTGGGCATTTCAGCTTCCTCCAACATCTCCTCACCGGTCTGTCTTTCTCAGACAATGTAGACCTGCAGGTGTCCATAAACTCTCATATTGTTTTGCACATAACACTGTCTCCATTTTAATTTTATCCACCACTACCATGCTACAAGTGAACAAAAAGGGTAATAAATCCTCTGTTCTAAAGACGTTGCTCTGAGTTCTCTGTGAAGATAGATGTTGCTCCTCTGTTTTCAGCTGGTTCCTCTCAAGTCTATCTATGCTTCCTGGTCATTGTAGTACTATAACACTCATGCATATATAGTACTTCCTGCCGCCCTGGTATGAGTAGTACATCATGGGTTTGGTGTGCATTGACAAATCAAACACTTTGGCCGCTCATCCACATTCCAGTCCCCTACTTTTCGGCACACCTCAACAAACTTTCATTTGCATCCCTACTTTTCCACTCACATCTATATTTTTTTTAATGGCCATTGAAAAGATGTATGCTTTCTCTACTTTATCTTCCTCTCCATCTCCCAAACACTCTTGTCTCTCCCTTTTTCTCCCTCAAAAGCCCGTGAGCATCTCTCTTTCTCTCCCTCTGTTCTTTTTTCTCCAAGGCAACCAAGCAGCAATCCATCACCAAGCACCAGCGCTAGCTCCTCCCAATCCTTCTTCCTCTTCGATTCCTAAATCCACAGCACCCATTCCCCAAATCAGCAAGCACACAACCATCCCCAGCTTCCAGCCAAGCACGAGAGCAGCACCACGAGTTCCTCCCTGCAGGCAATTAAACCAGCGGCTAGGGTGGCGATTGGGCTGCGGCGCAGGCAGGTGTATATAAAGAAAGAGAGAATGAAATATGTTCTATGTTAGCTCCTTTGGAGTCAATAGTATACCACTTGACCATTGTGAAAACTGATAAGAATCATATGTTTATGTTCTTTCTGCCTACCGTTGTGCAAAAGTACGGCATGCTTTTCGCATGAATAAGCAGCAAACTGAAAACATGCTACGAAAAGATAATACAGTACAAATCAAAGTTCAAGTCTTAACTCCATTTGCAAACTCTTACAGAGCTTGCCAGCTTGGTTTCTGCAGAGTCTACCACTTACAGCAGCTTGCCGTATTACAGAAATGTAACATGAAACCAGGTTGGTTGATGGTGCATCAGGTCTTTTAGTTCCAAATCAGGCTAAGTCAATTGGGACCATCCAGAATGACAAGGGCAATACCACTATAGGTAATATTGATCTTGTTGGTGGTGATCATGGCTTCAACAAACTTACCTCGCCCGATCCGCCATGATTCAAAATTTCAAATCCTGCTGGTATACTTTACTAGACACGCTTCTCACACTGGACAATAATCGATCATCCTAATTGTAAATAGATGGCCCGTGCTACGTGGGGCGTGGAACGCCACTTTGAAAAACACGTTACGAAAAGAGTAACTCTTTGGAACACTCATTGATCCGCAAGCCAACTAATTGATCCATTCCACCTATCCGTCAATATCTGTTGCAAGTGCTCTTCCTCTTGACCCAGGCGTTCGACGCCCCTGGAGAGTTCACCAGATCAATTGGGGAAGGATGATCTTTGCATGAACAGACGCGCGGGCAGTCACCATGGAGGGTGAGGCAAATGGCATCGAACCCGGCAAACGGTGCGGGAGAGGAGCGTGGTGCCGATGAACTCGCACCCCCTTATCGGTGGCAAGGGCAACAGCGTGTGGTGGTGGGAGACAGGGTTGCAGATCAGGAAAGTTCGTGTCCTTTTTGATGGTGAAGACCGGCGAGGTTGTGGTGCTGATGGGGCGGCTCCGGTGTGGCCGCCGCTGTGGGAGGAGGTGCTGGAGCTGTTCATGTTCCTCCGGCAACCCAGACGGCGACCGGAACATCGTTCCTTCCACGAACAAGGCTGCATTACACATGCCGCCACCAGCCGCTTCTCGCTACTAGAAACTGGAAGGCGAGGAGAAGTATGATGACGAGGGTGGCGTGGAGCTGCCATTGTTGAGGCATGTCGAGGGCGGGCAACGGCAAGGCAGCCATCTTCGTATCGGTCGAGTCGTGCATGGATTGTGTTACCTTTGGGTATAAAAAAGCTAGCATGGACTTGGAAATTAGAATTCCATGAGTGTGACATTTAAATTTCGTTCAGTGGCTCAGTTGGAACTTGGAATTGCATGTACTGAATTGACCCTGTCAGAGAGTAATACTACCGGGCAGGCAAGTCAAACTGTTTGAAGTGGCCTAACTGCTGATTAAGTTAATTAAACACTAAAAGAAAAGAATTTAGGGCGCTTGCTAGTTCAAGGGTGACTAGTCATGCATTTTAATTATATTACTCAACAAATTGTCAAATATTTGGTGGATTATTAAAAAACTTGCCAAATTTATTAGACCCTGCCAGAGCCTGCACCGCAAAAGGAATTTTTGTTCAACAACATGCATATATGCACCGTCAAATAGGCATGTGCTTAATGGGGTATTATCATTTAATTTGAAGAGTCTAGCTCCAACTATATCATGCACCGACTGATACAAATGGTTGACGGTGAGCCCTCCTTCCTCAGCCATGCTCACATCCTCCGCCGTCATACCATCCGGGAGCTCCCACTCGAAGCAGTGGAGCAGGTTGGCCAGCGTGAACTCTACTATCGTCACCCCCATGGCCACTCCAGGGCACATCCTACATCCGGCGCTGAACGGCAGAAGCTCAAAATGTGCCCCATTGAAGTCGACACCATTCCCCTCAAACCTATATGGGTCAAAATCCAAGGGGTTACTCCAGCTTGCAGGGTCCCTGCCAATTGCCCAAAAATTTACAAAGACCCTTGTCTTGGCAGGCACGTCGTATCCATAGATCTTGATGTGCCGCATGGTCTCCCTCGGAGCTAGAAGCGGTGCCACTAGGTGTAGCCGTAGCGTCTCCTTTACCACCATATTAAGGTACTTGAGTTTGGGCAAGTCGTCCGGCTCTACCCTCTCTTTGTTGCCCACCGCTCCTTGGGCAGAACCGACACGGCGGCGTCCTGCGCGGTCATCACGGGGCACGCGCGGCCGCCGGTAGTCGGCGTGCTCACGTGGCTGTTATAATCTTGGCCGGCAAATCGGAGGAGGCACGAGTCGTAGAAGACGATCACCTGCTTGTTGCGCCCCCACTGCCGCAGAGCTTCCGGTTCCGGGAACGCCGCGGCGAGGCAGGCCAGGCAGGTGGAGGCGTTGGCGTGTCACCCCGGCAGAGCGCGAAGCCGTGGACGGTGTCCGGTGCACTGGCCTGGATGCGGCGCGCGTTGAGGAGCTCGACGATGAAGAGCTTGCGCATCTCGCACCAGCAGTTGCTGTAGGGCGCGAACGCCACGTCCTTGTGGCCGTACGACAACCGCCGCGCCCCCGGCGTGACCGGCTGGCTGCAGCACGCGGAGTCGTGCGGCTTTAGCACCTCCCTCGCCGCCTCTGCCGACGACACCACCACGGTCGGCACCGTTCCCAGCATCAGCTGCATCACCGGCCCGTGGCGACGCGCCAGCTCGCGGAGGCTCCGGTGGGGCAGCGCGCCCATGATCTGGTGCAGGTTGCCCAGGACAGGCAACCTTTGTGGACCGGCGGCAGGTGGAGGCGGCCCCCTTGGTGGAGAAGCCTCTTGTTGTTGCAAGAGCGAGCGTGAGGAGAACTAGAAGAAAGAGGGTGGTGGCAGGGACCTGCCATTGGCATTGTTGATGCAAGAAGAAGTCTGCTAGGGCAATCAAAGATATGGCGGCCACTGTTGATCTCTTAGGTTGAAGGGGCTACAGGTTTCCTCCTCTCCAAACTAGAGTTAACTATGTGGTACATGTGCACGGCTTAGTTATGGGAGTATAATATAAATAGGGCGAACCAAACCTTGCTGCAACCTGTGGCGTTTTCTTGCTACAAATGAAATGACCTACATCCTCCGTCGGTCCTTGTATTAGCTAAAGTAGATACCATGCATGAGCTCATAGCTACAACTTGGAATATCAAATCGAGCTAGATGCATGAACTGACCTTGTCAAAGGTCTAGCTTAACGCTACACAGTAGACAATTCTGCTCACTTGATCTAGACCGATGACTAGCATCGTGCTGGAAGGTCTAATACAAGCACTAATTATGATCCCTGTCAAAACAAAACCAGGCAACCAAAAAGTTCTCAAGTCAAACAAAGAAACTGAAGTCCATATAAATATATAATCTAATATAATCCGTTTATTAGCATTGGGATGCTCTAATCAGTTCTTTGACATCACAGTTAACTCAAATGAATTCCCACTCAACTTGTTCATCAAACAATTCTCCTAATACTCTACTGCTTCGACTGGGCACTGCCGGAGGGGATGGCGGCGGAGGACGTGAGCATGGAGGAGGCCGGCAGGCTGACGTTCCACCAGAAGATGCCGCTGGTGCTGGTGCCCACAAGGTACCACCACCGCACGGCGACGGCGTAGTGTAGTAGTCGTCATCATATCGTCGACGATTGAATAAAAGATAAGCGTGCGCGACGTAGGTGCCTCACCTTCCATCGTCGTTGCAGTAGCTTGTAGACTTGAAAACCCAAAAAAACAAGCAAAAAATGGTGAACCACCGCACGCATGCTCTGCGGCGATGCCCTGCGTCCTGCAAATGTCCACGGCCGGTGTGCTGCGTCATGGTTTTGTACCGGCAATATTTGTGCTTTTGCGTCTTCTAGTTTTAGTTAAAATACTACGCACGTCTAGGCGGTCCATATATAAACTTGTTAAGCATGATGGTCTTTGAGGTCTCAATCACTCCAATCAGCAAGTAATTTTATACTTGACACTCTTGTGCGGATCCCGATCGAGCTGTGGTGGTGACACTCTTTGTACGGCCGGGCATGTGGGGGTGGGGCGCGTAGTGTCCAAGATCACCCATGAACATAATATGTAAATGTGATCATTTTGTCAAATAAAACTGAGTATAGTAAACCAAGTAAATATGATATAGCCGCATCAAAAAGTATGATTATCAACTTACAAATAATTATACAACCTTTCGGTCACAATAATAATTCCTATCCCACAGGTGCCCACGTCCTTTATTAACCAATATTTCATATTGTTTTCCACCTCACAAACACTATAGAAGTAATAAACAACAATGATCATCAACACTGGCTCTTGTATCTAGTGGGCACAAGCAGGAGCGGCATCTTCTTCTGGACCGAAAGCCCTCCGACCTCCTCCATACTCACATCCTCGCCCCTAACCCCTCTCGGCAGCTCTCACTCAAAGCAGTAGAGAAGGTTGGCCAGCATGAACTCTATGGTGACCACCCCAATGAATTGTGACTATTGGAAGTATATCTAGCATCTGCATGTATGCATGTTGCTTCTGCATGGAGGATGGAGAGGGAATTTGGAGACCACCCCAAAATGGGGAGCCAAGTAGAGGATCTACCGGAATGCATTTTTTTACTTGCACTCTAAGGGCAAGTACAACAGCGAGACAACCCATCTGTATAGAGCCACAGAAGCAAAGAAATCTGACATGTACAGTTATTTAATGTCAAGAGAGAAGGAGGTTGTCGCCTCATCTGGGCATGTACAACGTATGTCGTTTTACCGTCCGGGAGATGCTATTTTTGCAAAAAAAACCCTCAACTCAGTCGAAAGATGGGCATGCCGTCTCCTTGCGAAGGGACGACGGGGACTCGTGCT
The DNA here is from genome assembly GCF_000263155.2 of Setaria italica. Lineage (NCBI taxonomy): Eukaryota > Viridiplantae > Streptophyta > Magnoliopsida > Poales > Poaceae > Setaria > Setaria italica. The sequence continues at coordinate 32,163,582 of NC_028457.1, read as the reverse complement.
CCCAAGCCATATCGCCCATTCCAGCACTATTGTACGCCGTCGCCTCGTGAAAGGATGATGGGGGCTTGTGCTCCAAAGCCATATTTGATCACCTTGATTTATAAGTCTATACAAGAATTAATTAGCTTGCAGATAGCCTAACAGAAAACCCATTGTATAAGTTGTCTGTATTGCTATCTCTATGTGACATGACCAGTTGCTGCAGACGGCAGGCGTCTAAACTGTTGAACGTGCCTGTTGAATGTGCGCTGAGGCGACGGCACGGACTCATACTCCGAGAACAAATAGCCAATGCAGTTGCCATTGTACGACTTGTTGCCAGCCAACGACAGCTCCTCTGGATCAGCTGCGGCGCATGAAAAATCAACGAGGATGGTAGCAAAATCGATTCTGCGCATACCAAATCCCCTACCCCATTTACCAGATGCTGCCAAAACACCATGGCCAGTGCCGGCGACGAGCACTGTATGATGTTGCTCCGCCGGCACTAGTTCTCCCTGGAGCGCCCCGTGATGGTGATGCTGCACGCCCACCGTGCTAAGCTCGCCCACGTCCTTGCCTGCTGGATCCCACCGAGAGCCATGAGAGAGAAGGGAGGATGCAAGAGACGGGCGAGAGGGAGGATAATGAGCGAGAGTCACGGCCTCCCATGACACGGTGAAGAGATAAGATTTTGAGGGCAATAAGGTCTTTTCATTTAGTTTTGCCTTTTATTTGATCTCTTCCAAACTTCATAGGTGTCGTATTCGTTTAGTATGTAACTCTATACGATTGGAAAGCTTGTTTGATCTTCTTTCAAACACGTGTGCTCAAAGTACTTTCTAAAAAATTCAAGCACAAGGCACAATGTTCGTATATAGTATGCACTGCTAGCGGTAGTATGCCCTCATTCAAGTATAAAAATGGCTATAAAAATCAAAGGTATACTTAATTACCAACTCTATAAATGGATTAAATAGTTTGCAGACAGCTAAACATACGACTCGCTGTACAAGTTATTTTTTAGCTGTCTGTGTGTGACTTGGCATAGTTCACAGACAATAGCTTTTTAAATTGTTGTACGTGTCCTAATAAATTTAAAGTAGAGCCTGTTTAGAAGGTCTGATGTTTGTGTACATACAAGACCTGAGCGGACACACAAGTCAATATTAGCAAAGTTTCCCGTTTCCGATCACTTGGGCGGGCACATTTTTTTCTTAGGGTTACGGACGAGCGATCACTACTCGAGTGTGGTTTGTTCATCAGTTGCTAATCGTCGCACGCGCAGGCCGTCCAGCCCAACCCAATTAGTGCATTTGGTCGGTCCCGGGCCACCATGCAATCATGATCTGGGCTTACCCGGTGCCATCGTCTCTTGTTTCGAACAACATTGAATTCGCGTCTGTAAAAAATTCGACCCATAAACTCAATCAAGAACGACGCATACGCATGCTCATTAACAGTGAGTCTAATATTGCAAAAATCGTTGATAGGGGTAGTTTCAGATTTTGTGACCGGCAATCCAGCAAAGAGTTACCTAGGTGGTAGATTTGTAGGTGGGGGAGATCGCAAGACGCAAGATTTAGACAGGTTCGAGCCTTCTAAGAATAATACCTACGTCTTATGTTTTAGTAGATTGTATTGCTGGTATGGGATGCGAAGAGTTGACATGCCCTCGGGAGGTATCCTTGGTCGTCTTACATAGGCTGATGACTTAGGGTTACAGGTCGGATAGGATTCCATCAAAGCAATCTGTGTCGGACTATAACATATGTCCCACAATATCCGGAGGGAATATGTTCGCCCTGCCTCCGAGCTTGTGCTTCAGTGTCTTCATGCTTTGCCCCGCACGCCATGGTCGGGCGGGGCCCACTTATCAGGTCGGTCAGTATGCTAGTCGGTGGGGACCGTGGATACCCTTATCCTTAGGTAGGATGCATACGTACGTTCAAAGAGATGAACTGTACGTTCATAGGAGTATTATTAGCTCTGTCCCAGGCCTAGCTGATGGATTCACGGTTGGTTTTACATAGAAAATTCTGGGATCACTTCTTTCAAAAAAAAAATCTAGGAGCTGTTGAAAAGAAAATCCTTTGATGGATGGCAGAAAACTCGTCATATCCTAAGGTCAGTGAAAATTTTGTTTACCAATGCTGATTCATGCTTAGCTTAGCAGTGTACTCTACTGCGTTAACTACTTTCCACGGGTGGGGTGTAGTATGGCCATGGCCTACAAAAGCTGTTTGCAACATTCCAAGACCCAAGTAGGCAAGGGATAAAAATCAATTATGAGACTGCTGCAGGATAGCTGAAGGGCAACTGAACCTTGGGGATTCCAAGGATCAAACCGCGTCGCGCTTCATTTCTAGTCCCTGTCTCCATATGCTATATTGAGTCGTATATATACTCTAATACTCTAATAATGTATATTTACATTGCACTTAGGTGCATTTTTTTTTACAGAATGCACCCATGCCAACCGACACGCCTTGTGTCGCCACACCCACCCACGGCCCGGGGACGGAACCGGCACCCACACGCGCCCCCAACCGCCCGCATCTGCATTAATATTTTTTTGCCGTTGCTCTTTGTCTCATTCCTCGCCCATTTTCGAAAGCAGTTTTACTTTTTGCTTGCTCTTCCGCCATGCTGCTGGCGCAAGGACTACGCGCGTCGTACTCGTCGGAATCTGCCACGCTTTCCTCGCCGGACCGCGCGGAACTAGCGACGGCGCGGTTTCTCGCCGCTCCTAATTCAATCGAAGCCTCCTATTGAGGCGTCATCGCCATCGCCAAGCCTCGCCGTCCATTTTGTAAGAAGGAAGAAGCAGGGGGCTAGATCGAAAAGGGGTATTCTTCTCTTCTTCTTCCTCGGTTCAGGAACATTGGATGGGGAGAAGGAATCCGACAGCGGGCCAGCCGGCCAAGCTCGTCGGTGGCAAGATCGAGCAGTGGGGGAGGTAGGGGAGGGCGAGGGGTCTCCATTTGGGCCCTCACCTTGGGTGAGCGGCACCAAGGAAGGCGGCGCCGCCGCTGGCAGTTTGGGTGGTGGTTCAGGCGGCGGCGCTCGGCTTGTGGTGCGAGGGCTAGTGTGGGAGCGACGAGACGGGCGGTGGAGTGGCGAGGGAGGCCGGGGCGTCGCCCCTTTTATAGGTGGCGGGAGGAGAGCGGCTAGTGGTGTTGGCCGCGGCTAGCACGGCTCACCAGCGTGGCGCGGGCGCAGGGCCAGGGCCGGCGCTGGGAGTGGTAGGGGGTGCGGTAGGGGAGGCAGAGGGGGGCTTGGGTGCTGGGGGCGCGGCAGGCATGGCTAGGGGGCCGAGGTAGGTGTGCGCGGCCAGGGAAGAGAAGGCAGCAGGCGTGCGCTAGGAAGAAGGAAGAAGGAAGAAGAAAGAGACAAAGAAAAGAAAAGAGAAAAAGGAAGAGCGGAAAAAGAGAAAAGAAAGGAAGAGTCGTGGTGATTGTCGAAAACGTTCGGAGCACGCGCGGTGGTTTTTCGTCCGGCATGCGGTGGGATTCGCGGGAAGGAAAAGAGATAAAAGGGAGGTTGTCAGCTTTGGGTGCCGGGACAGTGAAATCGCCGCGAAGTGAATTTTGGGAGTTCAACGGTAAAAAGATTTTGAAAACAAATTTTTAGCGGGTGATTTAACTTGGTGAATTTTACGGATGTTACACACTGCCTATCATGCCACTCCATGCCGCCACACCTCCGAGGGAGACGAATGGCGTGGCATCCTCCGCGCCAATCATCTGCTTTGACGCGGCTGACACCGGCATCCATCCGCGGGCGGCGCTTGAGTGCAGGTACCGCGCGGGAGGGGGCGCGGTCGTCGTTGCCATAGAGGCGGACGCGGAGCATGGCCATGGCGGCAAGGGTCCACGAGGCGACGTTGAAGAAGAGGTTCCGCTGGGCATAGGTGCGGTGGAGGCAAGGCACGAGGACGGAGGAGAGGCGGCGTCGGGGAGGTGGAGCTTGATCTCAACCCCCATGCCTAGGTACACTAGTAGAGAATTGGCTTTCGATGCGCCCCCTTTTGTCCCGGTTTAAAGTTGGCCCAGGACAAAAGGGGGTGCGCCACGGTAGGCAAAAATGGAGGGGGGAGTTAGTCCCGGTTGGTAATTACCAACCGGGACTAAAGGGGGGCCTTTAGTCCCGGTTGCAACGGCTAGCTGGGGCGCGTCGGTGGCGGCACCATTTTATCCCGGTTGGAGCCTCCAACCGGGATACAAAGTTTAGTCCCGGTTGGAGCTTCCAACCAGGATAAAAGGGAGCCTCCAACCGGGACTAAACTTTCAACCGGGACAAAAGGTGTTCCCTTTTGTCTCGGTTGGATTTTTTAACCGGGATAAAAACTGATCCCCCATTATATACCGAGACAGAGGACTTTCTTCCTCCTCCAGCCCGAGCCAGTCCAGCACATTGACAGAGAGCTGAGCTTCACCTACTCTCCGGTGGTGCCGAAGCAAGGGAGGTGCTGCCCAAAGTTTTTTCCCTCATTTTCGTGGGAATTTGACTCAGCCAACACAAGTGTTGTAAAGGTTTGCTAATTCATCCTCGTGTTATGCTTTGATTTATGCTTTGGAGATGGAAAGATTATCTGCTAGAATGTGATGAAGTAAAAAATGGAGAGGTATTTTGAGGTAGAATGTGAGGGAGATTGATGTGTCATATATAGTATGCATTCTTGCAGTGGTTTAAGAATGATGCTACCTTGTCTAGACGGTTTATCTTATCAAATTCAATATGATTTTTCAAATCCATACTTGTTGAACTTGCATACCGTGGTCATATCTGCGAGGATGTTCTCCGCCGAGCAGCAACGTATGTCAAGAAGGAGGTTCGATTCTACGAGAAAGAGTGGATACAGATATCGTGACCGTGTCCCCTTTTCCGTAGCATCTAACCTCTTTCATGACAAAGTGCGGTGCCGCCCAGTTGATAACATGCTCGCGAGATGATCACGGTCTTCAAGTTCAACAACTTCTGCAGTGGTAAGGAAAGAATTTTTGTACATAGATGACTTCTGCTACTTGTTGAACTTATCAAATTTAATAAGGTTTTTCAAATCCATACTTAGGGAACTTGCATACCGTGTTCATCTCTCCGAGGATGTTCTCCGCCGAGCAGCAACGTATGTCAAGAAGGAGGTTCGATTCTATGACAAAGAGTGGATACGGACATCGTGACCGTGTCCCCTTTTCCGTAGAATTGAACCTCTTTCATGACGAAGTGCGGTGCCGCCCAGTTGAGGACATGCTCGCGAGATGATCACGGTCTTCAAGTTCAACAACTTATGCAGTGTTAAGGTAATAATTTTTGTACATAGATGGCTTCTGCTACTGGAGGAAGTGGCGATGATGGGGGCGATCGTAGTTCCTATTTCGGCAAGGGGAAAATCATAGTTGGCCCTCAACATAAGCCGAAGAAAAAGAGCGCGCTGGAAAAAGCAATGCTTCGTTATTTGCAGCAACGTCATGAAGAAGCTGTTGCCGCGGGTCAGGAACTCCTTTTGGTGGTCGTTATGCTCCACCCTCAGTCCCGGGTGTTTCACGTCCACTTAGTACTACCATTTCAGGCGGCACAAATAAACCTAAGGATGAGGCTGGGTCAGCGGAACCTTCATCTTCACCGTCCAAGGATGCTTAAAGTCCTCCTAGATAATAACCAGTGGATGACTTGTTGTATTGTATTATGTTGTTTGGATCTTTAATTTAAATATGTGTATTTGGATCTTCATGTTGTTGTATTGTACCATGTTGTTTGGATCTTTAATCAATTTTCACGCATAATCCATTGTCAAGTGTAATCCATTTTCATGCGTAATACGATGCAGATGGACCGGCAATGGATGTATAATGCAGACAGGCGGAGCAAGGTGTTTATTGATGGCTTGCATTATTTTCTCGAAGTGGCCAAAGCGAACAAGCCAGAGAATGGGTTCGTATGTTGTCCATGCTTCCAATGCAATAACAAGAAGGAGTATTCAAAGGATTCCTGGGGGACTATTCACAACCACTTGTTTAAATACGGTTTCATGCCTAACTATTTGGTTTGGACCAAGCACGGTGAACTAGGGGTCGTAATGGAAGATGGCGAGGAGGAGGAGGAAGATGACACCATTCCGGACTAGGTTGCAGGCCAAGCTTTTGCAGGTACTACAATGGGTGAGGCTGATGAAGATGAGTTTGCAGAAAATGGCCCTACTGATGACCTTGGTCAGCTGATACGAGATGCATACAGAGATTGCGAAACTGAGAAGGAAGCAGCAAAGTTGCAGCGCATGATAGATGATCACCAAAAATTGTTGTACCCAGGTTGCCAGCAGGGCCATAAAAAACTAGGTACGACACTAGAATTTGTGCAATGGAAGGCAAAAAATGGTGTGTCCGATAAGGCATTTTAGGGGATATTGAACATTGTCAAGAAGATTCTCCCCGAGAATAATGAATTACCGTCCACAACATATGAAGCTAAACAGATTATTTGCTCTCTCGGATTGGATGTTCAAAAGATACACGCATGCCCTAATGACTGTATCCTCTATCGTTGTGATGAATACGAGAAATTGGATGCTTGTCCTGTCTGCGAAGCCCTGCGGTATAAGATCAGGCGAGATGATCCTGGTGATGTCGAGGGGCAGTCTCCCAAGAAGAGAGTTCCCGCGAAGGTGATGTGGTATTTCCCTATAATACCACGCTTGAAGCGCTTGTTCAGGAACAAGGCGAATGCTAAGTTGATGCGATGGCACAAAGAAGACCGTAAGGAAGATGAGATGCTGAGACCCTTTGTATTGAGTAGTGGCCATAGTACTTGGCCTGTGACCCTTTGTATGTTCAACCTTCCTCCTTGGCTGTGCATGAAGAGGAAGTTCATTATGATACCAGCGCTTATCCAAGGCCCAAAATAACCCGACAACGACATTGACGTGTACCTAAGACTGTTGGTTGATGACCTTTTACAGCTCTGGAAGGAAGAAGGTGTACGTGTGTGGGATGAGGATAGACAAGAGATCTTTAATCTACGAGCATTGTTGTTCGTAACCATCAATGATTGGCCTGCACTGAGTAACCTTTCGGGACAGACAAATAAGGGATATCGGGCATGCACCCACTGTTTAGACGAAACAGACAGCATGTATTTGAAGCATTGTAAGAAGGTCGTCTATATGGGTCATCGTCGATTTCTCCCTACTCACCACCAGCTGAGAAAGACCGGGATGCATTTCAAAGGGGCGCCAGACCATCGTAAAAAACCTGCACACCATAATGGAAAGCGTGTCTTTGAGATGATGAAGGATGTAAATGTAGTCTTTGGAAAGGGTCTTGGTAGCCAACCTGTTCCGAACGACGATAACAGACATGCACCCATGTGGATGAAAACGTCAATATTTTGGGAGCTACCTTATTGGGAAATCCTAGAGGTTCGCAACGCAATAGACGTGATGCACCTGACGAAGAATCTTTGTGTGAACGTGCTAGGCTTCATGGGTGTTTATGGGACCTCAAAAGATACATTGGAACCACGACAGGACCTGAAAGCCATAGGGCAACAAGATGACCTACATCCAGAAAAGAGAGAGAATGGACAGCACTACTTACGTCCTGCCACTTACACTCTCAGCAAGGAAGAGAAGGATAGCATGTTTGAATGCTTGAATAGTATGAAGGTCCCGTCTGGGTACTCCTCGAATATAAAGGGAATAATAAATATGAAACAAAAGAAGTTTACAAATCTCAAGGCTCATGACTGCCACATGTTGATGACCCAGTTGCTTCCGGTTGCACTGAGGGGTGTTCTACCAGAAAATGTCCGGTTGCCGCTCGTAAAGCTATGTGCGTTTCTCAATGCGATTTCGCAGAAGGCAATCGATCCATCCAAGCTATCAAAGCTACAGAATGATGTGGTGCAATGTCTTGTCAGTTTTGAGTTGTTATTTCCACCATCCTTCTTCAATATTATGACGCACTTACTGGTTCACCTAGTAAAAGAGATTGGTATTCTCGGACCTGTATACCTGCACAATATGTGGCCTTTCGAGAGGTTCATGGCAGTCCTAAAAAACTATGTTCTTAATCGTGCCCATCTAGAAGGAAGCATCGCCAAGGGATATGGAACAGAGGAGGTGATCGAGTTTTGTGTTGATTTTATTGATTCAATTGACTCGATTGGGGTTCCAACTTCACGCCACGAGGGGAGGCTCCGAGGAATGGGCACCCTTGGAAGGTAATCAACTTTGAGCAATGATACTGATTTGTTCGACAAGGCACACTACACTGTTCTACAACAGTCATCCTTTGTGTCTCCGTATATCGAGCAGCACAGGTAGATGGTAGCTTCCAAAAACCTGACCAAATCCGATGCTTGGCTTACCCGTCATCACATGGAAACTTTTCCCTCCTGGTTGCACCAACAACTTATGGGTAACTCTGAGATTCCAAGGCTAGGAGATATGGGAACTCGAATATGGACCGTTGTACATTGGGTGAATCTAACTGACGTAACCAAAGATCAGTACGGAATGACAATAGTAGATCTGAGCAAGACTGGATACAGTGATGACCCATTCGTACTTGCCAATGATGTGCATCAGGTGTTCTATGTGAAGGACGTGTGTAGCAAACCCAAGAGAAATCCAGAAGAGACATGGGAGCCAAAGTGCTACATAGTTCTTCCAGGTAAAAAAAAAATCGTAGGAGTCGAGGATAAAACAGACCAATCAGATGATTATGATCAGTTTGATGGCATGCCTCCATTCGCCGTTGAAGTTGATCCAAGCATCCTGCTATCCAAAGAAGAGGCTCCGTACTTACGCCGCGATCATGATCAAGGAACTTTCGTGAAGAAGAAATTTTACAACGTTGTATTGTAATGCGCTAAATTTACATGACTTTTGTGTATTAATTGATACAATTTTTAATTTACCCTATGTATGATTTCATGTGTTCTTAAATTTGTTAGGTGAAGATTTTTTAGATAAACATGAACAATGTTAAACACATACATACATGGATTTTTCTGCGCATTGAAATTATTTAATTGAATAATTTCTTGATCACAGCGATGCAGTAAAATAAATATTTTAGAGGCTAAATAAACTGGTATAGAATTAATGACTAAATCACACTTATTGTCAATTTACTCGCTAATTAAATATATTTTTGCATGTACAAAATATGTGAAGGTTTTTGTTTTTCATCCTGAAATGCAATGAAAAGATAAATAAAATCCATTTCGAAAAAACTGGCGGGAGAAGAAAACTAGGAAAAAGACCTTTTGTCCCGTGTGCCAACAGCAACTGGGACAAAAGGCCCCCCTTTTATCCCGATTGCAAACTGCAACTGGGATAAAAGGGTACTTTTCGACTCCCTTGTGGACGTACCCTTTTATCCTGGTTGCCAACTGCAACCGGGATAAAAGGTCCCCCCTTTTATCCCGGTTGGTGGTGGCACCCGGGATAAAAGGGTAGGCTCCTAGGCCTACCTGGTGAACGCACCCTTTTGTCCCGGGTCCCGTTACCAACCGGGATAAAAGGCCCCTTTTATCCCGGTTGGTGATAGGACCCGGGACAAAAGGTCCTTTAGTCCCGGGTGCCAATACGAACCGGGATAAAAGGGGGGGGGGGTTAAAAGGCACTGTAGCCCCTTCTACCCCCCATGCCAGTTACACTTAGCAAAATTTTTGCCAAGTCCCGCGCGCGCTCTGCTCCGTCGCCGCCCGCCCGCCTGCCTCGCCGGCCGCCGCCGCCGTCATCCCCCATTGCCTCGGCTATCGTCGTCCCGCCGCCGACCGCGTCCAGACATCCTCCTCCTCCATCGCCCCGACCGGCCCGCCTCGATCCTCCTCCGTCGCGCCCGGCCCCTACCTCGTCGCCGCCTCGTCGCCCCTCGTTGCCACCTAGTCGCCCCGGGTCGCCACCTCGTCGCCGTCCCGCCTCCGCCGTCCCGCGCGCCTTCGCTCCATCGTCGCCTCCGCCGTCCCGCCGCCCCGGCCGCCGCTATCCCGCCGCCCCGGCCACCTCATCGCCCCGGCCACCGTCGACTGCGCGCGAGAGGTCCGCCGCGCCGGCCGGCACTGGCACCGGGAGTACCGCCTTGCTGACGCAAGCGCACCGGCTTGCGTCAGCAAGGGCCCTTTTTTTAAGTTAGAAAATAAATAGGTTGTAATTAGGTAGAAATTCAATAGATTTTTGTATATGTGTTAGAAAATCAAATTAGTGTAAATTAGTAGTAATTAGTAGTAATTAGGTTCATCGCTCCGCCTAGGTTAGAAATGAATCGTGTTTCGTCGTGGTTCCGTCCCCGCCTCCGCCGTCCCGCCGCCCTGACCGCCGCCATCCCAACCTAGGCACCGTTCGTGGTTCCGTCCCCGCCTCCGCCCTTCAGCCTCCGTCGCAAATTCATGTTATTGCTAGAAATTCCAATAAATATGGACAAATTAGTAGAAATTTGGTAGAAATTAATCGTTGCTGCGGCCACCTCACTCTGTCCCTGCCTCCTTTGTTCCGCCCCCCCGGCCTCCGCAAATTCATGTTATTGCTAGAAAATCGTAAAAATTCATGTTATTGCTAGAAAATCGTAAAAATTCATGTTATTGCTACAAATTCGTAAAAAATCATGTTATTGCTAGAAATTCGAAAAAACTCATGTTATTGCTAGAAACTCGTACAAAATTCATGTTATTGCTAGAAAATCGTAAAAATTCATGTTATTACTAGAAAATCGTAAAAATTCATGTTATTGCTAGAAATTCGTACAAAATTCATGTTATTGCTAGAAATTCGTACAAATTCATGTTATTTCTAGAAATTCGTCACAAAGTACTACTAATTTGTTGAAATTTGTATAAATATTCCGAACTTTGTGGGATTCATGTTATTTTATGATTTCATGTATATACCCTTATGTACATATAACTAAGGCGATTTCTATGACTATCATGTATGATTCCATGTATGTTTCAATCAATAGTTGAAATGGCAGACAATGAGACCGCAAGGTATATCATGGAGCAGATAATCGCTGGTGATGGTAGTGGCGACAACCTTCCACTATCGTACACGGATGAAGAGGGCACCCAGGCGGACATGTTCCTCAACATGTCCGCCGATGGGAATAAAGAGCAAGAGCCCCAGCAACACCTTGCCGTGGCGGAAGGTTCCGACGAGGTATATATAACGATTCCTGTATTGTTTCACGCCACCGTTACTACTATGTACTAATTAACGAATCTTGAACTGTTAGCCCTCTGGATCGACGCAAGGGCAGAAGACCCGAGGTCATACAAAGGTGATGGAAGGGAGGCTTGTCATCACGGAAGTGACAGAAGAGGGCAGGCTGGTTTCTCCCGAGAAAGTAGCAAAGAAGTACGTGAGTCAGATCGGGGCAATCGTCCGGGACAACGTGCCTATCAGCATCAGAGAATGGAAGGGCAGAAGCACTAATCCATACGCCGTCCCGGAGATAGAAAAGAATATGTTGTGGGAAGACGTCAAAAGACATTTCACATTCCCCGAAGGATATATTGAGAAGGATGTGAAAGCGTGGACGCTGAAGAAGATGGCTACACAATTCCAGACATTCAAGAAGATGTTGGATACCCACTACATTAAGAAGGGCCGAACTCCAGACTTCAACGCGTGGCCAAAGTTGAGGGACCACTGGGATGCATTTGTTGAATATAAGAGTAGTGAAGACGGTGTGAAAAAGATCATGACCAACACAACAAATGCTAGTCAGAAGGGCTACCATCATCATCTGGGGCGAGGTGGGTATGGCTCAGCAATTCCCAAGTGGAGGAAGATGGAACAAGATCTGATCGAACGGGGAATCGTACTTGCAACTATTGAATGGCCCGAACAATCAAAAAATTGGTACTACGCTCATGGAGGCTCCCTGAGCCAAGAGGATGGGACGTTGATTTTTAATGACACAATACGTGAGAACGCCGAACATCTTGTGAAGAACATTGAAGATTCTAAGGCTAGGAGGTTGAAGGTGGACCGAGAAAATGATGAGCTCACATTGGCCCTCGGTAATCCGGAGCACCCAGGATGTTGCCGAGGGTTCGGGGTCATTCCGTGGAAGTTTTCTTTCCGAGGCGACAGCGCCTCGTACAGAAGCCGGAAGCGAAGAAAGGAATAGATCAAGGAGAGCTGGCGGCAGATGCTAGAATCCAAAGTGCAGGCACAAGAACAAAGAATGATGGAGGAAATCAATCGTCGAGTGGCCCACGCAGTTGCGGAGTTGGCCCAATCTGGAGCATTGCCGAATCCTGACAACGCCAGCCCTTCTCAACGCCTCTTGAGCAGTTGTGCTTCTACAGGGGTCCCCGATGCGCAGACGCCCAGGTTACCCGTGGAGGAGCAATGGTTCCCCGTGGATGCCATCACGCAACGGACCTCATGTGAGCTGCATGCACTGGTCGGCAACCTCACTATTAAGGTATACTTATACATAATATTTATGCAATCTTGTCAATTGATCCACGCCTCGAGATTGGAGTTCAACTTGTTTACTTCTGCTATATGTACAGGTAGCGTACGGGAGTGCGTTAGCAACCCTGGCGGGGCAGAGCAGTCATGGCATGGAGATTCCACCTGGCTACTCCAGCGTCCGCGTAGAGCAAATAGTTGATAGCCAATATGAAGGTCTAGAGCTCGACCTCCCGGGAGGTGACGGGGAAAAGGCACTAGCAGATGCGCTTCATGGGATCATTCTATGGCGAAAATGCTACATCATTATTCCCGGCACGGAGCCATCTCCTAAGAGCTCAAGACCGCTCCCCGTAGATCCCCAGCAGCGACCTTCTCCTCATACCTCGAGACTATCATCTCCTACACAATCTGCACCAGGACCGTCCCTTCCATATATATTAAGGTCTCCATCTCCACCACATCCTGGTGGTGGGAGTGACGATGACAATAACAACACCACTCCCCGATCACCGTCACCAGCACCAAGAGTGGCCCCCATGAAGGAACCTGCACCACCACTAAAGAAGTCACGAGCACCGCCTCCCAAGCAAAGACAGAGAAAGAAGAAAACAAAGGAGCCTGAAGTGACTCGTAAGGAACGCTGGGAGGCAATGTCTCATGCGAAACAGTGGGCAGAAATCTAACGAGAGGCCAGTGAGTGGTTCAAGAAACAAGCCGAAGAAAAAAAAGCAAGGGAGATGGAGCCACCACCAGTAAATCGAAGAGATTTAAACTTTTTTATCAGGATGGAAGAAGGAGCCAAGAAAAGGATACCACTCTTATCAAACTATGAACAGGCTTTAGTAAAGGCTGATGAAAAGGATAAAAGGAAAGGAAAGTCATCTTCCAGCGGTGCTGTCTCCGACCTCAGCCATTGATAAAAAAAAAGACGCTCAACGGGTAAAAGCAATGCCCTTGCATCAACAAGCAGAAGTATTGAAGTTCATGCAAGAAACAGGTCTGGGACTTGATGAATGCCTAGGGCAAGTTGAGACGCCAACTGCACCGCCCCCTGAGCCGAGATGGCCTTATGAGCTAGGCAAACCTCTAGTAAAGCCTTCATTGGTACGGAAGCTATCAACAAAGATGTACGCATTCCATCAATGGTACATGATGGCATCCGCCGACTCGAGGGAGATGCTCGGCCTGAAGGTAAAACCGATAGATTTTCACGACGAAGGTGAGAAAATGCTGTGGCTAGACTTCAAGGATATATACGAAGTGTACCATCATGATGCCCTAGACGTCTCTCTGATCAGCGCTTGGGTTCTGTAAGTGTCCGTTTATCTCTACATGTAAATTTTGGCGTGTGTCACTGTACTAACTTCGTCTTCCATTTCATGTAGGATGCTAATTCAGACATGCCGTCGAGAGGCGTACCTACATATAGGCTTCATGGATCCATCTGTAGTTAACCAACAACAGATACAATTAGCGCCGAAAAAAACCTTGGTGGAAGTATACAATTTCCTAGACAAACAAACATTCAAGGATTTCATACTACTTCCATACAACTTCAAGTAAGTGTGTGTATACCGTCTACTTTCGATGTCTTTTTCCTTATCTCTACATGTTAGTTAGCTCTAATATGCATGAATATTTTACGCACGCAGCTTCCACTGGATCCTTATTATAATTGAGCCTGAACGAAGCCATGTCACTGTCTTCGATTCGTTGAGGAAAGATCCGGTGGAGTACCAAGAAATGCAAGACATGCTAGGCTTGTAATAATTCTGGACCTTTATCTCTATGCAAAAGTTTGTTTCCTAAATTTTATCCCTGTTACACTATATCATTCATTATTCTAATCCGCAGCGCATGGAAACAATTCATGAGGACACACAAAGGTCCATTCAAAGAAAAACTTACATGGAACACAAACTTCCCAGTACGTATGAAGTCTGCACATTTATTACATTGTATAACAAGAATATTTCATAACTTATTTTTTTTCTGCACTGAAGTGCTTAAGACAGGAACCCGAGAATAATCTATGTGGCTACTACATCTATGAGCGCATGCACAGTTTTATGGGACCCAAGGGACTAAAGATGACGCCGCACAACTTTAAAGTACGTAAAATAAAACTATTACTAGTTAATTATTTTCTAGCTCCGTATATGTATTTGTTCGTGTAACATTCACAAATTTCCAAATTATAGATGTTAAATATTTAACAAGGACTCTTGAAGGAAGAAAGAGTAGCGGCAATATGTGAAGGTCTCATTGGATTCCTAATGGACGAGGTGGTAGATCCAAAAGGCGAATTTTATTATGATGGACGACAATTAGACACTCCGATCAGCAACACCTCGACGGGAAGATTGTAGATAGATACTTTGATTTATTTGTATATATAATACGCGCTAATTATGATCGATTTGTACTAGTTGAATTGTGTATATGAATTGTGTATAAGAATTGTGTATATATATAGTAATTGTATAATTACAAATCCCATTCGTTTAAATACTAGTTGATTTCATTCTAAAAAAATTTCAACTACTAATGGTTAACAAAAGGGCCGCGGTACTACGTACGTGATGCTTGCATGAGAAATTCAGGCGCCAGGCAGTGCCCTGCTGGGCGCCTTTAGCCCCGGTTGGAATCCAGCCGGGGACTAAAGGGCCTGTCCCGCGCCTAGCGTGGCAGGCCCTTTAGTCCCGGTTGGTGACACCAACCGGGACTTAAGGGGGACCTTTACTCCCGGTTAAAAGACCCGGGACTAAAGACCCCCCCTTTTTGTCCCGGTTGGTTTATCCCGGATGGATTTTTGGGAGATATGCACCCTACCAATCGGGAGTAAAGGTCAATTCTCTACTAGTGGTAGGAGGGTCTATGGGGGTTGGGTGGGGTCGGGGTGGTGAGGCCGATGCGGTGGGCCTTGGAAGGCATGTCGGCGGGGGGAGGAGGGGGTTGGAGGAGGAGGTGTGCGGCCTGGGGCTGGGGCGATGTGGTGTTGCCGAGGAGGGTGGTGGGTGTTGGGGTGTTGTCGGCGGCGGCGAAGATGGTCTTCCAGCTCGTCACGGTTGGAGGACCGGAGCTCGGTGCGGTTGGGGTTGAGCTCGGCCTCCTGCGGCGGCATGGTAGCCGGCAGGCCGGTGTGGCAGAGAGAGAAGGAGAGGAGAGAAGGGAGAAGGGTAGGTAGGCACACAGGGTCAAAATCGTCTATTCATAGGCATTTAACGGTTCACAGATGGAAAATCCGACAAAGTGTCATACAAGGAATGAAACTTACTCGGTGTCAAATAGGGAATGAAAATTTTCTAAGGGTCAAGTAATTTTTGTAGTGTCAAAGAGGGAATTCGCTCAACTTTTTATGCTAGTCTCAATGAAAGTTTCATGGAGGGTTTCATGGGGTATTAAATTTCATACCACATCAGCAATTTTGCTGACCTGATAAGGTATTTATGAGGAGAGAAGTAAAAGTTTTGTCACATATGAGAGAAGTTTAATCCCGATGACACTCAACATTTAGAGCTACCTAGTTATATATCGAGACCCAGAAAGAGAGCGCTGAGCTCTTTTGCCTAAGCGCCGTGCAGGTCAGCAGGTGTAGCCGTGCTGAATTTCCAACATTGCCGACGTGGAGCGACCAGCTGGCCGAGCGCCCATGAACAGCACGTCGGCGCTGGTGACCGAGGCGACCTGGCGATGTGCAACGCACGGTGGAGCGGCCGAGCAGTTGGCGGAACGGTATCGATCTAACTCGGTCGTTACTCGCATTATTAACTCACATAGTCAACTCGTTTCAAAAATAAAAGTCATGGTCAACAGGCCAACACAATTTTTTTTAGACCTAACAGGCCAACACAAATACACACAGGTTATCTATTCATTGCTGGGCTCCTGGGCCCCTCTCTGGCCTCGGCCCCCGGCGGTCGCCCCTGATCCCGCCCATGGGTCAGAGCCGGGCCTCGGAATGGTACAATCTCCGACACACTTTCCATGGATCCAGCTCTGTATCAAAACTGATCTCGAAGAGTGCCTAAATATTCGCACCAGAATCAAAACTGTTGAAACATGTTTTTCTGTTAGCTCTTAAGACAGTATTAGATAATAATTTGGGAGAGACAGAGTCTCCCAATTATTATCCACTGCCCAATCACTGAATCACTCATGTTCAGCCACCCGTCTATGATTCGTACCAGAAAAGTCCAACCTATCATGTCATGTTTCCTTTGTGACGGCTCCATTTTCAAAAGACATTAATGCAAAACTAGTCAACCAAGTCTTGCGAATGAGAATTCAATCAATATAATGTAGGCAGGCAACTAACCCATCCATTTGCATCCAATTTGCTGACACTCATCTATCCAGTTTCACTAATGGCAGTTGCACGAAATTCTGAAGCAGCAGAACTGGGCCGTATTGCTGAACGATCGAGTGCAACCCATGCATATCTCGAACATTGGCTTAGGTTTGTCCCGGTGTTGAGCTGTCACTGTCGCCGAGAAACATTTAGGATTTCTAATTTTTCTACCTCAAGAAAAAGCCAATGGCTTGCGGTGGATCTAACTAACCTCAAACAAAAGGAGACACAGCAGCCCATTCAGAGCCAATGCAAGAAATAAGATGCGAATTCGAATGACGAACAGCTACTGAGCCGGATCAAACACCTAACGTTTTAGATTTAATTGTTGGCATCAATTAAGTATTGGTCGAGGTAAGATGGCAGAGTCGAGAGCTTATATGGCATAGTTTGTTTTCATCATTGGTCAATGTGGTTCTTGTCTGTGTGCGAGCAGTTAATGCTTCCATCAGGTCGAACGCGCTGCAGGAGCAAGTCATTTGTCATACTCCCGTCCCGCGCGTCGACGGTATCCATGCAAACTAGTCCATCATAAGCAGACGACACGTTTTGACATTATCCGCGCGTCGACGGTATCCATGCAAACTAGTCCATTATCCGCAGACGACACGTTTTGCAAACTAGTCAATTAGTCTATCTAGTGGCACTTGCTACCCGAGTTCGAGTCTCAAAGGTTATTAGGACAACTGTTTCTAAAAGGACTACCTCTCGCTAAGCATAGATCATCACCACAGAGAAGCGAAGCGAAGAAGGAGAAAACAGAATGTATCTTATGGTGCGCCCCACCATGTGTGCAAGGTTGTAATCTATAAGCCAACTAATACAGAACGGAATATGCGCTAATGATGTTGTAATCGAGAGCTACGACTACGACATTTGGTGGTGCACTTGCTGTTGCCGGCAAATGTTATGCTCTTGCCTTACAACAGTGTCTTCCTAAATGATAGCGGAAACTTCATTAATACACACATTTCGATTTCACTAGAAATATCTATAGAAAGTATTATCTTATATAAAATGGTTATATAATATGAAGGTCTGTTCAAAATTGTTATATAATATCAATCTTTTGTTGTCAATCTATCTAAACTACTAGATATTGATGGTCAAAGCTTAGATGGATTAAGTTTGTGATAGGAAGAAGTACTAAAGTTAAAAGATTTTCCAATTGAGAAGCCACTGGAATATAATGGGGGTACTGAAGAAAGATCTTCAATAGTAGTTCATAATGTACAATTCCTGCATTTTTTTCTAGAAAAGGATGTCTTGTAAGCTTTTCATCTTAATTTCAATGCACTTCCTAGAGTGAAATAGAGTGAAATGTGTGAAGCGATATTGTAATCTTTTTTTTCAACACGGTTCCTTTTTATTGTTAACTGAAATATTGGAATCATGTCGTTGGTAAGAACTTATCAGCTTATCGGATTTGGTTGAGAAAGCTTTAAAAGTTCGTTGGGACACAGGTGCAGCAAGAGGAGTCACAAACATTTTTAGTAGCGCTTTTTAGATCATTTAAAAATACAGGATTTTTAAAATTTTTCTTTAAATTAAACATACTCTCCTTTCCTAAAACATTCAAAACCATTTTACAAATAAATCTTGCATTATATCTACATATGTGTTGCATTTGATTGCTCTAGCTTCCTCTCCTTCTTAATCTTGGGAATATTTCCTTCCTCTAAATCCTAAAATTAATATTTAAATTCTCTTCCTTCATCCAAACCTTTATTAAATTTCTTTCAAATAATATCCAAATACAATAATCAGATCCTTGATCCAATCCCTCAACATCAAATCCTAAACCCTGCCAAAAGTCCCATTCCTAAACCTAAACTCGGCCCATATCTCAAACCCCACCTAAATTTGAAATCCAATTCAAATTTGGATTTAAACTCTGCTTTGAATAAATAGAAAACCAACTTAAAGCGTTAATAGGTCGCAACTTCCCCTTTTTGCCTACTCCCTCTTTCGACCCAGTTGGCCCCGCTCCCTCCCGCACACACCTTGGCCTGACTCCTCTCACAGCCCACAACCACCACCGGCCCAACACCCCTCCTCCTAGCCCACCTCTCCTCCATCGGCCCAGCACCATGGCACAGGTCTGCTCCCTCTCACCATGGTCAGCGCCGTCACTGGTATCCCTCCCCCGCCGCCGCACGCCACCGTGCGCAGCCTCACTCCACCACACCACCTTTTACCACACCACATGCCTTTTTACCGCACCTCTTCTCCGGCACAGCCCCGCCACACCACCATGTCACTCCACGCCGTCGCACGCTGCGCCGCCATTCCAGCGCCTACCACCACGCCGCTCTAGCACGCCACCACGCCCGACTCTACCACGCCTGCGCTCGGTGCAGACCCCCTCTTCCTCTTGCCTGCCCCTTGGTGCCCAAGCAAGCCATCCCTACTTTTCTCCTTGACGACGGCACCAAGCCGGCGTGGCACTGTTCTCGGCCATCTTATATGCCAACACCATCGTCATCCTTCTGCCAGTGCAGCCCCTCCGCCTGCCTTGGCCTCCAAGGTTCCTCCCCATCCCTTCCCTTCTCCTCCAGCACAAGCTCGCCAACACCACCTCAACTTGCGCCATTGTTCCCCACCGCGCCACTATTCTGTCACACCCGGTTTTAAAACAAAACTAAGTGCTACCTATATGTATGCCAGGATCTAGTTTCATACATATAGTGACATCATCAGTGAATAACAGTAATACTATCACGTAAAAGAATATAAATAAAGACTTACGAGTCTATCAGAGATTTACAACTTAATCCTGGAAACGGAGGCTCCAAACTTCACAGGCAAACGACTGGGGCTTGTGTACGCCTAGAACTCAGCATCATCTTTAGTAAACTTCACACACCTTCCTCTTTTCAGCAGCAATAAGCAAGGGTGAGTACACTTATGGTTGGTACTTAGCAAGGCCACAAGAAATAACTAGAATAAATGATTTAAGTCCATCTTCAAGTTTATTTAATCATGTGAGGGGTCCAGGCTGCTCTTGACCGTGAGCACGACCGATCGATCAGTTTACACTCTACAGAGGTTGTACACTTTGACTACAAGTTGTGTAAAGTTCACAAGAACTTTAGACATAACCATGCTGTGCTGATCAGACACTCATCACAGTACCGAGGTGTGACTGCATAGGGACGT